>NW_025423499.1:0-324594 GCF_020740685.1 Jaculus jaculus
GGATTCAATTTGGAGAGGAAGAAATTATGTTAGGTCTATTCACTGATGACAAGATTATATATGTAAGAGACCCAAGAGACTCCACTCCAAAACTACTGAAGATGAATAACTCCTATAGCAAAGTAGCAGGATACAAAATCAATGCAGAAAAATCAGTAGCCTTGGGATGGAGAGATGGCTTAGCGGATAAGCACTTGCTTGTGAAGCCTAAGGCCCCCGGTTCAAGGCTCCATTCTTCATGACCCACGTTAGAAAGAAGCACAAGGGGGCGCACGCATCTGGAGTTTGTTTGCAGTGGCTAGAAGCCCTGGTGTGTCCATTATTTCTCTCTCTCTAACTCTTTCTTTCTCTGTCTGTCAATCTCTAATAAATAAACAAATAAATAAGAATAAACCAAAATTTAAAAAATCAGTAGCTTTTCTATATACAAATAATAAAGATACAGATAAAGAAATAAGGGACATAGTCTCATTTTAAATATCAACAACAACAACAAAATACCTTGGAATAACGTTAACCAAGGAAATGAAAGGTCTACACAATGAAAACATAAAGATACCCAAAAAATAAATTGAGGAGGACTTAAGAAAATGGAATGACCTCTCTTGGCCTGGGTAGGAAGAATTAACATTGTGAAGATGACAATCCTAACAAAGGGAATTTACAGATTTAATGCAATTCCAGTTAAAATCCCAACATTGCTCTTCACAGAGACAGAGAAAATGCTGTCAAATTTCATATGGAAAGGCAGAAGGCCTCAGATATCCAAACATATCCTCAGCAAAAGAAATATCTCTGGAGGCATCACCATACCTGATCTAAAGCTATATTACAGAGCCACAGTAATAAAAAGGAGCATGGTATAGGCATAAAAACAGGAGTATAGACCAATGGAATAGACTTGAAGACCTGGACTTTGGGTCAAGCAACATGATATTTGATAAAGGTCCTAACAATATAGGCTGGAAAAAAGATAGTATCTTTAAAAAATGGTGCTGGACAAACTGGATAACCATATGCAGGAAATTGAAACTTGATCCACACATCTTGCTATTACTACACTCAAGTCCAAATGGATCAAAGACCATAATATAAGACCAGAAACTCTTCTACTACTGGAAGAAAATATAGGAAGACCTTTCCATGATATAGTAATGGAAAAAGACTTCCTGAACAAAACCCTAGTAGCTCACAATCTTAAACAGTCACTCAACCAATGGGATTCACATGAAGCCGAAGAAGTTATTTACAGGCAATCATATGGTAAGCAAAGCCAATAGATTACTCACAGAATGGGAGAAAATTTTTGCTGATTATCCGGCTGGCACAGGCCAAATCTCTAGAATGTACAAAGAACTAAAAAACCTAACAAATAAAAAGTCACACAGCCCACTCCCCAAATGGGGCAAGGAGCAGGACAGGCAATTCACAGAGGAAGAAATACAAATGGCAAACACACATTTAAGAAAATGTTCAACATCCCTAATCATCAGGGAAATGCAAATGAAAACAACTATGGAGATTTCACCTTACCCCAGTAAGGATAGCAAACATCCAAAAAATCAAATGAAAATAAATCCTGGCGAGGATGTGGAGAATTAGGAACCCTCATCCAGTGTTGGTGGGAATGTAAGATTGTACAACCTCTTTGGAAAGCAATATGGAGACTCCTGAAAAAGCTGACTATAGAATTACCAACAGACCCAGTTATTTCCTTACTAGGCATGTACACTAAAACCTTTAAACCATAGTCTGGAGAGATTTGCTCGACCATATTTTTGCAGCTCAATTCATAACAGCTAAGAGCTGGAATCATCCCAGTGTCCATCACTAGAAGAATGGATAACTAGGATGTAGTATGTCTACACAATGGAATTCTACACAGCAGTAAGAAAGAATGACACAATGAAATTTGAGGAAAAATGGTTGAACCTGGAACAGATCATTCTCAGTGAACTTACCAAATCGCAGAAAGAAAATGGCCACATAATCTCACTCATCTACAGCACCTAACCTGAATCTACCCAAGATGCTGACATATCCATCAAACATCTCGAGGACTAGACAATAGGGTGGGTGGGGAGAGAGGGGCCTGCAAGGGAGAGGGTGGGAGACACAAATCTTGACCCAAATGGCAGTGGTACCATAAAATTCTACATCCTAAAAGGCAGACCAAATGGCTGAACCTTCACCAGGCCCTTAGAGACAACACCTGAGCCACAAGACACTGGAGAGGGTATAATGAAGACTGACCTTAATCTTCTACAGCTTCTCGCGCTCTCGCTTTCAGTCTCTCTTTTCTCTAACTCTTTTATACTAGTTATCTTTTTCTGCATTTTCTTCCTGGGCACTTCAGCTGTAGCCTTGTCAATTTCATGTGAAGTATCACTAGAAAGCACCCTACTCCCAGTTCTTTTGTTGAATGGGTCATTTACTCTGTCGTCACTAACTCATACACAAAAATGAACATGACTAATTTTACCCAACCCACCCTTAGCTATAATGTCATTGACAGAAACTATCATGCCTTATCTGATCTGAGGAATGTCTGAAGTAGTGTCTGGTTTTGATGTAGAATGAACTTCAGGCCCACTAAGAGTATTTTTATATATAAAATTATATACATATATATATTTATATTACTTATTATTATTTTAAATATTATTTACATATAATATTACTTATATATAAATGTCTTCTTATAAAGGTCCTAACTACTACTACTCTCTTGTTAGGTACTTTTATACTTCCCGTATTCAAGAATGATTGATCGTAGATTTCATAATTAAATATTAACCTGTCATTTCAATTTTTATGAATTTGAGCATCATGCCCAAGATTTAAATTTGGTCAATTAAGGAATTAATTATTTAAAAAATTCCACACCTAGCATTGACTCTTTGAATATGATATGTATTGTTACTTATTATAACATTGTATAATACCCCTTATATACAGAAATATGAAAAAGAAGAGTCATTTTGATCAGGCCATTGTGGCACATGACTTGAGCCCCAGCACTATGGAGGTTTAGCCTGGTTGGTCACCATGAGTTTGAGGCCACCCTGAGCTACAGTGAGACTCTGCCTCAGTAACAAAAACAGAGTTACTTTCATAGAAGAAAACACAGAGGATTAAGACTTTTTATTTCTAGAATGTTAAGATTTGAACCTATTCTTAAATATATCTATACAACAAAGTCTGATATAAGTGAAATTGGATAATTAAGCTGGAAGGCCCATCCACTGAAAATGTTGGTCTATATCCTTCCTGTACAGAGAAAAATTCTGAGTAATGTCTACTATTATAACAATTATCTAAGCGTCCCTAATCACCATCTTTAGGTCTCATGCTTAGGTTATATGAGCAGGACTTGAAATGCACAACTTAATAATTATCACAATTCTATTTAAAATAGCAAATTCCATGCAAACGTAAGTAGCAGGGGAATATTTCCTGACACAAGCAACCACTTCAATCCTTCTCTTACCAGCCATTTAAAGCAACTTTACACATTGAAGGCCAGAGACATAAATCAGACAATGACATTATACCCCTGATCATAACATTCCCACTATTGATGAAACAAGGACTGTCACCATTCCACTTCTCAAAAGCAGAAGTACTCAAGAGGTAGCATTAACAGATGTTAAAACTATTACCAGCATCATAGAAACTAATACACTCTAAGTCCTACAATTTATCTAAACTGATTGATGGCTGAGGAACACTAAATAAAACACAATCATGAAAAATCCCATTTTTATATTTTTTAGGTAGGTATCATCTAACCCAGGCTGAGCTAAAATTCACTATATATTCTCAGGATGGTCTCCATCTCATGGTGTTCCTCCTAGCTCTCATCCCAAGTGCTTAAGCCAGCTTGAAAAATCCTAGTTTTTGCATCTAACATTCATATATAATAAATAATAGTCATCATTATTTATGACACAGCAATTAATCAATTATACTCTTTGACTTATTTATATTAACACCAGTAATATTTATACTTACCAGTAATTTCTCCTTGACAATTTTATCTCCATCCCATATATAAAATAGATCAGATATTATACTAATCTCTTCATTAATTTTATCAGTAAATTACTACAACCATTGACAGGATGACAGATTGATCTCATAATAGCACTATTAACTAATCTTATATTAATAATTATCCTTGTATCTGCAGCATTCCGACTTCTCCAAGGCACTGACTGCATTTTCCTCAGCAAGTGGCACAGTTACAATGCAGCTCCACTAAGGTCCACAGGGCACAGCACAAACACCAGCTCTAATAATGTCCCCACGTGACATTCACCACTTTACCTGAGCCTCTGCTTCTAGAAGCCTCGGCCTGGCCCGCACTTCCCAGGGCGCTGACTGGACACAGAAACATGCAGACCTGTGCTCGGCCCCTCGGGGTCTGCGGAGAACCGGGGTCTTCGCCCAACGCTGGCCATGCAGGGGCTGGACGCCCGCGGACCGGACGGGGCGGCCCGAGTCGGCCCAGCCCTGCGTAGCTGAGCGCACCTGTGAGGAGACGAAGGTCCGCCGCGTCCAGCCTCTGTCCATCCGTCCGTCTGGTGTCTCCTGGGCGGACATCGCCGGGCTCCACTGCTCAGCCTCCATCTCCTGCATCCAGCGCTGCGGATCCGCCTCAGCTCCTGAGTCCGCGGGCGCCGGTCCTGCCCTGGGCGGGGCTCTGTCTCCACAGCGACAGAGACGCGGAGCCGCAGAGCCTCCCGGCACTGACCTCACAATGCATGAGGCAAGCGGTGCGCATGCGCGGCCCTTCGAATAGCCCCGCCCCCATATCTTGCCTCACAGACGCCACATCCTCCGAGCATGCGCAGGACACTTTTTCAAACTTTTTTTTTTTTAAAGAATGTTGAGACTGGATAGATAGATGGCTCAGCGGTAAAATCATTTGCCTGTAAAGTTCAACCACCCAAGTATGGTTTCATCTTTACCAGCCTGGTCATTCAAAGTGGGGTAGGAAGTTTTACCTGGTGTTTCTGATGTCCAATACGATAGCCTAAAAGTATAAACAGAAGTGATTGAATATGCATAATGATGACATAGCCTGTTATAATTTAACTCAGGATGAACATAGGAAATTATGGTCTTAGCACAATAATGAAAATATTAAGGTGCTTTCTGGGTATCTAATTTGTGTGATTGTGTAATGATTGTTTTAAAAACAAAATAGTAGAACTCTACATGTCAAAATGTAAATCTATACTCTGGAGGACAACTGAAACTTCCTGAAACACAAGTGAGTATTAAACCCAAGTGTAAATTCAGTATCACTGTGACTTGTTTGCTTGGTTTTTGTGGGTTTCTTTTCTTCTTCTTCTTCTTTTTTGATGTAGTGTCTCACTCTAGCTCATGCTAACCTGGAATTCAGTATGTAATCTCAGGGTGGCTTTGAACTCACAGTGATCCTCCTACCTCTGCCTCCCCAGGGCTGGGATTAAAGGTGTGCACCACCATGCCTGGCTGGTTTTTGAGGTAGCATCTCATTCTAACCCAGGCTGACCTGGAATTCACTATCTATTTCAGGGTGGCCTCATAATCACAGCAATCCTCCTACTGCTATCTCCTGAGTTCTGGGATTAATGGTGGGTATCACTACACCCTACCACTATGACCTTCTGTATTAGAGCAAAATAATTGCTAATAAGCCATAAAAATCAGGCCACAGTGTTGACCAAACTGTCAATGCAAAATTCAATGGAAAGAGCATTAGTTCTAAATATTCAAACCTGAATGATAGAACTCTGTTTTGATAGAACTTTGTTTTATATTTTCAACTCTACCTGCATTTTGAATCAAAGATAAGTAGGAACTATTACCTCATATTGTTGGTATCCATCAATTTCATCCAAAACTGGAAAAAGGAAAAAATAATATATGCATAATGAAGAAATATTTTCATAGCATTTCCCTTAATGCTGGTATATGAGATCATCATCCGATTTTACTTTAGCAAAGATAATTCCACTTTTGACATGATAATTTATGTTGTTCTTGTATATCCGTATTAAAAATGATATGAAGGATTCTAAATGTCAAAAAACACAGAAATCTATATTTGTACATACACCTGAAATTAAACAAAGCACTAGGAATTATCTCACAAATATTGCCAACTTGGAAACTAACTTTTCTTAATCACTGTAGCAATTAATTCCTAATGAAAGAATAAAGCCATAACAGTCTTTACCAATCTTCAAAGCAAGATTCCACAGCCTTACATAACTAAAACACCTATCAGAATAATAACTATATGTTAAAAATTAGTTTTCACTGGCTGGAGATTTGGCTTAGCAGTTAAGGCACATGCCTACGAAGCCTAAGGACCCAGGTTCCATTCTCCATGTCCCACACAAACCAGATGCACATGGTAACACATGCATGCGTGTATAGTTTGTTTACACTACTACAGGCCCTGGATGCCCATTCTCACTCTTTCTCTCTGTCTCTAATAAATAAATGAAAACAAATCTTGAAAAATTAGTTTTCATGTACTTTCATTTCATGTTTTAGCTTACAATATTTTTGTTTGTCTTTCAAGGTAGGGTCTTGCTCTATCCCCAGGTTACCTGGAATTCCCTATGTTGGTTCAGGGTGGCCTCAAATTCATAGTAATCCAGGGAAAACCTAAATTTTTTATTGTCAAATTGAGCTACAATAGATTTCATGTAAGGATTCTCAGTGAAATGGTAAGAGACTATTTCATAATTATACACATTTAATCATTTCTGTTTTCATTTTTGATGGATATGAAAACATGAGATAATAGTTTGTACTCAACTTGGAATTAATATTTCAAATTTATTTAATTGTGTAATGTATGCAATGGTGATTTCAAATATTTTGATACTAGATGTACATACAAACCAGGAGTGGTGGCACATGCCTTTAATTCCAGCACAGGGAGGCCATAGTAGGAGATTTGCCATGAGTTCGAGGCCACCCTGAGACTACAAAGATGTATATACAGCTAAAACACATGAAAGCAGAAATGTACCTTTGGAGAACGTGGCTAGAAAAGAACAGGACCAGGACATGGAATAACAAGATTTACATTTTGGAGCACTGTAAATGACCCCATAGTTTCTGGGGTTTTTTGTTGTTGTTGTTGTTCTTGTTGTTATTTGTTTCTTTGTTTGTTTGTTTTGTTTTTTGAGGTAAGGGATTTTTCTACCCAGGCTGGCCTAGAATTCACTATGTAGTTTCAGGGTAGCCTCAAACTCAGAAAGATCCTCCTATCTTGGCCTTTTGAGTACTGGGATTGAAGAAGTACACCACGGGCCTATTTCTTCTCCAGCAGGTGGAGCCTACTGGCAGCAGATCTTGAGTCCAGCCCTAAGATGTGTTCAGAATCAGATCTCCCTTGCTGGTACTGGCTGTTGTTTCTCTCTCTGCTCTGCTGTGGATATATGAGGTGGGCCAAATTCTTCCAACACGATGAAGCTTTCCTGGAGTCAGTAAGCCTGTAATGAAGCATTTCCTCCCATAAGGTATTTCTTGTTAGGTGTTTGTCCCAGTCATGAGAAGGTAACTGCAGCATCCTTTGTCAGACATGACAGGGGTCTATGTCAACAAAGCTCAACATGTGTGTATTAAAAGGTCATAATTGAGCTTATTATTGTGCATACTATTAAAAAAATATAAGCCTGCCAGGTATGGTGCCACACTTCTTTAACACCAGTACTGGGGAGCTAGGGGTAGGAGGATGATCTTGAGGTCAAGGCCACCCTAGAATACATAGTAAATTTCAGGTCAGTCTGGGCCTGAGTCAGACCTTAGCTTGATAAAACAATAAAATTATAATAATAATTTAAACCTTAAAATCAATGGCTTAGTATTTTGATTAACCTACTATTAATAAGTAATGCCCATTAAGTATAACCTCATGATACCTAATCTTTATGGATTAAAGAACTGAATCCCTTCAGGTTACCTCTGTCCCCACTTTTCTTCTGCCTGCCACTAAAACCATGAGAAGCAATATTCTCAACTTTGGCTTGCATACAAGCCCATTGAAGCCATTGAAAGTGAGATCCTTCATGTTTCCTCATCACTACTTTCTATATATCCTAATTCCTTTTCTAATGCTGTTTTAACACATAGTTGCATCTTTTCCCCTGCTTTTAAACAGGAATCTTCCTCTTGGTGGTATTCATACTTACCTGCAATTTGTGGATTACTACCACAAGGAATTTCCTACTATTGAGCTATATTATCTTATAACTATAATATGTTTTGAAAGAATAGTTTGTGGGGTTGGGAGGATAACTCAGTAGTTGAAGGCACTTCTGGCAAAGCTCAGGCTGATTTCTCTAGTTCCCACATAAAATCAGGTACACAAACTGGTGCGTGCATCTGAAACTCATTTCCGTGGCCCATGGCCCTAGTGTGGCCATCATGTGTATGTCTCTCTCTCTCTCTCTCTCTATCTCTTTAAAATAAATAAACAAAATACTTCTACTTTTTAAATTTATTTCATAGAGAAAGAGACATTAAGAAAATGGTACCACCAGCGCCTCTTGTCACTGCAAGGGAAATCCAGAGATGCAGCAGTTTTGAATCTGGATTGAGAAGGAATCAAATGAGGGAAGGCAGGACTTGCAAGCCAGCACCTTTCCCTGCTGAGCCATCTCCCCAGTCCACAGTTGGGATTGCTGACTCCTTCACTATTTGTCTTTCCACCATCTCCAGAAACATGCTCAGAAGTGCTTTTCATTGTTTCTCAGGACTGATGACCCAAAGAGTCATTTTTATCTGTTATTCCTTGAGCAGGAAGTATTACATAGCTACTCAGAGAGTGGTGTAAACATTGTCATTGCCTGATAATATACTGCAAAAGTGCAGAGCTCAAGAATGACTTTGTCTGTCTGAACACCCTCCCCACACTTGTGTAAATTTTCACAGGGAAGGTCTCTGGGAACTCTGCTTCCATATCTCTCCACTTTAGATCTTTTTCTAGAAAGTGGCATGGTTTTAACCGTCAACAATGTTCATTTCACTATTTTTCCTTCTTTTGCTCCACTCTCCCTGTCTTTCTCATTCAATATTTCCTTTCTGAGTTCCTCTTCCTTATTTACTTTTCATTCTTGAGTACAAGAAAGTCTTCACGTGGTAATAATAATAACAGCTCACTTAGTGACGTCCTCAGTTTCACTCTAGCTGAAGGTTGGTAACATATAGAAACACTTGGCATTTCACATCATTCCTTCATTAATATCCATTAAAAGAAATATTCCCCACTGGTATTCGTGTCTTAGAGAAAAACTTCTTTTTAAATATTTTATTTATTTGTTTTGATAGAAACATGCAGATAGAGAAAAAATCAGCACTCCAGAGACTTCACCGAGCTGCAAAAGAACTCCAGATGCATGAGGCATCTTGTGCATCTGGTTTTCATGGGTCCTGGGAAACTGAACCTAGGTCTTTTAGCTTTGTAGGCAAGTTCCTAAAGTGACAAACCATCTCACCAGCCCATAATTCCTTTTAAAATGGAAATTTCACATGTGTTTTTAATACCATTGAAGTACATTATATAACTCATTTTTATATAAAATTTTGTAGGTAGTCTCTGAGAGTGTTTCCTCTGAGGGCTCCAGATGAAGCAGATAAAATTGAAGTTAAAGCAGTGGAAGGTAAGAATTATGGTGTATAGATGTATGTTATAGAAGACATGTTTAAGGGCTGTAGATATGACTTAGCAGCCAAGGCATTCCCTACAAAGCCAAAGGACCCAGGTTTGAATCATCAGGACACAATTAAGCCAAATGCACAAGGTGCTACATGTACCTGGAGTTTGTTTCCGGCAGCTAAAGACCCTGGCATACCCATTTTTCTCTTTATCTGCCTTTTCTCTCTTTCAAGTAGATAAAATAAATTTTAAAAGCAGTTGTATATAAATTAAAGGACAATATTTAACATTCACACTATTTGAAAACCAACATTACTGATAGTCTCTAGTTCAAGCCAATATGTTCCCCTTTTCTGGCTACTAACTCTGCAAAGTTAGCACATAAACCTGGAGCATGAATGTCCTCAGGCAAGATACTTACTCATATGCATATTTCATAAGATGACCTAACACTTGTATTTCACACCTAATAGATGAGATGACTTTCATATAGTAAGAATACACAAAATCTCATAATGACACTATAAGCTGTCAGACACTTAAAGTTCTTCTTTAAGGCTGAGACAAGTCATCTCCCTGGAAGTCGCTGGCAAGCAAGCAAAAGCAAATAAACAAACAGCAACAATAACAGAAAAAAAAAAAAGCAGCAGGTGAAATCTAAAGTGAGCAACTAGGGTTGGAGGGAAGGCTTAGCGGTTAAGGTGCGTGCCTGTGACGCCTAAGAACCAAGTTTGATTCTCCAGGTCACACATAAGCCAGATGCACATGGTGGCACATGCATCTGGAGTTCATTTTCAGTGGTTAGAGGCCCTGATGTGCCCATTCTAACTCTCTCTCTCTCTCTCTCTCTCTCTCTCTCTCCATCTCTAATAAATAAGTAAAAATAAATCTTAAAAAAATCTACTTAATGTGAGCAACTATACCACAAATGAGATGGACAGATGAAGACCAGTTATTCTCTGACCTCCACACAGAGGCCACACACATGCATCTTCACTCAAACAAACAAGAACACACACAGACTCTGCATCAAAATAAATGATGACAAATCCATGACCTCATAGTGCCTGACACTACCTACACAAGACCATAATGGAGAGGAGGAAAAGATCATGACATCAAAATACAAGAGAGTGATTGAGATAGGGAGGGGATATGATGGAGAATGAAATTTCAAAGGGGAAAGTGGGGGGAGGAAAGGTATTACCATGGGATATTTTTCATAATCATGGAAAATGGTATAAAAATTGAGAAAAAAAATTTAAAAATTAAAAGCAGTTCTACATACCTGTGTGTGATTATGTTTTACAAGAGTTTTTTTACGGAGAACTTTATTGCATGAACTTAGTGCATATTGGTCATAATCTCATTGGGTTACATTCCCTCTCAATAAGACACATTCCACAGTGGGCCCTTCTCCTTTGGGATTTCGGTCTTCACTCTGGGGTCATGAGGTCACTAGTCTGTTTCTGGTAGAAGGACAATCCATGAGAGTACACATGCCCACCCTGTGAATATTAGATTCTTTCCATCCTCTCTTGTGCCATATTTTTCTGTATTAAACTATATATAAACCCTCATCTAGTAAAAGCCACACTTACATAGCATAGGAAAAGAAATATATATAAGTTCAAAGCATTTAATATCACATCATAAAGGCCTGAGTCATCAAATCATTATATTCCTACACATTTTTTTCATGAATTGATTACAGAAATTTGTCATGCTCCAACTTGGAATCCATGTGCACTTGTAATTTGTTTCATTTATTTATTTATTTATTTTGGATTTCAAGGTAGGTCTGCCCAAGCTCAGGATGACCTGGAACTCACCATATAGTCTCAGGGTGACTTTGAACTCAAAGCAACCCTCCTACCACTGCCTCATGAATGCTGGGATTAAAATTTTGAACTACCATTTTCTGGCCCAGAAAATGTTATTCATTTATTTAATAATGTGAGAAAGTATTTAACTAGAAATCTGGAGTCCTGACTTAGGTTTTGCTTTTATTTTCACTAGGTTTGTAATTTTGGACATATCATTTACTCTCTCACACAGTGTTGCTTTATCTGCCACAAGAACCTGACAGATGAAGAAAGCTCTGGGCTCTTTTCAGTATCGAGGCTTGAAGGGCATGTGAGTACAGAATGAACTCAGACTTCTTGAGACTGTTAAACAGAAATAGAAAACCATTATTATTTACCTAGATGTTTCCTGCCACTGATCTTTCTACTTTGGTGTTTTGAATTTCATTCTATTAAAATAATAATAATAATAATAATAATAATAATAATAATAATAATTTCACAGGGGTCATGGCAAACTGAACTAAATCCAAGCATTGGAAGGTAGAGTCAGGAGAAGCAGGCATTCAAGGCCAGCACTGGCTATACTGTGTTTTAGGCTAGCCTAGGTTTACATGGGAAACTCTTTCTCAAAAACATATCAAAGTAAAGTATAAAAAAGTAGTAGTTTTTCTTATATTTTAGCACATTTTCATTCATCTAGATGAAAAGAGAAAGATGGTGAAGAGAGGAAAGGACTAGGCTCTAGAAAGTCAAAGATTGTAAGAGGAATTGGGGACTGATTTCATGAAGCACAGACCATAGAAACAGGGGGAAGAAACCTAAAATGAGGGAGAAGTGGGTTTAAACATGAAAGAAATGGAGAGCATCAAGATGCTCTAGGAACTAAACAGGGAGATGGAGCACAATGGGGAGGGAGCCTGAGATTTCAAGCCTACACATAAAGGCCCAAGTGTGAAATCTGCTCACAGTAAGACAAACATGACAGAATTTGGTGACTGTTTACATTACATTAATGGAGTAGGAAGGTAGCTAAGGCAGGGTATGACTCAAAAAGGTAGCTTCTCTGAGAAGTCTTTTGTGGCCCAGTGTTTTCTCTATTGAATGTGAAAACCAATGATTCCTAACAGTTTTAATGGATACATTTTAGAAATAGAGTTTAGAAATCATACTTAGGGCAGTGTACTGGTTCACATCTGTTATTGCACTCCAAGAGAGGCCTGGTCAGGAGACTTCTCATGAGTTCAAGCCCAAGTTAGGGTGTGTAGTGCTGTCAAGGCCAGCCTGGGCTGCAAAATGAGACCCTTTTATTTTTAAAGAAATGTATTCTTGTTATAACCATGCTATTAAAAGTTACAGACAGTGCTGGGCACATAATTTTGAGTCTATTAGTTCATTCTGAATTTTAAAGTATATGGATTTTGATATAAATATCAAAGAGCCAGAGACATGGCTCAATGTTAAGGTTTCTTCCTTGCAAAGCTTGACAGTACCCACATAAAACCTATGCACAAAGTGGCATGTGCATTTGCCTCAGCAGGTTTAAGCTCAATGGCTCTTTTATTCTCTCTCCTTTTTTTCTCTCTGCTTGAAAATAAAAGTTTTTCAACAAAATGGCTGGAGAGATGGCTTAGCGGTTAAGCGCTTGCCTGTGAAGCCTAAGGACCCCGGTTTGAGGCTCGGTTCCCCAGGTCCCACGTTAGCCAGATGCACAAGGGGGCGCACGCGTCTGGAGTTCGTTTGTAGAGGCTGGAAGCCCTGGAGCGCCCATTCTCTCTCCCTCTCTCTATCTGTCTTTCTCTCTGTGTCTGTCACTCTCAAATAAATAAATTAATTAAAAAAAAAAGTTTTTCAACAAAAATGATATGTCCTATTTTGCATCAGAAGTAGGTTTTAAGTAAAAGTGGCTTTTGGGCTTTGCAATCATATTCTTCCTAAGATTAATCATATGCTTTCAGAGTACATACTCAGTCAGAACCATTAATGCATTTCAGACCTGAGATGAAAAGAAAATAAACCTTCCTAGGAATGAAACAATGGCAAAGGTTACATGTCTAATTCCACATATCTAAAACAATTTTACATATTTCTTTGTTTATTTTCACAGAATTATTTAGCCTCAGGGAACAGCTCAGGAGAAAGTTCCTGGCTTAAACCCCAGATCAAAAATAAATACATGATAACAAATGATTTTAAACTTCTAAACTTTTCAATCATGTTCTGCCTATAATGACTTTTAGGACTTTGGTGTGAGAGTCCCTCAATGTCAACATTCACTCATGAACTTGATGTTGAGAATAAGTGTTTAAAAATCCTCTCTAAATGCCCTCACTGCTTGAGATGTTCCTATGTGACCTGAACTGTCTTCCTAGTAGGACTGCTAACTGCCACACGGTGGTATTGTTCAGAAGGTGTAAAGGACCACAGCAGACAATGTGACACGCTTCACTCCTCACTGTGCACCACGTTGTTGTGTGGTTGTTTTGTCTCACTAGCCCAGGCTGTCACCAACACCTGGACTCCCACAATCATCTCTCACCTGATTATTCCCAGTGTTGCCTGTACAGGTGCTCTGTCTCGACCCAGTTTCCTTGAAATACCTCTCTGTACAAATCACACATTCACGTTTAGTGCATTCTGTTGAATGCTTCATTAATATGGTCACTCTGGCTGTATTTGCTGACAGGCAATTATTCATATTCAAGCCAGGTCAGGTAACTGTGCCTTCAAACCCAGCCAATCAGGAGGCTTGCAAGTTACAGGTCAGCATGGGCAGCTCATCAGAAGTATCTCCCCAAAAATACTTTATTTTGGACCTTTAAAAACATATATAGTTAAGAAATTTCATTTACTTATTTATCATATAGAGGGAAAGGAAGCAGCAAGAGAATGGATGTGCAAGACTGTCTGGCCACTGCAAACTTCCAGACACATGTGCCATCTTGTGCATCTGGCTTACTCGGTACTGGGGAATAGAAATTGAGTCTTTAGGCTTTGCAGTCAACTTCCTTAACTGCAAAGCCATCTCTGTACCACTAGTGTGTGTGTGTGTGTGTGTGTGTGTGTGTGTGTGTGTCTTTGTATCTCAGCTTTTACCTCAGGTTAGAGTGGAACTCACTAACCGCCCCAGGCTGGCCTCTAACTCATGGCAATCTTCATCTATCAGCCTATAGAGGACTAGTAATGCACACATTTACCTCTGTGCTTCACTAGAAAAGTATTTTATTCAAAAGCCACTTCTTGGGCTGGAGAGATAGCTTAGCAGTTAAGGCACTTGCTTGCGAAGCTTAAGGCCCCAATATCCACATAAGTCACATGCAGAAAATGGCACATGCATCTCGATTTTGTTTGCCGTGGCTATATGCTCTGAGGCATCCTCCCTCCCTCCTTCTCTCTCTGTCTCTAATTGCAATAAATAAATGAAACTTTAAATACATTCAAAAAGAAGTTTATTTGTAGGCTGTGTTTGGTTTACTCATTGAAACTGACAAGGTCTGTTCCAAAATATTGCTTGTATAATAACTAAACTTCTACCGTTAGTAAAGTGACTATACTTTGCCAGTGGCCCTTTATAGGGAGCACATGATATGAATCCAGCTAAGTCCTCTAAACAAAAAAGCAAGCAAGCAAGCAAGAAAGAAAGAAAGAAAGAAATCACAAAGATATTTATGTGTAAAATTATGACATGGCTCACCAATGAAAGGTTCACAAGAATTAAAGGGTTCAATTCCCAGGCTACCCACATAAAACATGGACCAAAAACATGATACAAGTGTCTGTTGTTGCATTTTTAGTGGCAAGAGACTCTTGAATGCCTATACACATCTAAATACACATATTTCACATATTTTTTTTTCTTTTTTCAAAGAAAAAGACATTCTGTCAGATGTTGTGGCATACACCTTTAATCCTAGCACTCTGGAGGGAGAGGTAGGCAGATACCTATGAATTCAAGGTTGTTTGAGACTACCCAGTGAATTCTCAATAAGCCTGTGCAAGAGCAAGACTCTACTTAAAAAAAAAAAACCCTCACAAAAAAGGGCACTCTACCATAATCCAAGTGAATTGAACAGACATTTACAGAACATCCTAGAAGAGAGATGGAGTATAAACCTTCTTCTTGATAGACCATGGAATTTTTCTGAGAAAGACCACATCATAGATCACACAGCAAGCCTTCCAAATGCAAAAGCAATACATGTCACATTACACCATATTAGACCACATAAGAATAAAGCTAAAACTCAAAAGCAAGAGAATCTTCACAAAACACACAAATACGTGGACATTGCCCAACACACCTTTGAGGAGCTGAGAGGTTGATTCAGCAGTTCTGACCCAGATTCAATTCCCAACCATCCTGACACAAGCACCTCACATTGGTTTGCAGCAACAAGAAACCCTGTCATAGGGCTGGAGAGATGGCTTAGTGGTTAAGTGCTTTCCTGTGAAGCCTAAGAACCCCGGTTTGAGACTCAATTCCCCAGGACCCACGTTAGCCAGATGCACAAGTGGGCAGATGCATCTGGAGTTCATTTACAATGGCTGGAGGCCCTGGTGCGCCCATTTCTCCCCCCCCCCCCTTTGTCTTACTCTCTCTGTCGCTCTCAAATATAAAAAATAAAAAGGAAGCCCTGTCATGCACACAAAAATATGCATATATATACAAGTAAATAAATATTTTAAAAATATAAATCTGATCCTTCAGAGATGATTCAGTGGTTAAAGGTGCTTGCATGTAAAGCCTTCTAGCTCAGATTCAATTTCAAAGCCACTCACTTCATGTGCAGCAGAGGTATTTAAATGGACCAGCAAAAGAGCTGCATACACATACACAATCACACACACACACACACACACACACACACAAACACAGTGAGAAAGAGAGAGAGAGAAAATATATGATTTTTATAATGTTTATTTATTATTAAAGTTGAGAAACAGAGAGAGAAAGAGAGAGACAGAGAGAGAGAGAGATAACGGGTATACCGGGACCAGTTCCCACTGCAGATGAACTCCAGACACCTGTGGCAACTGGTGCATCTGTGTGGAGGTCCAGCCCTGGCTTGAAGGAGGGCCCTGAAGGGAGGTGTAAAGGGAACGGCGCAATAACCACTCAAAGTCAAGTTCTGGTGCAAGCTGACAGGCTAGTGCTGAAGGCAGATGAGTTTCTCCATCTCTCTCTCTCTGCTTCTCTGCTCTGCTGCCACAGCTCTTACACTCAGTCTTTTACTTTCTTATCATGTCATGCAAGAACAAACTTCAAGAAAGGTACAGTTCCACAGAATTCATAGAAATTTTTTGCTATTTCTTTACATCAAACAATCCCGTAATTATTTACCTCAAGTACAGTCGTCAGGCCTCTATAACGATTAACTATTTTTACATTTTCCTCATGTATGTGCGGTCAAGCACTTGCAGTTTCCTGAGCTCCTACTTTCAATAATTATGTTAATGACAAGACACAAAACAACCACAAAATGGGGACTCCCACCTTTAATCACTGATCCAATAAACCCATTTGTCCCCCAACCATTTATTTTGTATTTTCCTTTCCCATGTCTCTCCATTACTTAGACTTTGGTCCCCTCCCCCTCCACCAATTGAACTCTTTCTGACCTCAGTTATTTTTCCTATAAGGATTCTTGGTAAAGAGTCATAGTTTGCTGCAATTGCCACCATTCAGAAAAATTAGTCATAGAACAAGTTTTACATTGTTCCAAGAGGTTCATTGTTTCCTCCTAAGTGTACTGTACTCCATGCCTGACTTTCTTTAAGTTCATTAAAGAAAACAATTATTTTTGACCCATTTTCTTATTTTTCCAGTTCTATGCCAGAGCTTCTTTCAGATATGCCCCGGCCAGGGGGAGTCGAACAAGGAAACGAGGGGAAAATTAACCTGAATGAAAGAAGGCAAACAGACACAAGAAGGGGACCATGCTAGGTGTTTGTCACGGCCTCGAGAGTTTATTCTTACACATAGGTTTATATAGGCTTGTAGAGGGAAGGGGACGTGGTCAGGGCAAGGAATTGTAGGGGGAAGGGGAAGTGGCCAGGGCAAGGAGTTGTCAGGAAACCTAGAGGGGATGTAATTAGGTGTTCATCTAATCTTGCCTCACTGGCTTAACATCCTGACTGCATGAGGCTTCACATCCTGACCATAAACTGGCCTTTTGCAAAAGATAAAGATTCTGTAAGCAGTCTGCTGACTGATGTTCTAGAAGTACCTAACAGAAAGCTGGATGGACCAGCTTTCTGAGTAATGAGTCAGCTTATGAGCAGGCCCAGGCAAAATGGAGAGGCTTTTGCTCTATGGCTGGCAACATCTCCTCCCTTCTTTTGTACAAAAGAGAGGGAGGCCAGCTATTCAGCGGTGGGCAGCAATGCCTTTGTTTTTTCATCAGCTACCGAAAGCATGGGAGAGTATTCAGCCAAGCGTATGATCCCCTGGTAGTTGAATATTAGGTGAGGAAGTAGAAACTTAACTTGCTAAATGGCAGTTTCTGTTAACATGGCCAAGGTTTGATTCATAGCTCCCAACACAGATACATTGACCAACACTTCACTAACCCCAATTTTTGCTGGAAAAGTCAACATAGAGATTGGTTCACCAAGTGAAAGACAGAAGAGGACAAATGTGATACATAAAGCCATAGATATCTGTAACACAGAGAGCCAAAGATGTTTCTATAGAAGGGCCACATTGGACTCCAAGGAAGAGATAGATTGGCTGGAACTGTGTCATGCAGCTCTTTGGCGCTCAATTCCTCATGATCCTGAAACAGCATGCTTGCCATCTCCAGCACATCTGGCTTACTTGGGACCTGAAGAATTGAACCTGGGTCCTTAGGATTTGCAGGTAAGTGCCTTAACCACTAAGCAGTCTCTCTACCCCAGTAAATATTTTTAAAATGCACCTTTGTATTAATGGTAAAAAATAGAAGGCATAAGGAAGGAAATTTAAAATGTTCCTAGAAATGAATACACAAGTCATCCTAACAGGAAAGTGTATACTCATAAGAATGCACACTGATCATTCAGACTGACTTGAGTAGTAATAAAATAAGGCAAATTAAATGATTTTGAAACCAACACCAAACCAGGCAGCAAGGATTAATAAAAATTATGTCAGAGATTAACAAAACAGAGACAATACCAACACATAAAATAGAGAAAACAGAACAATACAGAGATTCAGTCAAAATGTTGGTTCTCCAAAACAATTAACAACATTGACAAATCCCTATGCAAACTAATAAGAAAGAAAGAGAGAAAGGCACATGTAGGCAGACATAGAGGGCCCAAATAAAGAAAATTAGAGACAGGAAAAGGAGTTGCTAAAATCGATCCCTATAAAATCTAAGAGACCATTAGGAAATACTCAGAAAACTTACATGACAAAAACCCTGGAATACCTAGATTAAACGACAAGTGCCTAAATGCATATAACCTATCAAAATTAAGCATGAAGATAAATAACATAAACAGAACCCTACTGAACAGATATGGAAAAAGTAACCACTGTCTCCCAGAAAGGCAAGTCCAAGACATAATAAATCACTGTTGAAATCTATCAAAGTTTTTGATGGGCTTGTATTTGCATAATGTGCATTTGTGTGCATGGGTATTGGCATGTGGGAGTGTGGGCATGGGCATGCCGCTGCATACGTGTTTAGGTCTAAGGAAAACGTTCAGGTGTTAACCTTCAACTTCTACTTCCTTTTGAGGCACTCAGTCTTGTACCCATTATTGCTCACTGCTATATCTGCTAGATTAGAACTTCCAGGAAATTCTCCTGCGTGGTCTCTGACCTCCTCAAAAGCACACTGTGAGTATGGAAACCAGTCATGACTTCTGGTTTGTATGTGCAGTCTGTGAACCCCAACTTGGTTACTCCTGTTTATATGGCAGCTTATTCACAGAACCATTTCCCAGCTTCACCTATGAAACTTTTGAGAAAAGTCTAATGCCAACATTTCTCAATCTCTTCTACAAATGAAAAGGGAAGGGACACCTGCTAATGTATTTTATGAAGCTAGCCAATATCAAAAGTATCTATCAAAAAGCCTCATTAATAATATAAAAGTTATTTATACAGAAAAATTCAAGGCATTGAAAAAATATACAAAACACCAGATCATAAAGAAACATTCAGCCGGGCGTGGTAGCACATGCCTTTAATCCCAGCAGTGGGGAGGCAGAGGTAAGAGGATTGCCATGAGTTCAAGGTCACCCTGAGAAGACAGAGTTAATTCCAGGTCAGCATGGACCAGAGTGAGACCCTACCTCAAAAAACCAAGAAAAAATAAAATAAGATAAAGAAATATTCCAAGCTTCTGGATTGGTAGAAATATTTTGAAATGGATATATTATTAAAACTGTTGCAATCAGCTTCACATTTCTGGCAGAACACACCCTACCAAAAGCAACTCATGGTGAAAGAAGAGTTTGTTTTGGTTTATAGACTCAAGAGGAAACTCGCTGATGGCAGGCAAAAATAATGACATGAACAGAGGGTACAGATCAACCCCTAACCAACATCAGAGAGACAACAGCAACAAGAGAGTGTGCCAAACACTGGCATGAGGGAGTTGCTAGACCCTTTCCCAATAATGCATTGCCCCAAGAGTCTTTCATTCCCAAATTACCATCACCTGTGAACCTACCATTCAGAATTCCTAAGTTTATTGGGGACACCTGAATCAAACCACCACAAAAAGTAATATACAAATTCAATGCAACTCCAAGTTCCAAAGACAAAATTTCAGCAATACATATCAAGTCACAAAAGACCTCATATAAGCAAACCAAGCCTATGCCACAAGAATACTGCTAGAAATATCATAATTTGTGACTTAAAATTATACTATAGACACTTGGACAATGATAGCATGGTATTGGCAAAAAGCATATAGTTATATGGAAAAGAATAGAGAAGCCAGAAATAAAAGTACACATGCATAGTCACTTGATATCTACAAAGGACAAAAACATTCACTGGACTCCTTTGACCTTCCTTCCTACTTAACATTCTCTACCTAATCCTTAGGTGTGCATACCCCCGTCACTCCCTCTTCTTATGTCTTTCTCTTTCACTTCTCCCTTTCTTCTTCTTCCCCATTAAAATAGGTTGTGCAAGAAAACTAACAGAGAAAGTCGAGTTCTGCAATTCAATTGTGTATAATATTCAGTTGCCCTTTGAAATCTATTCTTGTTCATTTTTTTATTTATTTGAGAGCGACAGACACAGGGAGAAAGACAGATAGAGGGAGAGAGAGAGAATGGGTGCACCAGGGCTTCCAGCCTCTGCAAACGAACTCCAGATGCATGTGCCCCCTTGTGCATCTGGCTAACGTGAGACCTGGGGAACTGAGCCTCGAACTGGGGTCCTTAGGCTTCACAGGCAATCGCTTAACCACTAAGCCATCTCTCCAGCCCAAGAGTTAAGAGTTTTGAGGGAGAGTGAAAAGAAAAGAAAACCTCAAAAATCAGCTGGCCATGCTAAATGAAGACATACAGAAATGCAAGCATGAATTCCAAGAATAATCAAGAAAATCAAAAAATAGTGTGAAATTGGAGCTTGACAGAGGGATAGAAATAATACATACAAAACTAGTAGAAAATGCAAACCTAATTGAGCAAGTACAAAACACTCTAGAAGCTCTCAAGAATAGAGTCAGCCATGTGGAATATAGAAACACAGAGGTGAAAGACAAGATGGAAGAAACAGTTCGAGAGTTCAAAAATTTCAGTAAGTTCAAAAGTTTGGTGAACAGAACATGAGGGAATTGTGAGATTACTTAAACATCCTAATATCAGTATCAATGGAATACCAGAAGGACAAGAAATTCAGACCAAAGGCATGGAGAACTTATTTAACAAAATAATTGAAGAAAACTTACCCAGTCTCTTAAAGGAAAGACCCATCAACATACAAGAAGCGAACAGAACTCCAAACATACTGGACCAAAGGAGAAACTCTCCAAGACATATTGTCATTAAGACTCTAAACATTGACACCAAAGAGAAAATCCTAAAAGCATTTAGGGAAAAACAGCACACAACTTTCAAACATAACCCAATCAGAACTACTCCAGATTTCTCAATGGAAACACTGAGAGCTAGCAGGGGCTGGGATGAAATACTGCAAAGTCTAAGAACCAATGGATTCCAACCCAAACTACTCTACCCAGCAAAACTATCCCTCATAATTCATGGTGAAAGAAAAACTTGCCATGACAAAACTCAGCATTACAATTATATGAACACAAAACCAAACCTACAGACAGTAATTCAGGAAATTCTCCACAAAGAAGAAACAAATAGTCAAACTCAAATGCCTACAAGAAGCAGATCACAATAACCAAACTCAGAGTAGGCACAAAAAACTTCAAAGCCCATGAAAACACCAACCCACATATACCATCACAATATGGCAGGGATCAAATCAAATCTCAGTCATTACCCTAAGTAGTAATGGTCTTAATTCAACCATTAAGAGACATAAGCTAACAGGAGGAATCAAAAAATTAGACCCCTCAGTCTGTTGCCTTCAAGAAACCCACCTTACCACTAAAGAAAGACACCTCCTCAAGGTGAAAGGGTGGAAAAAAGTCTTCCAAGAAAACAGGAATACGAAACAATCAGGCATGGCTACATTAATATCAGATAAAATAAGACTTCAAACCAAAAATAATCAAAAAAGACAAAGAAGGCCACTTACTACTTATCAAGGGAATGGTCCATCAAGAAGATATTACAATCATAAATCTGTATGCACCAAACACAGGGACACCATACAGTTCATAAAACAAGACCTACTTGACAATAATAAAGAAATAACCACCAACACAATCATAGCTGGGGACTTCAATACACCATTATCAGTAATAGACAGATCATCCAAATAGAAACACAACAAGGAAGTAAGAGAGCTCAACAAAACCATAGATCACTTACACCAAATGGACATCTACAGAACTTTCCATCCCAAATCCACAGACTACACGTTCTTCTCAGCAGCCCATGGAACATTCTCTAAAATAGACCACATACTGGGGCACAACCACTGCCTCCACATATATAGGAAAATCGACATAATTCCCTGCATGATATCAGATAACAAAGCTATATTGCTAGAAATCAACAACAAAAAACCAACCAAGAATACCAATGGCATCTGGAAACTGAACAGCACACTCTTAAAGAATAAATGGATAGTGGATGAAATAAAAAACGAAATTGCAAAATTTCTGGAATTGAATGACAATGAGAATACATCGTACCAAAACTTATGGGACACAATGAAGGCGGTGTTCAGAGGAAAATTCATAGCACTAAATACCTTCATAAAAAAGACAGAAAGATCCCAAGTAAATAACCTAACCACCCACCTTTTAAACGTACTGGAAAAACAAGAAAAATCCAACGCAAAGAGTTCCAGAAAGAGAGAAATAATTGAATTCAGAGCAGAAATTAATGAATTGGAAACCAAGGAAATAATTAAGACAACTGACAAAACAAAAAGCTGGTTCTTTGAAAAAATGAACAAGATTGACAAACCCCTGGCCAATATGATCAAGCAAAAAAAGGAGACTCCAAATTAACAAAATTCAAAATGAAAAAGAAGAGTTCACAACAGACATAAGTAAAATTGGGAGAATCATCAGGACTTATTTGAAAAACCTCTATTCCACAAAACTGGAAAATGTGGAGGAGATGGATAAATTCCTGGATACATACCATCTATCAAAGCTAAAGTCTAAGCAAATTAATCACCTCAATGAACCGATCACACTCACGGAGATTGAAAAAGTAATAAAAAAAAAACCTCCCCAAAAAGAAGAGTCCAGGACCACATGGCTTCTCAGCCGAATTCTATCAACACTTCAGGGAGGAACTCAAACCAATCTTCCTAAAACTGTGCCACACAACTGAAGAACAGGTAAAGCTACCCAACTCCTTTTATGAAGCTAGTATCACCCTAATTCCAAAACCAGGCAGAGATGCCACAAGAAAAGAAAACTACCGGCCTATTTACCTAATGAACTTAGATGCAAAGATCCTGAACAAAATACTTGCAAACCGAATCCAACAACACATCAAAAGCATTATCCACCTTGACCAAGTGTGATTCATCCCAGGAACACAAGGGTGGTTCAACATAAGGAAATCTGTCAATGTAATACACCACATGAACAAGCTTAAATATAAAAACTACATGATCATTTCAAAAGATGCAGAAAAGGCCACTGACAAGATACATCATCACTTCATGATCAAAACATTGGAGAGAATTGGCATAGTTGGTACATATCTTAACATAATAAAGGCAATATACAAAGCTCCAAAGGCCCAAATAATACTTAATGGAGAGACACTGGAGGAATTCCCATTGAGAACAGGAACAAGACAGGGTTGTCCTCTCGCACCTCTGCTTTTCAGTATAGTACTGGAAGTCCTATCTCAAGCAATAAGACAGGAGAAGGAAATTAAAGGGATACAATTTGGAAAGGAAGAAGTTAAGTTAGCTCTATTCATTGATGACATGATTGTATGTGTAAGAGACCCGAGACACTCCATCCCAAAACTCCTGAAGGTGATTAACTACTATAGTAAAGTAGCAAGATACAAAATCAATGCACAAAAATCGGTAGCAATTCTATATGCAAATGACAAAGATACAGAAAAAGAAATAAGAGACATAGCCCCTTTTTAAATAGCAACAACAACAACAAAATACCTTGGAATAACGTTAACAAAGGAAGTGAAAGATCTATGCAACAAAAACATAAATACACTCAAAAAAGAAATTGAGGAGGAGTTGAGAAAATGGAAAGACCTCCTGTGCTCCTGGATAGGCAGAATTAACATTGTGAAGATGACTCCTACCAAAGGCAATATATAGACTTAACGCAATTCCAATTAAAAGCCCTACCATGTTTTTCACAGAGATAGAAAAAATGATCTCAAATTTTATATAGAAAGGCAGAAGGCCTCGCATATCCAAACATATCCTCAGCAAAAGAAATACCTCTGGTGGCAACACCGTACCTCATCTAGAGCTATATTACAAAGCCATAGTAATAAAAACAGCATGGTACTGGCATAAAAACAGGAGTATAGACCAATAGAATAGACTTGAGGACCCAGACTTTGGGTCAAGCAACTATAGCTACTTGATATTCGACAAAGGCCTGAAAAACATAGGCTGAAAAAAAGACATCTTCAACAAATGGTGCTGGACAAACTGGATAACCATATGCATATGCATATGGTATAACCACTTTGGAAAGCAATATGGAGACTCCTGAAAAAAGCAACTATAGAGATACCAACAGACCCAGTTATTTCATTACTGGGCATCTACCCTAAAACCTTCAAACCACAGGCAAGAGAGATTTGCTCAACCATGTTTGTATAAGCTCAACTCATAATAACTAAGAGCTGGAAACACCCCAGGTGTCCATCACTAGAAGAATGGATAACTAAGATGTGGTATATCTGCACAATGGAATTGTATATAGCAGTAAGAAAAAAAATGACATAATGAAATTTGAGGAAAAATGGTTGAACCTGGAACAGATCATTCTCAGTGAACTTACCCAATCACAGAAAAAAATCACCACATAGTCTTCACTCATCTACAGCACCTAACCTTTATCTACCCAAGATGCCTTACATACCCAGTAATCATCTCCTGGAGTACACAATAGGATTAGTGGGGAGGGAGCCGAGGGAGGGGAGGGCAACGGAGGGATGGGAAACACAAATCTAGACCCAAACAACAATGGTACTATAAAATTCTACTTCATAAAAGGCAGACCAAATAGCTGAACCTTCACCATACCCTTAGAGGGAACACCTGAGCCACAAGACACTGGAGAGGGTATGATGAAGGCTGACCTTAATCTTCTACAGCTTCCCTCCCTCCCTCTCCCTCTCTCTCTCTCTCCCACAGTCACCCTCTCTTCTCTCTAACTCTCCTATATTAGTTATCTTTTTTTCTTCCTTTTCTTAGTGGCCACTGACCTGTAATTCCCAGTACCAGCATGTGGCTATCATCCACAATGAGGTTTTGATCAGAGAGACCTACAAGTTTTCCTAAAAGAAAGATAGATTTCAGAACCAGTACTTGATGACCCACCAAAGGTTAGTGGTAAGACCCTACTGCTGAAGACACCTTATGTGGTCGACACGTCAAATGGAATGGCATGGCTGGAAGCTGGAAGAGAGTCATTCCCCAGACAGTAAGCATGTCTAGTGCCAGAAGGTGCTACATAGGTGACTGGCAAAAAATGACCAATATCTGCCCAAGCAACTCATGGTCTAACCTACTTAGCAGCAAATAACCTGTTGTGATGCTCACACAAGTGCAATAGTGGCACACAGCCATGGTGGGGAACCAGCTGCTCTTGATTTGGCTAACTGATCCCATGAGTTGTATGGGACCCATAGCTGTGCCGCGGACTGACTCTCGGGGAGATCAGGACCGAGGGAGAACAAGGGCGAAGGCTCAAGGAGAACTCGGGATTCGGCGAGGAAATGACAGACAGACACACTCTAAGTTGAATATGCTGCTGCAATTTACTGAAGGTTTCATTAAGGTTTTATACAGATTGAACAAGGAAACTTAGCAAGCCAACAAGTGATCTCAGAAATCATTAATCTAAACAATCTTAAGTATTGTTCTATTCTAGCCACCCATGCAATATTTATCAGGCAGGAATGTACCCATTTTTTTAAGGAGGACATCTCGCACCACTGACCACAGCTTTACATGAATAGAAGCTTGGGGCAAGAGGTATAAGGTGAACAATAGGTTATTTATTTCTTATAAACCGAGCAGAGAGCCATCTCTTTCCACTTATTAGATTATTTATATAATCCTCATATCCATTATAAAAGTGTTTCTATCCAAAAGACCACCAATATTTTAAGGCTGGTTTAATGCTTTCCAGGAATTCCTTTCTTTCATATCTAGAGTATAAGCACCAACGCTTACGTGTCCTTGCTAAGCGTTCCATAAATGGAAGAGAATGCCATAGCCTCCTTTTTTCTTCATAATTTATTCATCTGTTACCGAATTCATCATATCCTCCCTCATAGGGGAGTGGATCTAAGTAGTTCCCAGCTCTAGGAGTCCACTATCAGCCCTTGATCAAGTATTGAACATACCCCCCAGGAAGCGTTCTGGTGGGAATGCCCAACTTTTGTAACTTCTTTTCTGCAGAATCGTCATGCTTCTTCTGAACATTACCGATTAACATTTCTACTTTCACTTTCTCAGGATCAGTATTGTCTTCAGTCATCATAAGCTGTTTCTACTCTACACCATCTAAAAACTGTCCTAGAGTTAATTTTTTATTCCTAGTAGAGTTATACATTTCCCCCATTGCCCTAATCATAGGAGGGGCACATTCAATACTCAAATTGTTCCTTGTACTTTGATTGTGTGCATGATTACCATCTTTGCTACACAGGCGAGGTCGCCGTGGACGTAGCATAGCTGGATCTGGGAAACAAGTCAGAACCATATCCAAACATAAGCCCAATCTCCATTATCAAGCTACCATTAACGTGGGCTACAAGAGGGCCAATACGTACTAAATTCTCCATAAAAAGTAAGGGTTATCTCATTTGTCCTGGTGCTAATTTACTCTCCGTTGTAGAATCTGCTTCTCTTTTTCTGATTGATGTAGATCCTAAGGAGAGAGCCACTCCATCATACCTCAAAAGGGCCCCGGCTGAACCTAAGGAAAATTGGCGAAACAAACAAGGGTGCTGTTTTCCTGATGAATCAGATACCAGCCAAGGGGAAGGAGACCAACACAGAGAAAAACCAACTCCTACCAAATCAGACAGCCAGAGCCTCAGAGCCCCCAACACCTCATCACTGAAGCAGACCAAAAATGAACCCAACATGGCTCAGGGAAATTTTGCAGAAGAGGGGGTGGAAAGAATGTCAGAGCCACATGTTGGGTCATGATACGCAGAGACATTTATCGTGCCAATAACTGTGGGCTAACTCCACAATGCACAACCCATTTACATCAACAAGGAGGGTCCAATGGGGAGGGGCAAGTCACGGATGAGCCTAATAATGGTACCAAAACTGCCTGTATTTGCTGAATACAAAACTAATTAAAAAAACAAAACAAAACCTGAAAGCAGCAGAATGAAGGCCATAATGGTAGCGCTCACTGCTGAGGTTCTAAATCATTTATGGTCACCATGGATCAGGTTAGTTTTATAAAGAACTTTGTCAATTTTCCTTTACTCGCATTCTCCAGAAAATTAAAGGATGTCATGAAATCTATCCATTCTCTCCACCACCATCTCCTTGACATCTTGAGGAATCACTAACAAATCTCCAGACTTAATAAACAGTCTGTAGAAAATAAGTATAAAAATAATTTTAAAACAACATATAATTTAGAATACTAAACCAGTGTTTCATAGGAACCCCAGATTCCTAATTCTTGGTAGGATCTCTCACACAGAAGGAGACTCCTCTTGGGGCATGTGTTAGTCAGCTTTCTATTGCTATAGCAACTACCTGACATACAAGAAGAAAGTTTTGCCTTTTAAAATAAAGAAATTTATTAATTAAAAAAATAAATTCTCTATAAAAAAAAAAGTAAGGGTTATTTCATTTGCCCTGGTGCTACCTTACTCTCCGTTGGAGAATCTGCTTCTCTTTTTCAGACACACGTAGACCCTAAGAAGACAGCCACCCCACCATACCTCAAAATGACTCCGGCTGAAACTAAGAACAACTGGCAAAACAAGCAAGGGTGCTGTTTTCTTGGTGAACCAGGTCCCAGCACAAGGGTGAAGGAGATCAACACAGAGAAAAATCAACTCCTACCAAGTCAGAGAGTCAGAGACCCAGAGGCCCCCAATATCTCATCACTGAAGCAGACCACAAATGAACCCAACATTGCACAGGGAAATTTTGCAGAAGATGGGGCAGAAAGAATGTCAGAGCCACATGTTGGGTCATGATATGCAGAGACATTTATCCTCCCATAACTGTGGGCTAACTCCAGAATTCATGACCCATATACCTCAATAAGGAGGGGCCAAGGTGAGGGGGTAGGTCACAGATGAGCCTAATAATGGTACCAAACTGACTGTATTTATTGAATACAAAAGTAATTAATAAAAAATTAAAAATATATATTGTAGAAATGTATTTCATGTCAGAAAACAAAAAAAAATTCTTTAATATCCATAATTCTTTTAACTTAGCTCTTATGGCTCTATATACTTAAATGGAAAATAAGAAAGGGAAAACTTTTAAATATCTAACTGTTCAAAAATAAGTTATAAAACACAAATAAATGTAAGGAAAGTAGAATTAAAATGTACAATGTAAATTAGTGTCAATAAAATGGAAGAATTATCACTATAAATTGTTTGAGTGTCTTTTACTACATACAATTCACATGTTCAAAACTGAAAAAGATTCAGACATTCAAACAATTTATCTCAGGCTAGTCTGTAGTCTAACAAAATTTCTAAAAAAAATTTCAACAGTTTTTTTTTTTCACCAACTAATATAAGCTGCTTTTACAATTGCTATTGGCCCTTATCAGTCACATTAGTACTGGTACTTAGGTCTCCATAATACTTTGTTCCTGATTATCCTGCACAGAATGGATAAACTCATTAGTATCCTGATTTCTTACCATGGACTATCCAGTCACTGTCCCAGCAAGGTGTCACAAATAAAAATGATAACAGGCATTGCTACATGCCTCCAAGAGACACGAGAAGATATCAAAATAATTTTAGCATCTAGTGACAATATCAAATTTATCTTCATACACATACAGGACCAAAAGAGATAGAGTAAATGGGGCATGTTAGATCAAGCTTGTAAACCCATGACACAGGAGCCTGGGCTGTGAATATTCCCACAGCTGTGAGGCTAGTCTAACCTACACCATGAGTTACATGTCATCTTGATGTACAGGTTAAGACCCTGCTTAAAACAGAGGCTGGGGAAATGAAATGCACTTGCTTGCAAAACCTGCTGCTTAGGTTCAATTTGCCAGCACTCAGTGCATACCCAGATGGAAACTGAAACTCAGCTTCTTCAGGAATATAAGGGAGGGACAAGGCCAGGCAAGGTGGAAAGCTATTCCATGTACATGAAGACAAAATCAGCAAGAAGGCTAGTGGGGGGAGGAAATGCAGACCTAGAGGAAGACAAGGTTAGGTGAAACATGAGGGGATGAAGGTTAGGGCAAAGCACAGCCATGTAAGCAGTGGATAAGGCCATGCCTAGCCAGACCAAAGGAAGGCAGGGTGTAAAGCAGAACCAGGTAGGCAGTTTCAGAAAAAAGTAATAAGGATCAAACACCGCGAAAGTGACAAGCGGAATTGATCTCCCATTCACCCAACATCATTACAAAGCAATAGTAATTTTGGGACTTGCATAGACCACTATTTCCCAAGGGAATCTCCTCAACATTCTCAGAGAAGTCATCCGCAACTCACAGAATTCACATCTACAAAGAACAGCCACAAAAAAATAAGAGAAATCCAAGCAAATGCAAGTGATAGGAAAGGGCAGATGTCATTCAGGAAAAGAGAACCTACGACTACTAAATAATTGCCTGATTAACCTCAAAACACTCCCTCAAAATTTAAAATGAAGCCGGGCATGGTGGTGCATGCCTTTAATCCCAGCACTTCAGAGGCAGAGATAGGAGGATTGTTGTGAGTTCGAGGCCACTGAGACTCCATAGTGAATTCCAGATCAGCCTGGGCTAGAGTGAGACTCTACCTTGAAAAAACAAACAAGCAAACAAAAAAAAGTAAAATGAAACACAGATGTTCACCATTATTAATGATTATAGGAATTCAAATTGCATGCTACTGAAGCTGATTCCCTGCAGACCTCTGGAAGACTTACATGGCCAAGAACTGACAAGGAAATGGATTAACATAACCTGAACAGATTGTACTTAGTGGGCTTAGGTTTACAAAAAGTTACCAATGGTCTTGGTCTATGCAAGAACAGGCCAGATTATCAGGACCCAGGAGGTGGCCACTACAACCACTCCACATGGACATGCTCTGCAGCAGGAGACCTGCTCCACAGAAAAACTTTGTGGATGCTGAACACACAGGGGAAGGTGCTGGAAGACAGATAGCAAGGGTGGAGTGTGGCCTCACCAGCAGAGGACACCATGTTCATCCAGAGTACATACCTGTGAGGAGCAACTAACTTATCTTTAGGTCACATTCTCACGTGTCACTCTGTCTTCTGCTGAGGGGTTAAGCTAGAACTCAGACTATCTCAGTCTCCTTCTCTAGGAAGGGATGGGCTCCCCACCCATGCTGCCCAATGCCCCAGCAAACAAGTAGTGCTGAGGCTCCCTGAGAGTTGGGAAATACATGAGCTGCTGCTTTTGTTTCTGAAGACAGAAACCTCTGAATTGTGGGGTGCAGGGAGACCCCTGCTTTCTTCACTGTGTGCATATGATGTGCACCTTACCTCTTGTAGGCATACCTCTTAGCCAATCCCCTCTCTGCACCCAATCACTACATTTGCTTGCAGAGACAGCCTCTGAAATGTCAGGTGCAGAGGGCTCCACAGCTTTAAGCAGGGGCAATAACTCATGTCCTGGAAAGAAGGAGGTAATATCAGTTATTATCCAGACAGCAGGCTCACACCTTTAAACCCAACAGTATGCAGGCTGAGGCAGGAGAATCACTGTTTGAGCTCAGCCTTGGTGACAGAGTCAGTTATAGGACATGCTGGGCTACTGTGACACCCTACCGTGAAAAAAAAAAAAAAGGCTAAGAGAATTCAACTATGTACTGACATACAAACTCATTAGACAGGAAGTAAGAAGGCAAGGTCACAGGAAAGCAAACTTATAGGAAAGGTAACTGACAGGTAAAGCACAAGTGAGAACTGGCCAAGGCCAGGGACGATGGACGGGGGAAAACAAAAACAAAGCCAGACATGGGAAGGGAGAAGGATGGGCCAAACCAGACAAAAGGAAGGCAAGCTAGGTCTGACAAAGGAGGGAGCAAAAGAACAGGCAAGGCCAGGCCCAGTCAGTGTGAACACCAGGCCAGGCCAAGCCATGGGATGGAAAGGAGAGACCAGGCAAGAGGGAAAGCAAAGAATGTCAGGCAAACTCCAGCCAGGTAATATGGAGTGCCAGGCAAGGGTGAAAACAAGGTCCATCTAGGACCTGAGAATGCAAGACCAGGACAGGTGAAATGCAACAAGAGGGGGAAAGAAATGCTGGACATGGCTAGGGAGAAGAGAAGGCCAAACAAGAACAGGCAAGGAGGAAGGTAGGCAAGAAGCTCAACAAGGAAGGAGAAAATCAAAACATGGGCCAGAAAAAGCCAGGACAAAGGGAAGGCAAGGGAGAATCCAGGACAGGACAGGGGGAACCAAGGCTAAACCAAGCCAAAGGGAAGGCAAGGGCAGGTGGAAGGAGGCCTGAGAAAGACAGGAGGAAGGCATGGTCAGACAAGGGAGAAGGATGGGCAAGTGCAAAGATGAAGGGACAGGAGAGCAGGCCAGACAAGAAAAGGGAGGCAGAAGGCAAATCCATTCAGGAGAAGACAAGGCCACACTTGAGACAAAGCACAGAAACAGAGGTCCCAAGACCATGCAATGTGGAAGGCAAAGAGAATGAAGTCCAGACAGAAGGCAGAGGTAAGGCAACATAGACCCAAGGGAGAGTAAGAGGAAAAGGCAAGCTAGGGCTGGGGAAGACAAGACGAGGCCAGCAAGGGGAAGGCATGGCCAGGCAAGGAAGGGAGGAAGGCAAGGTCAGGCCAGGCTGAATGTTATTCCAGGCAAGGCCAGGTAAGCGAAAGGGAAGAGAAGCCAAGACAGGCCAGGCCAGGAGCCAGTTAAGTGCAGAAGAAGAGTATGGTAAGGCAAGGGGAAAACAAGGCCTAAGGGGAAAGGGTGGTTGAAAAGCTAGGATAAGTAAGAGGTAAGGCCAAGTGGCAAGTCAAAACAGGGAAGGACAGGAGGAAGTCAAGTCCAGGCAAGGATAGAGGTAAGACAAGGCCAGGCAAAAGCAGGCAAGGTATAAGGCAAAGGGACTGAAGGGAAGGACAGCGAGGCAAGCCCTCAGGGAAAGCCAGGCCTAGCAAGGGATAACAAGGTCTGGCAAGGTGGAAGGCAAGCAGGTGAGTGAAGACAGGTGGAAGGCATGTGCAGGAGAATGTAAGAAGCCTAGTTAAGGGTTGATGAGGGCCAGGTGAGGTTGGGGCAGGCATGGTCAGGCAAGATGGAACTTATAGCAATGGAGAAAATAAAGCCAGGCTAGGCCAGGGTGAGGACTCAAGAGCAGGCTAGGCAGATGGTAAGCCTAGCCAGGCTAGGCCAGGGTGAGGACTCAAGAGCAGGCTAGGCAGATGGTAAGCCAGGACAGGCAATGGAGAATGCCAGGGCAGGACAGGCAGAAGGGAAGATGATGAAGATGGCAAGGCAGAGCAGGCAGAAGGCAAAGGGGAAGAACAGGACAGGTCATGCATGATGGGCTGTGATTTAGGGCCAGGTACAATTCAAGGCAAGGAAGACAGCAAGGCCAAGAGAAAGGGGAGACAGGAAGAGCAAACCAGACCAAGCCTGGGGCAAGGCATGATCCAGAAAGTTCAGAAGGAATACATGTTCAAATTTGGCCAGGGTAACCCATGCTGAAGCAAGGGAGATCACAGACTTCAAATGGACCAAAGACCTTGATGTAAGAGCTTAATCTCATAAATATATATAGAAAAAAAAATACTTCCAGATGCAGCTCTAGAGAAGGACATTCTGAATAGGACCCCAGTTGACCAGGAAAGAAAGCAACTGACAAATAGGACCTCATGAGATTTAACAGCTATTTTACAACTAAGGAACCATCATGCAAGTTCATAGGTGGCATGCTGCCCATTTGATATTTACCTCAGTGCCTGGCCTGCCTCTCTGTAGTGCCAGAGAAGGGACACCAGAGATGGTCACACTCTCCAGCACATTCCATAACCCTGGCCATTAACCAGTCTACTCATGGACCAGGTGAGTGCTCCCCTTCCTGGGTCCATTTAATCCCTGGGATACAACCCTGACCCCCATACACTCAGATTGAGAATCAGTCAAATTTGGCACTGATTCACCCCATGCCTTCAATTCTGTGCCACCCTTGTAGGAACACTGCTGCTCACTGCAGTCAACAGCCCAGGGCACTGACAAGGTGACCCAGGGTCCAGGTCAGTGTGCTACACTTATGTGCACACTCAGTCTCATGTGTACAACCCCAACTTGTGCACACTGAGACAGGGGGTCAGGCCCATTAGCACTGCACAAGAGCTCTGCCCTATGTAGGGAATCCAAAGCCAGTCACTTTCCCTAGTCTGGATCTTCATGGAGACTGCACATTAAAAAATGTCTGCTCATGTTCCAGTGTGTTCATCCCAGACATGTGGACTGACCATAAGCCCACACTCACTCAAATCAAGACTCCCCAGGCCATGAAACATGGGCTATGCAAGAGTTGTTGCATTGTCAGCAAGACAAAGAACTATCTGTAGATGAGCAAAACCCAGTGCAAAACAAGTTTACACAAGAAACCAAGGCAAGATACGCCCAATAAGAAAGCCTAGTCCCCTAGTGGAACTCTCACTAGGACCCATGTACACCACATGGACAAAGTGGTGTATGTTTCTAGAATTTTTTTCCCCACTGGCTAGAGGCCCTGATGTTCCCATTATCCACCCCCTCCCCATCAAATAAATAAAAAAGTAACAAAAATTTAATAACTACTTAGAAAAATCTCCAAAGAATTCAAAAGGGCAATTACCATAAGCATACTTGACAAGTTTAATGAAGCCATGAACAAATGGATTAATGAAATGAAAGAGAAATAGCAAATACACCTTAACAGACAGCTGAATAAAATGGAGCAGGATCAAGAAGAACTGAGTAGAAGACTGAATAAAACAAATGAGTATCAAAATATGGGTGGTGGGGCTGGAGAGATGGCTTAGCGGTTAAGCGCTTGCCTGTGAAGCCTAAGGACCCTGGTTCGAGGCTCGGTTCCCCAGGTCCCACGTTAGCCAGATGCACAAGGGGGCGCACGCGTCTGGAGTTCGTTTGCAGAGGCTGGAAGCCCTGGCGCGCCAATTCTCTCTCTTTCCCTCTACCTGTCTTTCTCTCTGTGTCTGTCGCTCTCAAATAAGTAAATAAAAAAAATTTAAAATATATATATATATGGGTGGTTGTTTTTCATGGACTTCCAGGTAAGATGGCAGCATAAGAGCCATGCCAAACCAGCCTAGGGAGGGATTTAAGAAAAACCCCAGAAAAATACAGTCTTCTTCTGAAAAGTGAAGGAGTATAGGTTATTTTAAGACACAGCGGAGAAGCCAGGGAGACCAAGACCCACCAGAAAGGAGGAAAACGGCCAGAATTCCACTGAGGTGATTGCAACCTGTGATCTGTGCAACACCCAGCATTGTCCCACCAGGCACGCCAGGCAGCAGCAGCAGAGACCAGGAAACAAGTTTTTCAACTTCATTAGCCTTCTTGCCAAGTTAAGAAATCTGAAGAAAAGGCAGCTGAGCTCAACTAAAGAGCAAATATGCGAGCAACTCCAGAAGTCTGAACTCTCCCATCCCCCACCATCAGATCCCAAACCTCCAGCATTCAGCCCCCAGTGGTAGCGCAGCCAGCAGAGCCCATCAGAGGTACAGCTGCACAGCACAACACGGAGGGATCTAGGCGGGCACTCAGCATTAGTGACACTGGAAGCCACCCCAGAAGGTAATGAGGCCAACAAAAATAAAGAAATAAATAAAATAAAAACAGGTCTGCACTGCAAAAGCTAATCTCTCTTTTCTTGTTAGGGCAGGTTATGGGGTATATAGTCTTGGTTGGCTATACCATTTTCAAATAACATGTATTTGGTAGTTGAATATTGTCACCTTTGAGATTATATATATATGAGGATATATATATCCTTTGTTTCTTGTTTCCTGCTTCTGCCATTATTGGGGGCAGGGTCTGATCCAGATCCAGATTGACCTGGAAATTAACTCAGAACAGACCTCTCTACCACCCAGCTGACAAGACTAAGAGTGTAGAAAAACACACACTCTTAGGGATTTTGACTTTATAGGACTATCTGTTTTAGTCCCAACAATTGCATACTTTGTGCTCATTTTTATTGATTGTGTATTTTACTCAGTTGAAGATTAGAATTTGCAAGTAAATTATTCCACCATAGGACTACTTCTCTGACTTGACTGGGGGACAAGAGCTACATCTGGCACCTTGAACTCATATCCTGAGTGCCGGAGATGGCAAGCATGCCATTTCAGGATCACGAGGAATCGAGTGCTGAAGAGCTGCTTGACATAGTTCCAGCCCAGCTGTCTCTTCCTTGAAGTTCAATGTAGCCCCTCTATAGAAAAATCTTTGGCTCTCTACGCTACAGAAATATGTGGTTTTCTGTATAATGTTTGTCTTTCTCTGTCTTTCAGTTGGTGTCCCAATCTCTAAATTTACTTTTCCAGTAAAAATTGGTGTTGGTAAAGTGTTGGTCAATGTATCTGAAAGAGGCTCTGGCATAGAATTGGAAAAACAAGAAAATGGGTCAAAGATAATTGTTTTCCTTAAAGGCCTTAAAGAAAGTCAGGCATGGAGTATAGTACACTTAGGAGGAAACAATGAACTTCCTGGAACAATGTAAACATTGTTATATGACTAATTTTTCTAAATGGTGGCAATTGCAATTGACTCTTTACCAGGAATCCTTACAGAAAAACAACCAAAGTCAGAAATAGTTCAACTGGGGGGAGCAAAGTCTAAGTATTGGAGGGACGTGAAAAGGAAAATTCAAAATAAATAATTAAAGGATAAATGGATCTGCTGGATCATTGATACATGATGGGAAGCCCCATTTGTGGTTGTTTTACCTCTCACCTTTAATAGAGTAATTGAAAGTAGAAGTCCAGGAAATCACAAATGTTTGACCGCACATACATGGGGAAAATGTGAAAACAGTTAATCATTACAGGAGCCTGATGACTTTACTTGAGGTGAATAGTTATGGGATTGTTTTATGATAAGGAATAACAAAAAGTTTCTATGAATTCTGTGAAATTGTACCTTTCTTGAAGTTTGTTCTTGCATGACGTGATCAGAAAATAAAAGACTGAGACTAAGAGCTGTGGCAGCAGAGAAGCAGAGAAATATAGAAACATGGAAGTATAGAAACAGGGAAAAACAGAAAAAAAGACATAAAAATAGAAAAAGAAAAAAATAGAAAAATAGAAAGAGAAGAGAAAAATAAAAAAAAAATAAAACAAAAAAGGAGGCAGAGAGAAAAAGATAGAAAAACTCAGCTGCCTTCAGCATTAGCCTGTCAGCTTGCACCAGAAATTGACTTCGAGTCGTTATTTCACAGCTCCCTTTCACACCTTTCTTCGGGGACCCTCCTTCAAGCCAGGGCTGGACCCCGGCACCTAAGGATATATAGAGGTGGATTGCCATGTCTGGGAACACTGCAGATAAGTAGAAAACCCAAGTGTCAAATCAATTATGCAAAAGTCACTACAATATAATACAAGAAAGCCAAAGAATCAAGACAATACAGTCTCACCACAAACTATAAATTCATCACAAATGATCACCAATGAGACTATTTTAGATGAAATGCTTGACAAAGATTTCAAGAAAATTGTGGTATCTATGCTCAAAGAAATCAGAGAAGAAATGAAGGGAATCAAAGAAGAAAACAAAGGAATTAAAGAAGAAAACAAACTTCTGATAGAGAACACAGGAAACCAGCTTAATGAAATAAAGATGTCATTACAAGACATGGGTAAGGAAATAAAAATACTGAAAAAAATTAGGCTGAAATCCTGGCTCTGAAGAATACACTCAATGAAATAAAAAACTCTGGCAAAGTCTCACCAGTAGAAGGGATGAAGGAGAGAATACAATATCTAAACTAGACCAGGTAGCAGATCTAATACAGTTCAACAAAGAGAAAAACAAGCTAATAGGGAGTTATGAATGGGAATTTCAAGATATCTGGGACACTATGAAGAGATCAAACATAAGAATTCAGGATATAACAGAAGGAGAAGAATTGCAATCCAGAGGCTTAGTAGGTGTTTTCAACAAAATCATAGGAAATTTTCCCCAAATTGGGGGAAAAAAAAATGCCAATGCAGATACAAGGTGCTTTTAGAACACCAAGCCTGGAAAGAAGTTCTCCTTGCCATGTTTTGATTAAATTACTTAACACACAAACCAAAGAAAATATATTGAAAGCAGTTAGAGAGAAAAAGCAAATCACCTACAAAGGCAAGACCATTGGAATAACTGCAGATTACTCAATACACAAACTTTAAATCCAGAAGGGCTTGGAATAGTGTATTCCAAGTTCTGAAAGATAACAACTGTCAACCAAGACTACTTTATCCTGCAAAGTTATCTATCTAAACTGATGGAGTAATAAGGACATTCCACAACAAAAACAGGCTAAAGGAATTTATGACAACTAAACCAGTTCTACAGAAAATACTTGAAGGAATTATTAATGCTGAAGAGAAAGCAAAACACACACAGGAGAAATAGAAAAAAATAAACCATACTCAAATAACACTTAAAACAAATGAGTAAAAGGAAAACAGGAAAAACTACAAAATAAGAAGAATGGCGAGAATAAATGAACACCCTTCCATAATAACTCTTAATATCAATGACCTCAATGCACCATTCAAAATACACAGGTTTGCAGACTGGATTAAAAGGCAGGATCCTGCCATTTGTTGCCTCCAGGAAACACATAGCCAAAATACTTTAGTCTCTCCTGTAGAGACTCCCAATTGGCCATGTTTGTTGTTATTCTAGTCACAAAACCTAGGAAATAAAGTCAGCCCAGATGCCTATCAGCTGATGATTAGATAATGAAGATGTGGTACATATACACCACGGAGTTGTACTCAGTGGTAAGAAAAAAGAATTTATAATATTGGCAATAAAATAGAAGGATCTTGAAAAAGTTCTACTAAGTGAGGTTACATAGGCTTAGAAAGAAATATGTCCCATGTTCTTGCTTATATGCAGATCCTAACATGGAAACATTTGGTTTACTTGTAAGTTATAGTAAACTTCAATAATAGTGGTAAGGAAGCTAGAATAAAGGTTGAAAAGAGAAAAAGCAGGGAGGGATCAGAGGAGTTGTTGCAGTCCTGGTTTGCATTGCTGGTAGAAATCAAGAGGAGCTTCTGGGAAAAAGAGATTTATTTTGGCTTACAGGCTCGAGGGGAAGCTCCATGATGGCAGGGGGAAACGATGGCATGAGCAGAGGGTGGATGTCACCCCCTGGCCAACATAAGGTGGACCACAGCAATAGGAGGGTGTGCCAAACACTGGCATGGGGAAACTGGCTATAAAGCCCATAAGCGTGCCCCCAACAATACACTCCCTCCAGGAGGCATTAATTCCCAAATATCTATCAGCTGGGGAGCTAGCATTCACAACACCTATGTTTATCCGGGACACCTGAATCAAACCACCACATTCTTCCCCTGGCCCCCATAAACTGATAACCATACATGATGTAAAATACAATGCATTCATTCTGACTTTAAAAGTCCCCATAGTTTTTATCAATCCCAATGATGTTCATACATCTCCATAGTCCAAGATCTTTTAACTGAACCATAATACCAAAAAAATAACCTCAAAAAAAACCCAAAATGGCACAGAATAAATATTCACACTGCAGTAGATGGCATTGAGAATAGCAAAGAAACATTCAACCAATACAAGATTTAAAACACCAGGGCAAACATCAAACTCTGTAGCTTCAAGTCCAGCAACTCTAGCCAGTGACAAATCTTTAAGTTCAAAATTCTAACCAGCAACAAGTCTCTGGCATTCCAATTCCACCCCTCCAGCTAGGCTATTCACAGTCCTGGGAAACTTCATCGGGGCCGGCAGCTCTCCTTGGCAGCCATCTCATGGTCCCGGCATCTCCACTGGGTCTCCACATACAAGCCACAGTTCATCCTCATGGCCCCATGGGGTCTCTATGGAGGCAACCAGCAAACCCGCTTCACACTGCCCATGGCCATTTCCAAAACACAAGACCGTGTTGCAAACCCAATGACCCTCTTTCCAGCAGTTCTTATACTCCATGATAGCAGGTGGGGTGCCAATTTGTTAATCTAGGGGGGAATAAAGCAGACTTTGAAGAACAGGACACTCCATGAGCACTCAGGCCCTTTCAAGAGCCTACATTCTTCTTGTTACCCCAGTGCAGGTCAGCTAGCCCAGTCTCAAAGGTTGTAATCTTTCAGTTGCAGCTGAATGGGCAACAGTTCACCCAAAGATTTTTCTTTCTGTGTCATATCCCTCTGCACACACCAGTTCATTTCTATGCAAAGCAACCCTGCACAACTTCTCAGGACATGGGCATAAGAGCAAACTTCTCACACAGACTGCTAGCCCAGTCCAAGCACAGCTCTTTCTCACCCTCATGAGCAAAACCTCACAGTCCATAGTTCTTATTGCATTCAGGTCTTTCAGCTCTGACCAGATTAGTCCATCAAGCTGTACTTACAGCACTGCAAGGCATCTCTTAGGCCAAGGTTTCAACTCCTTCCACATTCCTCTTGAATATCAGCTCCAAAAGGCCGAAGCCACATAGTCAGGTGTCTAGCAGCAATCCCACTCCTCGGTACCACTTTACTGTTGCAGTCCGGGTTCGCATTGCTGGTAGAAATCACCCAACCAAAAGGAGCTTCTGGGAAAAAGAGCTTTATTTTGGCTTACAGGCTTAAGGGGAAGCTCCATGATGGCAGGGAAAAATGATGGCATGAGCAGAGGGTGGACATCACCCTCTGGCCAACATAAGGTGGACCAGAGCAACAGGAGAGTGTGCCAAACACTGGCATGGGGAAACTGGCTATAAAGCACATAAGCCTGCCCCAACAATACACTCCCTCCAGGAGGCATTAATTCCCAAATATCTATCAGCTGGGGAGCTAGCATTCACAACACCTAAGTTTATGGGGGACACCTGAATCAAACCACCAAAGGAGTATAAAACTAGGGAGGCAATTAAAAGCACAGAATACAAAAGGGTTGGGTGAACATGGAGGGGAATGGGTAAAGAAGGGAAGAAGAAGAAATCTACAAAACTAATGATGAAACCTTCCTCAGAAAAGTAAAAGAATGTTCTTTAAAAAATGACAGGGATAGTTTGGCACAAGTCCCTAAAACCACAGAATCTTGCTGGTAAATACCAGTGCCAAAATGAGATTACTCCACATAGAGAACTATTAGTCAGGGAGGCCATGAGGCCACAAAAGTAATTTTGACCATTGGAAAAGTGTTTGGGTTACCCACCAGAAAGGCCTGTTGCTTAAGACAACACAGGCTACAGTTACGTGAACTGAATGGATAAAAGTCACTAAACAGTGTGAACAAGTAATGAATCCTAAAAACTACAAAATCATCTTGCTAAGACAAAATGTATGCACTAGCGTAAAATTGGCACAGAGGCTATGGGAGTAATCAACTGCTCTCTGACTGGGTAATAGGTCAGATCAGTGTAAGGGAGTTTATACTTGAATTGAGAGCCAAGTCAGAGCCTATAGCTTGGAAATTCAGAGACCATAGGAGGAAAGCTCCCACTGTACTTTGGCTAAAAGGAGAGGTAATGCCCATCAAAAGTCTATAAAATGCCTACATTTATACCCTATGATCCATTCTGCCCTCAAACTCAGCTTTTTACAGATGGCAACAAATGAAGGGGAGACCCAAGACTTATTAGTGTGACAAGAAAAGAAAGCCAATTACTTAGCACAAGATGAGTCATCTCTATCACATCTGACAGGGCCCAGGAAACATTACAGAAGAAGTGTTGGATGAAGTATGAGTGCCGCTCTCATTGCTAGCCCAGAACCTCCTACAGGGACATGGGAGTAGGTAGTGAGGATTCTCAAAATGTGTCAAAGCAGAAAATCAGGGGATGCTTAGGGTTTAACAGTAAAGGGGACTTGTATCAAGTCCTCCAAGGCTCAGGTAACATTGCAGAAGAGGCAGAAGGAACGTAAGAGCCACAGGGTGAGAAAGTGTATGTATTTTGAGGCATTGTACCTTCTCTCTACAGAGACTGAATGGTGCATTAATGAACCCACAATGCTGTCTGATAATCTCATTGGGGAGGGCCCTCCATGAGATGGGATTGAGGAGGGAACACAATCCAATGGGAAATGACCACTTTGCAATATGCTTATATATTAAAGAGTTCAATTAAAAATATGAAAAGAGAGTCAGGAATGGGATGGAAGAGAGGAGGGATGGGAGAAGGCTTAATCAAAGTTTTTAATATGTTTTGAGGGCTGGAGATATGTATTAGTGGTTAAAGCATTTGCCTATAAGCCAAAGAACTCATGTTTGAATTTCCATGTGCCACATAGCCAGATGCAGTGCCTCAGTTGTGCAATGCTGCACATGCACACAAGAGGGTGCATATGTCTAGATTTGTTCACAGTGGCTGAAAGCCCTGACACACCCATTCTCTCTCTCTCTCTCTCTCTCTCTCTCTCTCTCTCTCTTCAACTTTCTCTCTGTCTCTCTCAACAAATTAAAAAAGGTTATGAATAAGCTATATATAAACCTACTTCTCACTGGCGCATCTAAATATGAGCAATTTGGGTGGGTCAGAAGTTTCCTATGAAGGTACACAATGGTGTGCTGAAAAGTCAAGGATTAGTATTAGAAACACTTCAGTACATGGAGTTGGATAATTTCTAGTGAGTTGTTTTTGCCAGGGAAGCGTCTGACTCCCCCGCCCCCACTGCCAGCATGGCAGACTATGGCCAAGGTCTGTGGTTGCCCACCAGAATTAGGTGGCAAGATCCTACTGCTGAAGGCTCGATAAGCCTGTGCTGCACATAACTGAGAAATGCAGCTGCAGCTAACCTGAAAGACTTTTCTCTGTTGACTAGCTGTCAGGATGCTGGAAAGAGCTATGCACCTTGTTGGCGGAGAACTCATCAATGGTCTTATCCAACAGTAGACTCTGCAATCTTGATGACTGGCCAGGCAGGGAAAATGTACAACTGGTGCAATGGTGGCATATCTATTATGGGTGAGCCAACTGGTCTCTAATTGGACTTAAATTGTTCTAAGAGAAAGAATTCATGGCTAGTACTGAAAACTTAGTAAAAATCTACTGCTGGGAAGGACACAAATACTTGAGGCAAAATTACTATTATTATCAGGTTAAATAGATATATTTTACTACCTTATGCTCTCTAGATATGTACCTTTATGTCCACATATTAGTGCTACTCTCACTTTTGGTTAGAGGCACTTTTCTTTTCAGAGGGTGGTGACCACTGGGATGACTCAAATCTTACCAACGTGATGAGAAGAAGGGACATTGGGGAGTTCAGTACTAAATGAAACATCTCGCCCTCACTCTCCAAGGCTCAGGGACCACTGCACAAAAATATGGCAGATAGAATTTAAGAGCCAACTGCCTACTATGCGGCCTTCCAGAATTAAAGTGGTTGTAATGTTCATGGCCTCACAGTGGTTGATGCTACCTGCATAAGACGTGCATAATAAGAGGAAAAAATTACTACATTAAAATAGCAGAGAGACTTGTTGGAAAAGAGATTCAGAGGAAGGGATATGTGGAAATGTGAATAGAAGGGTTTGTGAGAGGAAGCTGTGACCATATTGTCTACTTTTACGGAAATTGTTAATAAAAAATTTAAAAAGACAAAAAAATAGGCAACATACATAATGGAAGAAAGTGCCATCCTATTGAAAATTTGGCGATGATATGTAAAGAACTCAAAAAAAGAAATAGAAAATCAAACAATGAATATAAATGGGATAGGGAACTGAATGGAGAGATTTTAAAATAAGAAATACAAATGGGCCATAAATATTTCAAAAAGCGTTGCACATTTAGCCATCAGGAAAATGCAAATTAAAATGACTTGTGGTCTGGAGAGAGTTGTGACTGACTGCTCTCTGACTCCACTTAAGGTTTACTACATGAGAGTGCATCTATGCCTAACAATAAAAATCTATTCAAAACATCTATGATTTGGGGCTAGAGAGATGGGTTAGTGGTTAAGGTACTTGCATGTGAAGCCTAGGGATTCAAGTTTGAATCCCCATTACCCATGTAAGCCAGATTCACTACGTTATCTCCTTTGTCTGGTGCTAACTTTACACTCTGTTGGAGAATCTGCTTTTCTTTTTCAGATAGATGCAGATCCTAAGGAGAGAGCCACCCCATCATACCTCAAAAGGGCTCCAGCTGAAACTAAGAACAACTGGCGGCAGCTGTGGGCCAGGACATGTTGACATCTGGCGAGTCCGAGGGCCACCAAGGGATCCCCGCGCGAGTCGCATCGCCATGGAAGCGCACCCAGTCGTCGCCGGGGTGTCCTAGCGCACGGCCAGGCTCCCCCGAGAGTGCAGTAAGTGGGTAGGGGCACCCCGCTGCCCGTGGGGCTGCGAGCACCGTGCAGCGCCCAACATGTGGCACAACGTGATCCTGACCCTGCTGGTGTTCGCGGCCACGCTGCTCATAGGCCTGCTGCTGATGGTGTGCGGTTGGTATTTGGTATGGCATCTAATTTTGTCTAAATTCAAGTTCCTACGGGAGTTGGTGGGAGACGAAGCAGACCATGAGCCAGCAGGGTCTGAGGTGGAGGACAACTCAGGGTCTCCGTGCAGGATGAGGCCCGCCCAGCATGGCCTGTCCAGGTGTGAGCAAGCCTCTGTCTGCAGAGATGCGGCTTTGGAATTGAGGAACGTTTGTGATTGGATTTATATCCAGTTCAAAAACAAAAGATTTCTATGTAAGCCATATAAAAACAAAGGGAATTAAACCCAAATCTGACCATTGCAAACTTCATCTTGAAGGTAGTGTCACCTTGCTGGGTCTCTAGTTTGTGCAGTTAATTTTTGGCTCTTGGTCTTATTTTGTCAGTTCAAGTTCTGTATGTTTTTAACCTTTGGTTCTCAAGACCTGGCCATCACTCATGCTCTGGAGGTGTGGGAGTATGTTTGATACCTCACTCTTCATGCTAACAGGTTTTGTTTGTTAGTGGTCCCCTGGCTCAGTCCCAGGCTCTCTTCTCAATGAACTCCTCCACAGCCCATGCGGCCCTCTGGAAATACTGAAAGGGAAGTTACAGGACCGAGCGTTTGTTGATGTGTTTGCTGGGAGAAGTTGCCCAGCAGTTGAGAGTTGGCACAATCCTGTCTTGCTTTCCTTATTGGATACAGTGTGATGACCGGGCATAAGAACCGGTGACATCATTTCTAGCATTGAACTCATGTACTGCCTAAATACCTCCTTCAGATGGTCAGGATCAAAGAATCCCAGTACTGAGGGTGTTCACATTCAGCTTTTCCATAGTCCAATGTTTTGAGCTCTTTATTTTTGTTTATGGTGATACTTAACGTTTGGATGATAGTAGTTTTTGTGTTTTTAAACTGAGTTGCAGGTGAGCTTCCTGTTGTCAGTATTAAAGAATGTGGCTAATACAGTTCTGCCCTGAAATCCTTAGCCACGCCCATGCAGACCCCTGTAAAGCTGTATGTGTTGGACATTATTTACTGGCATTTCTGTTTCTGGCACGTCTAATTTGATAGGGCTTTAACATTCTGCTGATGCTGGGAAGCCTTGCCCAGAAGCGTTAGTGACTCACCCATCATTGCTTCACTCCTGGAAAGAGCAGAGTCTTTCCTTCCTGGTCCATTGTAGTGTTTTGTAGCTGAGCTCACCAGAAGCACATCACAGCCACATTCAGCCTCAGTGGGAAGCGGGCTTTCCTGCAGTGAGTTGTTCAAGTTGAAAAGGCTCTGAGTATTAAGAGAGACAAATATGAGAATCTAGCCTGAGCTCTTCCAGCGGTGATTAATGGTGACCAGGTATGCCATCTCTTTGCGGACTGTTTCTGAGGCTGAGGACCACCTAGGTAGATGGTCATCTCTTCTAGCCAGCTGCTCTCAAGCCCATCTTTCTTTTCTTTTCTTTTTTTTTTTTGTGATCTCTGAAACTTTTTGTAAAAATTGTCGATGCGGTAGCACAGATTTAAATGCCAAAAACATGACATATTTGTATAACACTGTGAGGTGTAAGTTATTTACTGGAAGACAGCTTTAGAATGGAATGGGTGTTCTTAGTGGAGACAAGTACTGTTTTTGTATAAGGTAGCCACTTCACAGATACACTGACCTGTTTCTTTAGGCCTTAGAAATATTTCAAAATGATATTTTGCTGAGAGTTTTGAATTATCTAAAGAAGTAGATTCACAAAATTTACATCTAAAGTATGTGGGAAGATCTGAAAGTATTTTTTTTTTCTTTTAAGAGCAACAATTTCTGAATTTATTTTAAGTCCATAATGTAATTTTTGTAAGTTTTTCTCAAAAGATATGTTTTACTGTAACCTGTCACCAGTGTAAGTTGATTTTGGTAAACTAAGTGCTTTTACATTTGAAGTCAACATCATAAAGCCTGTGAGTGGCCCTCAATGTTGTCGACTCTCAGGCACCTACTAGAAGGGTTACAGCATCTAGAATTAGAGCACCTTGTATTGTCTGCTTTTAAAGTGCCCTGGAGTTTTAAACTTGAAATGTAAGTAACACATTATCTTGTCAATAGAAGTGACATTCTCCGTATGTCAGTCTGTGTACCTGGTCTATAGGACTATTGCAGTGTGAGCCTTCAAGTCAGTTCTATGCACAACCATTCACCAGCCACTGCTGCTGTGGTTCCCCAAGCTGTGCTCCGACGCGAGCTCACGCTGACCAGACAGGCTGCAAGGACAGACTAACTGCGCTCACAGAACCTCTGCCACCATGGTCACGTAGAGATGACCGCGCGGGGATCCGTGTTTGCTGCAAAACTGCTCAGTACTGCAAAGCTTCTGTGGCTGTGTGTTTAACTCTCAAACTTACAGTAAAGTCAAAAAAGAAAAAAGAATAACTGGCAAAACAAGCAAGGGTGCTGTTTTCTTGGTGAAGCTGGTATCAGCAGAAGGGTGAAGGAGATCAACACAGAGAAAAATCAACTCCTACCAAATCAGAGATCCAGAGACACAGAGACTCCCAATACCTCATCACCGAAGCAGACCGAAAATGAAACCAACATGGATCAGGGAAATTTTGCGGAAGAGGGGCAGAAAGAATGTCAGAGCCACATGTTGGGTCATGATATGCAGAGACATTTCTCCTACCCATAACTATGGGCTAAGTCCACAATGCATGAACCCATATACCTCAACAAGGAGGGACCAAAGGGAGGCGGCAGGACATGGATGAGCCTAACAATGGTACCAACTTGACTATATTCACTGAGTACAAAACTAATTTAAAAAAATTTTAAAAAGAGAGTAACTACAAGAAACTTACTCAAGAACATGACTTGTTATGGTGGTAGAAGCAGTAATTGTGCAACATTTAAGCTTAATTTTTAGAGGTTCAAATCTTCTCGTTGAATGAATAGATCTAATTAATACCACAGCACTATCTGTCCTCGCCTCAATCACCGACATGAGCTACTGAAGTACACACAACTACAAAAAGGGTCCGGTGTTGTCACAGATCATGTGGGCTTCTCCAACCATATTCTGAGCCATAAATTATTTATTAAGAATTCCTTCACCCAAACTCCCTATTATGTCTCTTATTTATACTAGTTATGACCCTAGCTATAATTCTAGTACTTAGTTTATTGATCCCACTACCAATGCCCCAGCCACTTTCAGACATCAGTCTAGGAACTGTATTGATCTTGGCTACATCAAGTCTATCACTGTGTTCCATTCTATCAGTATCAAACTCTACATGTGCAAGATCACTTCAGCTGTAGCCCTGTCAATCTTATGTGAAGTGTCACTAGAGATCACCCTACTCTGTTCTCTTGTTGAATGGGTCATTTACTCTGTCCTCACTAATTCATACACAAGTTAAACATGCCTGATTTTACCTAACCGATCCTTAGCTATAACGTCTTTGGCAGAAACCAACCATGCCCTACATGATATGAGGGATGTCTGATGTAGTGTCTGGTTTTGATGTAGAATGAACTTCAGGCCCATTAAGAGCATTTTTATTGTTGAATATATAAATATTATTCTTATAAATATCCTAGTACTATCTTGTTAAGTACTTTTTTAACTCCCTTATTCAAGAATCATTAATCCTAGATTTTATAATTAAATGTTAAACTTGTCATTTATATTTTTATGAATTTCAGCATCATACCCAAGGTTCCAATATACTCAATTAAGGAAGGAATTATTTTTAAAAATTTCTGCCCCTAGTACTAACTCTTTGAATATGATATATATAAATACTTATTATAACATTTTATAATACCCTTTATATACAGAAATATGTTTGAAAATTAAGAGTCACTTTAATCAGGCCATGGAGGCACATGCATTTAGCCCTGGCACTATGGAGGTTTAACCTGGTTGGTCACCATGAGTTTAAGGCCAGCCTGAGCTACAGTGAGACTCTGCCTCAATAACAAAAACAGAGTTACTTTCATACAAGAAATCAAAGAGGATTTTGACTTTTTATTTCTAGAATGTTAAGATTTGAACCTATTCTTAAATATATCTATACTACAAAGTCTGCTATAAGTGGAATCAGATAACTAAACTGGCAGGCCCATCCACTGAAACTGTTGGTTTATATCCTTCCTGTACACAGAAAAAATCTGAGTAATGTCTACTAGAACAACAGTAATCTAAGGGCACCCTATTCACCATCTGTAGCTATCATGCTATAGTTGTAGGAGCAGGCTTTGAAAAGCACAAGTTAGTAATTACCACAATTCTAATTATAATATAAAATTCCATCCCCACATAAGTAGCAGGGGAATATTTTCTGATACATGCAACCACCTCAATCCTCTTACCAGCCACTTGAATCAACTTTAAACATTCAAGGCCATGGACTTTTGCATAAATCAGACAATGAAATTATACCCGTGATCACAATATTCACTATTGATGAAACTAAGCCTGTCACCATTCCACTTCTGAAAAGCAGAAGTTCTCAAGAGATATCACTAACAGATGTTAAAACTATTGCCAGCAGAAACTAATAACCTCTAAGCCCTACAATTTATCTAAATTTATTGGTGGCTGAGGAGGATTAAATCAAACACAATCATGAAAAATGCCATTTTGGGGGTTTTGTGGGGTTTTTTTTTTGTTTTTTTGTTTTTTTTTGAGGGAAGATTTCACTCTAGCCTAGGCAGAGCTGGATTTCACTATGAACTCAGGGTGATCCTCCTACCTCTGCCTCCCAAGTGCTCAGATAAAAGGCGTGTGCCACCACACCCTGCTTGATAAATCCTAGTATTTGTATCTAACACTCATATATAATGAATAATAGTCATCATTATTTATGACATATCAATTATACTCTTTGACTTATTTATTTATAGTAACATCAGTAATATTTAAACTTACCATTAATTTCACTTTTACAACTGTATCTCCATCCCATACGTGCAATAAATAAGAAACTACAGTAATCTCTTCATTAATTTTATCAGTAGGTATATTACAACCATTGACATGATGACAGAAAAATCTCATAATATCACCAGTAACTAATCTTATGTTAATAATTATCCTTGTATCTGTAGCATTCTGATTTCTCCAAGGCTCTGACTGCATACTCATCAGGAAGTGGCACAGCCTAGTTATTGCAGTTAAAATGCAGCTCCACTAAGGTCCCTAGGACACAACACAAACACCAGCTCTAATAATGTCCCCACATGACATTCACCACTTTACCTGGCCTGGCCCTCACTTCCCAGGGCGCTGACTGGACACAGAAGAGCGCAGACCTGTGCTAGCCCCCTCCGGGTCTGCACAGAACCTGGGGGTCCTCACCCAGGAGGCTCTGGACGGCCGCGGACGGACGGGGCGGTCCCAGCTGGTCCAGCCCAGGGGGGCTGCGCGCACCTGTGAGGAGACGAAGGTCCGTCGTGTCCAGCCCCTGTCCATCCGTCCATCTGGTGTCTCCTGAGGGCAAAGGCCACGGACGTCGCAGGGCTCCAGTCCTCAGCCTCCTTCTCCCGCATCAGGCGGCAGCCTAGCTGGCTGGGTTCTGGGTCCACAGGCGCAGGTCCCGCCCTGGGCGCGGCCCCGTCTCCAGAGAGACTTAAAGACCAGGAGCAGCCGCGCCTCCCAGTGCGCTGACCTCACAGTGCAGCCGTAAGCTGTGCGCATGCGCGGCCACCCTTCTAATAGCCCCGCCCTCCAAATCCTGCCTCACCCCCCCCCCATCCTCCGCGCATGAGCAGGATACTTTCTGAACCTTTTTTTTTTTTTTTTTTTTTTTGAGAATGTTGAGAATGTTGGGGCTGGATAGATGGCTCAGGGCTTAAATATTTAAGTTGCCAGTAAGGCTCAGCCACACAAGTATGATTGCAACTTTACCAGCTCTAGTCCGGCTTACCTGGAATTCACCATGTTCGCTCAGGGTGGCCTCAAATTCACGGAGACTCTCCTATCTCTGCCATCTGTCTGCTGGGATTAAAGGCATGCATCACCATGCCTCGCCTTAGCTTACAATTTTTAAATCATGACGTTTACATTGCATAAAACATTCAAGTATTGAGTGTAAAATATTTGTTATCTGTGTATATTTATTGTCATCAAGCACTTTTGCAGAAATGAAAACAATGAGAAATCAAAAGTGTATTCATAAGTGTGCAGGTGAAATAGTTGTGATACTTTACCTATCTTGAAAAACCTCCAGGTCATCATCAGTGAGCCTTCCTTGGGAAGTGTACGGGTTTTTTTTTTTTTTTTTAATTTATTTGAGAGCGACAGATACAGAGAGAAAGACAGATAGAGGGAGAGAGAGAATGGGCGCGCCAGGGCTTCCAGCCTCTGCAAACGAATTCCAGACGCATGCGCCCCCTTGTGCATCTGGCTAACGTGGGACCTGGGGAACCGAGCCTCGAACCGGGGTCCTTAGGCTTCACAGGCAAGCGCTTAACCGCTAAGCCATCTCTCCAGCCCAAGTGTACGTTTTATTTCCTTTGTTGCCTAAATTACTCCGAGGAGAAAATTAATAATGCATGTGTTTTTTCTGAAATGATCAGTTTAGTGATTCATAGATGAGTAGAAAATAGTACCTTGTGTTGTTGATATCCATGAGGTTCTTCTAAAAATGGAAAGGAAGTGATTATATATGCAAAATGATACAACATACTGAGTATTCCTTAGTTGTAAAATAGCTTTTAAGTCGCATGAGGTCCTACTTGTCAGTTGCCTTCTTTCCTGGCAACTGGGGTCCTATTCAGGAAGTCCTTCTCTACAGCTGCATCTGGAAGTATTTTCACTACTTTTTCTTATATATGGTTATGGGATTCAAGTCTTACATCAAGGTCTTTGATCCATTTGAAGTCTGTGATCTCCCTTGCTTCAGCATGGGTTGCCCCAGCCAAATTTGAACATGCATTTCTTCTGGTCTTGCCCGACTGTGCCTTGCCCCAGGCCTGGTCTGGTTTGCCCTTCCCATCCCCCCTTGTCTCTCTCGGCCTTGCTGCATTCCTTGCCTTGAATTGTACCTGGCATAAATCACAACCCATCACGCATGACCTATTCTTGCCTTCCGTGTTGCCTTCTGCCTGCTCTGCCATACCTTCCTCATCTTCTTCCCCTCTGCCTGTCCTGTCCTGGCATTCCCGATTGCCTGTCTGGGTTTGCCATCTGCCTGTCCTTATCTTCTTCATTGATGTGAATTCCACCTTGCCTGACCATGCCTTTCCCTGACCTTGGCTGGCCCTCATCTTCCCTTAACTAGCCTCCTTGCTTTCCCCTGAATGCACCTAGTGCCTGACTTCACTCACCTGCTTGCCTTCCACCCTGCTTGGCCTACCCCTGGCTTGGCCTGGCCTTCCATGAGGCCTTGCCTTGCTGTCCTTCCCTTCAATCCCTTTGCCTTACACCTTGTCTGCTCTTGCCCGGCCTTGTCTTACCTCTATCCTTGCCTGGAATTGGCTTCTTCCTGTTCTTCCCTGCTGTGACTTGCCCCTTGGCCTTACCTGTTACTTATCCTAGCTTTTCAACCACCCCTTCCCCCTACTCCCAACATGGCCTTGTTTTCCCTTTGCTTGGTGACCTAGTGTTGCCATACCCTTCTGCACTTGACTGGCTTCTGGCCTGGCCTGTCTTGGCTTCCCTTCCCTTTTGCCTACCTGGCATGCCTGGACTGACATTCGGCCTGGCCTGACCTTGCCTTCCTCCCTTCCTTGCCTGGCCATGCCTTCCCCTTGCTGGCCTCGTCTTGTCTTCCCCAGCCCTAGCCTGCCTCCTCCTCTTACTCTCCCTCAGGCCTGTGTTGCCTTACCCCGGCCTTCTGTCTGACTTCATTCTCTTTGCCTTCCACATCGCATGGTCTTGGGACCTCTGTTTCTGTGCCTTGTCCTAAGTGTGGCCTTGTCTTCTCCTGAATGGATTTGCCTTCTGCCTTTCCTTTTCTTGTCTGGCCTGTTCTCCTGTCCCCTCATCTTTGCACTTGCCCATCCTTCTCCCTTGTCTGACCATGCCTTCCTCCTGTCTTTCTTGGGCCTCCTTCCACCTGCCCTTGCTTTCCTTGTGTCTTGGTTTAGCCTTGGTTCTCCCTGTCCTGGATTCTCCTTTGTCTTCCTCCTGGCCTGGCTCTTTCTGGCTCCTGTTTTAATTTTCATGTTCCTTGTCTACTTTTCTACCTTCTTGCCTACCTTTCTCATTGCCTGTTCTCGTTTGGACTTCTCTTCTCCCTTGCCATGTCCAGCATTGCTTTTTCCCCTTTTGTTGCATTTCACCTGTCCTGGTCTCACATTCTCAGGTCCTAGACTGACTGTGTTTTCACCCTTGTCTGGCACTCCATATTTCCTGGCCTTTGCTGGCTGCAGCTTGCCTGACGTTCTTTGCTGTCCATCTTGCCTGGTCTCTCTTTTCCTTCCTGTGGCCTGGCCTGGCCTGGTTATTCACACAGACTGGGCCTGGCCTTGCCCATTCCTTTCCTCCCTCCTTTCCCAGGCCTAGCTTGCCTTCCTTTTGCCTGTCTTGGCCCATCCTTCTCGCTTGCCTGGTCAGCTTTGTTTTCTCATGGCCATCATACTTGGCCTTGGCCTGTTTTCACTTTTGCTTTGCCTGGCATTTTCCTTTCCCCTAAGTTTGCCTGGTCTGTCTTCCTCTTTGCCTCGCTGCTCTTCCCCTGCCTGGGCTAGCCTTCTTCCTTGACCTCTTCCTGGCTTCCCCTCTGGCCATGACTGACTTCAATCCTGCCTTCACTGTGGATTTTCAACTTTTCTCATGACCTTGACTTCTCTCTTGACTTCACACTTGCCCATCTTCCCTGACCATTCACCCTTCTTTTTTCTTGGGTTTGACTGCATCTTGTCTTATCTTAGGCTTCAAAAGTCATTGCTTTCTCCTTGGTCACATGCCACCATACCTAGCCTTGCCATTTCCCTAGCCTTCCTTACCCTTGCCTGCCCTAGCCTTCTACCTTGGCTTCCCCTGTATGTGGCCTACCCTTGCTTTCTCCTAGCCTGGCCTAGACTTGCCTTCAATTTTTCATGCCTGATCTGGAATTGGGCCTGTCCTCTGTCTCCTTCCCCCTTGCTTGGCTTGCCTGTTGCCATGCCTTTCCTTCTACCTGGCCCAGCCTTGTTTACTACCTTGAATGGATTAGGCTTCCAGCTTTCCCTGCCTTCTTTTTCCTATTTCTTGATCTGGCCTTCTTTCTCCCTGCCTTCGGCCATGACTGGTGTGTCTTCACTTTTGCCACAAGTGAACATCATCTCCCCTGTTTAGTGGCCATAGTTTCTCTTTCCCTGAATGCTGTCGGCCCTTGCCCATCACTTGTACTTGCTTGGATTTGTCCTGGTTATTCATGGTGATTCTTTGTAGATAATAATTCTATGTGTTGCTGATGACTTCTCCAAGCATGTTGAGGAAGGTTTCTTCTGAGAATAGTGGTCTATACAACTTCCAAATCACTATTGCTTTGTAATGATCTTGGATGAATGGGAGATCAATTCTACTTGCTACTTTAGAAGTGTTCCTTACTGCTTTTTTTTTTTAATGGCCTATCCTGGTTTTGCTTTACTCCCTGCCTCCCTGTGGCCTGGCGAGGCATGGCCTTACTCTACTGCTTACATGGCTGTGCTGTTCCCTAACTTGGATCCCCTCATGTTTCACCTAGCCTTGTCTTCCTCTAGGTCTGCATTTCCAACCCTCTTGCCTTCTTCCTGTCTTTGTCTTCACTTACATGGAATAGCCTTCCACCTTGCCTGGCCTTATCCCTCCCTTATCTTTCTGCTTAGCTGGGCTTCAGATTCCATCTGGGTATTCATGCATGCTGAAGAATTGACCCTAAGCAGGTTTTGCAAGCAAGTGCATTTCATTTCCCCAGCAACTGTTTGTTTTAACCAGGGTTTTAATCTGTAGGTCAAGTTGACATGTAACCCTGGATGTAGGCTAGACTAGCCTCACAGCTGCCGGAATATTCCTACCCTAGGCTCCTGTAGCCTGGGTTTACAAGCTTGATCTAGTATGCCCCATTTACTCTATCTCTTTCAGTCCTTTGTGTGTAAGAATGTAAACTTGACATTGCTGCCTTATGTTAAAATGATTTTGATATCTTCTCTGTCTTTTGGAGATATGTAGCAATACCCACCTTATTTTTGGTTGTGACACATTGCTGGGGCAGTGTCTAGAAGGTACATTGTAAGACATCAGGATACTACCAAGCTTATCCTATTCTGTGCGGGACAATCAAGATCAAAGTATTATCAAGGCCTAAATACCAGGACTAATGTGACTGAGAAAGGCCAACAGAAATTTTAAAGCAGCTTATGTGAGTTGGTAAGAAAAACAACAAAAAAAAACTCCGAATTCTTTTTAGAAATTTTGTCAGAAAACACACTAGATTGTTTGAATGTCTGAATCCTTTCCACATTTTAAACTAGTGAATTACATGTACTAAAAGACTTAGAGTAATATTTCTCCATCCTACCATTTTGTTGACACTAATTTACAATTAATTCTACTTTTTTTATTTATTCTGTCTGTTTTATAACTTTATTTTTGAACAGTTATATATTTAAAAGTATACACTTTCTTATTTTCCATTTAGGCATATAGAGCTATAAGTGCTAAGTTACAAAGAATTATGGATACCAAAGTATTTATTTATTTATTTTTGTTTTCTGACTCTAAATACAATCCTACAATGTTTTTCCCTTTTCCTAGCCTATCTGCTACACATGTTTTTGTTTGTTTATTTATTCATTTATTTATTATCTTATTTATTTGAGAGACTGATAAAGAGGCAGATAGAGAAAGAGAATAGGCAAGCCAGGGTCTTCCACCACTGCAAATGAATTCTAGAACCATGAGTCACCTTGTCCATATGGGTTACATGCTACCCGTGTTTTTGAGTATCCACGTTTTCATCTGTCAGGCTGCTGAGTGTTTCTTTAAAGGTGAGGAATATTTCATTTTTATGATGATTCATGCTTATGAAAAATAGGTTGTTCATTTTTTAATAAAAAGATTTTGGCTTTGAAAACAAAAATGTTATCTTCATTCTCATTCTGAAAGATCTCGTGATTTTCCTCAGAAAGTCATGACTTAACAGAGGTGAAATCAAATGGAATCATATGATTATTTAACTCAGGAACTGTGCTCATTCACAGTTTTGCTTTAGGAGTACCATATAAGTCATCCCCCATCCACATCTTTTTGAGACTAGTTCTTCATTCGCGCTAGAGCTCACCAACTCACCAAGTAGTAGGTTGGCTAGCCAGTGACTACCAGAGATCCTCCTGTCTTCTCATACCTGTGTGTTACACACAAGCTTTTCTTCTATATCCCTATTCATGTACACAGAAATGCATGTAGTACTTCAAATATGCACCCATGCATGAACACACACACACACACACACACACACACACACACACACACATTCTCTCACTCTCTCTCTCTCTCTCAAGCTCACATCACACAAACACATTCCTCTTTCTCTTGGTCCTCTCATGCACCTGTTCCACCTTCTCCTATTTCTCTTTCTCCCCTTCTTCTTTCTGTTCCTTCTCCTGGTCCTTTGTATTTTCTTCCTTCTCATGTTTCTTCACTTCCTGTTATTCATCCATCCTTCTTTCTTCTTCCTCTGCTGATGCTGCTGACCTGTGTCCATCTGTCCCCCTCTTCAGCTGCAGTCCCATACCCAACACTGCCACACCCATATCTCTACTCAGTATCTCGTGGGAAGTATATCATCATCCTGTCTTTTCTCCCCTCTCTCAGCCTGCCCTTCCTTCAAGACTTCCTCTTGGGTCCACATTGCCTTTGATTCTACTAAAATGACACTACCTGCACTCAGCCCTATTCACTTATTCTGAGTTCACAGGGCCCCCACCCTGGTGATGATGGTATGAAAATCTTTTGTTAATATTTCATTTTTATTTTGTTGCTAGTTATGTACATAGTGTGTATATAGCCATTATGGTGCCATTGTTAGCATGGTCCCTGTTGTTCCTCTCCATGCAGATTGTGGGGATGGCCATCAATTATGGGGGTGAGGCAATCAATGCTTCTGTGCATGGTGACCCAACTTATGGCTCTAGCAATCTTTCTTCCCACTCTTCCTCGAATTTACCTGAGCCATGTTGGGTTCATTTTTGGTCTATTTCAGTGATGGGGTGTGTTAGGAGTCTCTGATATCTGATTTGGTAGGAGTTTAATGTTCTCTGTTTCTGTCTCCTTCACCCTTGTGCTGATACCAAGTTCACAGAGAAAGCATCTCTTGGTTATTAACCCACTAACTCTGTGGCTTTAGCTGGTGTCATAGTGGGGTGCAATGGGCTGATTCTTTCCTCAGGTTCTATGTCCATCTGAAAAAGTGAAGCAAATTCTCCAATGAAGAATGAGATCAGTGCAAGATACATGAATACCCATTTTTATTTTAGAGAGAATTTAATAAACCTCTTGAGGACTAGACTATAGGGATGTGGGGCAGGAGGGGAGGGTAAGGGTGGAGGGTACAAAAAACTAGACCCAAATGGAAATGGTGTAGGCTCTCTTGTAGCCCACTATTGGTGGGAGCTTGATGTTGGAGTATAGGCTTGCTTTTGGATATGGTTCTGACTTGTTTCCCCATTCCAGGTATGGGTTCCTTTCCAGTGAGCAGATCTGTTAGCCAAATCTAGAGCAGTTGGTAACCCACCATGGCTGTGTGCCACTATTACACTTGTGTGAGCATCATGTGAGATTGATTGCTGTTGAGTAGCTTAGATCCTGAGTTGCTTAGACAGATGTTGGTCATTTCCTCCAAGTCACTCATGTAACACCTCCTGGCACTAGACAAGTTAAGTGTCTGGGGATTGACTCTCTTCCAGCTTCCAGCCAGGTCACTCCATGTTCCATCCCAACAGCATATGGTGTCTTTGGCAGTAGGGTCTTACCATTAACCTTGGGTGGGTCATCAAGTACTCTGAAAGAATTTTGTCTTCTTTTTGGAAACCTTGTAGGTCTCTCTGATCAACAGGTAATTGTGGATGTTACCCACATGCTGGCACTGGGAGTTACAGGTCAGTGCCAAGGGGCAAGGAAGAAGAATATAGATATTATAAAAGAGAAAGAGAGGAAGAAAGAGAAAGAAACAGGAGATGATTGAAGATAGTTTTATCATACCATTTCCAGGCCCCTGTGAATCAGGTGTTCTCTCTTAGCGCCTGATGCAGGCTTGACATTTTAGCATGTCTTTCAGGATGTAGGATTTTATGGTACCATTTCCATTTGGGTCTAGTTTTTTTACCCTTCACCCTTACCCTCCCCTCCTGCCCCACATCCCTATATTCCAGTCCTCAAGAGGTTTATTAGGTATGTCAGCCTCACAGGCAGATTCATGCTAGAGGCCACAGGTGAGTGAGACCATGTGACAATTATCTTTCTGTGATTGGCTGAGTTTGCTGAGAATGATCTGTTACAAGGTTGACCATTTTTCCTTAAATTTCATTGTGTCATTTTTCTTTACTGCTGTGTAGAATTCCATCATGTAAATATGCCACACCTTATTTGTCCATTTGCCTACTGATGGACATCTGGGTTGATTCCAGCTCTTAGCTATTCTGAATTGAGCAGCTATAAACATGGTTGACCAAATATCTCTGAGCTGAGGTTTGGAGCTTTTAGGGTAAAGACCCTGTAAGGGAATAACTGGGTCTGTTGATACCTTTATAGTCATCATTTTAGGGGTCTCCATATTGCTATGCATAGTGGTTGTACAAGCTTACATTCCCACCAACAATGAATGAAGGTTACTATTTCTCCACAACCTAACCAGCATTTTCTGTCATTAGATTTTTAATGTCTGCTATACTTAAGAGGGTAAGGCGGAATCTCATACTTGTTTTTATTTGCATTTCCATGATGATTAGGGATGTTGAACATTTTCTTAAGTGTGTGGTTGCCATTCATATTTCTTCCTCTGAGAACTCCCCGTGCAGTTCTCTGCACCATTTTGTGAGTGGATTGTTTGACTTTTTATTGTTTAGGTTTTTGAGTTCTTTGTAGATTCTAGAAATTAGTCCTCTGTCCCATGTGTAATTGGCATAGATTTTCTCCCATTCTGTGGAAAAATCTATTGGCTCTGCTTATTGTTTGTTTGTCTGCAAAAAACCTTTTGGCTTCCTGAGCTACTGGGGTCTTATTCAGGAAGCCTTTTTGCCATTTCTATATCATGAAAAGTTCCTCCTATTTTTTCTTACAGTAGTAGCAGAGTTTCCAGTCTTATATTGAGGCCTTTGATCCATTTGGATTTGATTTCTGTGCATGGTGAAATAGCCATGCATTCTCTGCAATCAATACGGTGATTATCATGTACTATATGTAATTATTAAACCATTATATTCATGGAGGATTGCATGGAAATTACACTCCATTCATTATATCTTTTTATATACTGTATCATGAACAAATATATAATTTGTTATTTTTAAATACTAATTTAAGTTTACAGAGTAGTGTTAGAAATATTCTTCTGTTACTTTGTTTGTTAGTATTGGGCAGGGGCCTGATTTTCCATATCCTAGCTCCAAGCTAGTACTTACGTAGCTAAGGGGATACCAGGGCCCTGTGTTACTGGGGACTCCCAGTGTTTACATTCCAACACTTTCTCCTTTTGAATCATCAGTTAATTAGCTCCAGGACTCCCTGAGTTCTAGAGCTATGAGCATGGTCTGGGGAATGGCAAGTTCTCAGTGCATATGCGTAGGTGGAGGCAGTCAGGAGCTACACACTGTGATCATGCCTGTATTATCTGCTTTGCCTTGAGCACATTCCAAAGGAACAATTGCTTGAGTGTGGCCAATGCCTTCACCCTGGATGACCCCTGCAGGAAGAACAACATGGCCTATGTCAGCATGTGCATCATCAGTATGTCTCAGGACATCTGCAACCACCACAAATGCTACAAGGCCCTGAGGCAGTTCTGTGACCAGGACGCAGCCATGCTCAGGTGTGAAACGCTCTTCTGCTCCTGCCAGAACACTGACTGCATGGAGCAGCAGCCACAGTCCATTGTGCCTGTGTGCTGCTGTGAAGAGTGTAAGAAACACAACTGCTTGACTTCGTGGGAGTCCTGCAAGAGGAATTTCATTTGCAAGTAAGGGTGCTCGCAATGCTGAGGAAGAGTTTCAGGAGGATCCATTACTGGCTGCTCAGCTGCCAGGCTCCACGTTTCTGTGTGCTCTTAGGGGCAGCTAGAGCAGTGCTGATTCTGGCTGATTCTGTGAAAGAGTTGATGACAGTGTGGCCTCTTCATCTGTAACATGGCCTTTCCTAGCTAGCGTGTTCCTATACTTAACTAAGGAATTTTGTGTCTATTGTTGGAAGGAGGAAATCCTATGACATACATAGGGTGGTACTTGATTGAGGCAGGTTTGTGGACAAAAGTCTCCTCTTCAAGTCTTGGGAACTGCCAAGCCATGTCAAATATTGGTAGGAGATGAGGGATTTTGATCTTCAGAAATTTTGAAGAGTTGGTCAATGGGTGTGCACTGTGTCTAGCACAGAGGACAACTTTGAGAATGCCCGGACCTGTTCTGGTCAGTTCTATTGCCCTTCTTCTCGACCTCAGCCTTCATCAGAATTCCTGCAGAGCATGGGTGTTGTTGAAAACACTTGCTTACTTGTCCTTTTTGGCCATTCATTGATTTATTTTAATGTTTGAAAGAGTCTACGACACATTCTCCATGTTTAAAAAAAATCACAGGAAAAGAGGTGTAGAATTGGTTTGATGGTATAGAGATAATTTCCTTTACTCCCACTCAGCCTTAGCCTCCCAGTAATCACTGACAATTTGATAAATATGAGTTGTGAGAAAGACAGAGGAAGGGGAGTGACAGGAGTTATACACACATAAGGGTCAGATAGAGAACATTGGTAGGAAGGTCAAGAGTCCAGTGAATGTTTTTGTCCCTTTGTAGTTATCAAGTGACTATGCATGTGTACTTTTATTTCTGGCTTCTCTATTCTGTTCCATATAACTATATGCTTTTTGCCAATACCATGCTATCAGTGTCCAAATGTCTATAGTATAATTTTAAGTCACAAATTATGATACTTCTAGGAGTATTCTTTTGGCATAAGCTTGGTTTGCCTATAGGAGGTCTTTTGTGACTTTATATGTATTGCTTAAATTTTGTCTTTGGAACTTTCATTGGAGTTGCATTGAATTTTTGTAATACTTTTTGTGGTGGTTTGATTCGGGGGTCTCCGATAAACTTAGGAATTCTGAATGGTAGGTTCACAGGTGATGGTAATTTGGGAATGAAAGACTCATGGAAGCAGTGTATTATTGGGGAAGGGTCTAGAAACTTCCTCTGGCCAATGTTTGTCATACTCTCCTGTTGCTGTTGTCCATCTGATGTTGGTCAGGGGGTAATCTGCACCCTCTGCTCATGTCATTATTTTTGCCTGCGATCAAGGAGTTTCCCCTTGACTCTATAAACCAAAACAAGCTCTTTTTTCCCCATGAGTTGCTTTTGGTAGGGTGTTTTCTGCCAGAAATGTAAACCTGATTGCAACATTTTTTTGTAATATATCCATTTAAAAATATTTTTAGCAATCAAGAAGCTTAGAGTGTTTCCTTATAATCCGGTGTTTTGTCCATTTTTTTCAGTGCCTTGAAGTTTTCTGTATAAATAACTTTTATATCATTTATGAGGCTTTTTCATAGATACTTTTGATATTGGCTATCTTCATAAAATACATTAGGAGGTGTTCCTTCTTTTTTCATTTGTAGAAGAGATTGAGAAATGTTGGCATTAGACTTTTCTCAAAAGTTTCATAGCGGAAGCTGGGGACATGGTTCTGTGAATAAATTGTCTGCCACATAAACAGGAGTAACCAAGTTGGGGTTCACAGGCTCCACATACAAACCAGAAGTCATGACTGGTTTCCATAATCACAGTGTTCATTTGAGGAGACCAGAGACCACACAGGAGAATTTCCTGGAAGTTCTTTGGGCAGATTTAGTAGTGAACAACAATGTGTACAAGACTGAGTGCCTCAAGAAGAAGTAGAAATTGAAGGTGAGCACCTGAATGTTTTCCTTAGACCTAAACACGTATGCAGCGGCATGCCCATGCCCACACTCCCACACACCAACACCCATGCACACAAATGCACATTATGCAAATACAAGCACATCAAAAACTTTGATAGATTTCAGCAGTGATTCATTATGTCTTGGACTTGCCTTTCTGGGAGACATTGGTTACTTTTTCCATATCTGTTCAGTAGGGTTCTGTTTATGTTGTTTATCTTCATGCTTAATTTTGGTAGGTCATATGCATTTAGACACTTGCCATTTAATCTAGGTATTCCAGGGGTTTTGTCATGTAAGTTTTCTGAGTATTTCCTAATGGTCTCTTAAATTTTATAGGGATCTATTTTAGCAACTCCTTTTCCTGTCTCTAATTTTCTTTTTTTGGGCCCTCTCTGTCTGTCTACCTGCACCTCTTTGTCTCTCTTTCTTCCATATTAGTTTGCATAGGGATTTGTCAATGTTGTTAATTTTTTTGGAGAACCCACATTTTGACTGAATCTGTGTATTGTTCTGTTTTCTCCATTATATGTATTGGTATTGTCTCTGTTTTGTTAATCTCTGACATAATTTTTATTACTCCTTGCTGCCTGGTTTGGTGTTGATTTCATAATCATTTAATTTGCCTTATTTTATTGCTACTCAAGTCAGTCTGAAGGATCAGTGTGCATTCTTATGAGTATACACTTTCGTGTTAGGATGACTTGTGTAAATCCCAAAGGTCTGATAAGATCATTTTCATTCATTTCTAGGAACATTTTAAATTTCCTTCCTTATGCCTTCTATTATTTGCCATTAATTCAAAGGCGTGTTTTAAAAATATTTATTTGGGTAGAGAGGTAGCTTAGTGGTTAAGGCACTTACCTGCATATCCTAAGGACCCAGGTTCAATTCTTCAGGTCCCAATTAAGCTAGATGTGCTGGACATGGCAAGCATGCCATTTCAGGATCATGAGGAATCGAGTGCCAAAGAGTTGCATGACACAGTTCCAGCCCAGCTATCTCTTCCTTGGAGTCCAATGTGGCCCTTCTATAGAAACATCTTTGGCTCTCTGCGCTACAAATATCTATGGCTTTCTGTATTACATTTGTCTTTTTCTGTCTTTCACTTGGTACACCAATCTCTATGTTGAATTTTCCAGCAAAAATTGGTGTTGGTGAAGTGTTGGTCAATGTATCTGAAAGAAGCTCTGGCATAGAACTGGAAAAACAAGAAAATGGGTCAAAAATAATTGTTTTCTTTAAAGGCCTTAAAGAAAGTCAGGCATGGAATACAGTACACTTAGGAGAAAACAATGAACCTCCTGGAACAATGTAAAACTTGTTCTATGACTAATTTTTCTGAATGGTGGCAATTGCAGCAAACTATGACTCTTTACCAAGAATCCTACAGGAAAAGCAACTGAGGTCAGAAAGAGTTCAAGTGGGGTGGGGACAGGACCAAAGTCTTAGTATTAGAGAGACATGGGAAAGGAAAATACAAAATAAATGGTTGGGGGACAAATGAGTTTATTGGATCAGTGATTAATGGTGGAAGCCCCCATTTTGTGGTTGTTTTGTCTCTTGTCTTTAACATAATTATTGAAAGTAGCTCAGGAAACTGCAAGTGCTTGAATGCACATGGGGAAATTTTGACAATAGTTAATCATTATAAATGCCTGATGACTATACTTGAGGTAAATAATTATCAGATTGTTTGATGTAAAGAAATAGCAAAAAATTTCTATGAATTTTGTGGAACTGTACCTTTCTTGAAGTTTGTTCTTGTATGATATGATAAGAAAGTAAAAGACTGAGTCTAAGAGCTGTGGCAGCAGAGCAGAGAAGCAGAGAGAGAGAGATGGAGAAACTCAGCTGCCTTCAGCACTAGCCTGTCAGCTTGCACCAGAACTTGACTTTGAGTGGTTATTGTGCCGTTCCCTTTACACCTCCCTTCAGGGCCCTCCTTCAACCCTGGGCTGGACCTCCACACAGATGCACCAGGTGGCACAGGTGTCGGGAGTTCATCTGCAGTGGGCAGAGGTCCTGGCATGCCCGTTATATTTCTCTCTCTCTCCCCCTCTCTCTTTCTCTCTCTCTCTCTTTCTCATCTCTAATAATAAACATTATAAAAATTATATATTTTCTCTCTCTCTCTCTCTCACTCTGTGTGTGTGTGTGTGTGTGTGTGTGTGTGTGTGTGTAGCTCTTTTGCTTGTCCATTCAAATACCTCTGCTGTACATGAAGTGAGTGGCTAAGAAATTGAATCTGAGCTAGAATGCTTTACATGCAAGCACCTTTAACCACTCAATCATCTCTGAAGGATCAGATGTATATTTTTAAAATATTTATTTACTTGTATATATATGCATATTTTTGTGTGCATGACAGGGCTTCTTTTTATTTTTATTTTTTTGTTTTTTTATTTTTTATTAGAGAGTGACATAGAGAGAACGATGCTGGGGGGGGGGGGAGAATATGGGTGCACCAGGGCCTCCAGCCACTGTAAATGAACTCCAGATGCATGCGCCCCCTTGTGCATCTGGCTAACATGGGTCCTGGGGAATTGAGCCTCGAACCAGGGTACTCAGGCTTCGCAGGAAAGCACTTAACCACTAAGCCATCTCTCCAGCCCTATGACAGGGTTTCTTGTTGCTGCAAACCAATGTGAGATGCTTGTGTCAGGATGGTTGGGAATTGAATCTGGGTCAGAACTGCTGAATCAACCTCTCAGCTACTCAAAGGTGTATTTTAAAATGTCCACGTATTTGTGTGTTTTCTGAAGATTTTCTTGCTTTTGAGTTTTAGCTTTATTCTTATGTGGTCTAATATGATGTAACATGACATGTATTGCTTTTACATTTGGAAGGCTTGCTGTGTGTTCTGTGATGTGGTCATTCTCAGAGAAATTCCATGGTCTACCAAGAAGGTTTATACTCCATCTCTCTGGTAGAATGTTCTGTAAATGTCTGTTAAATTCAGTTGGATTATGGTAGATTGCCCTTTTTAGTGAGTTTTTTTTTTTTTTTTTTTTTTTTTTTTTTTTTTTTTTTTTAGTAGAGTCTTGCTCTATCACAGGCTTACTGAGAATTCACTGCGTAGTCTCAAACAACCTTGAATTCATAGGTATCTGCCTACCTCTCCCTCCAGAGTGCTAGGATTAAAGGTGTATGCCACAACATCTGACAGAATGTCTTTTTCTTTGAAAAAAGAAAAAAATGGGCTGGAGAGATGGCTTAGCGGTTAAGCGCTCGCCTGTGAAGCCTAAGGACCCCGGTTCGAGGCTCGGTTCACCAGGTCCCAAGTTAGCCAGATGCACAAGGGGGCGCACGCGTCTGGAGTTCGTTTACAGTGGCTGGAAGCCCTGGCGCGCCCATTCTCTCTCTCTTCCTCTATCTGTCTTTCTCTCTATGTCTGTCGCTCTCAAATAAATAAATAAAAAATGAACAACAACAAAAAAAAATTAAAAAAAAAAAACCTAATGACATGAGCTTGATTCTCTAGTACATACATAAAGCCAGATGCACAGTGGTACAAGCATCTGAAGGCCAAGGCATGCCCGTTCTTTCTCTGTCTCTCTCTTTAAGTATAAAAAAAAAAGAAAGAAAAAAAAGAAAAAAATATGTGTATTTAGATGTGTATAGGTATGCAAGAGTCTCTTGCCACTAAAAATGCAACAGTGGACACTTGTATCACGTTTTTGGTCCATGTTTTATGTGGGTAGCCTGGGAATTGAACCCTTTAATTCCTGCGAACCTGTCATTGGTGAGCCATATCCCCAGTTTCTATGTCACAATTTTACACATAAATATCTTCTGTGACTTCTTTTTAGTTTAGAGGACTTAGCTGAATTCATATCATGTGCTCCCTATAAAGGTCAACTGGTAAAGTATAGTCACTTTACTAATGGTAGGAGTTTAGTTATTATACATGCAATAGTTTGGTAGGAACCTTGTCAGTTTTAATGAGAAAACCAAACACAGCCTACAAATAAAGTGCTTTTTGAATGTATTTAAAGTTTCATTTATTTATTGCAATTAGAGTGAGAGAGAGAGAGAGAAGGAGGGAGGGAGGATGCATCTGAGCATATAGCCACGGCAAACAAAATCGAGATGCATGTGCCATTTTCTGCATGTGATTTATGTGGATATTGGGACCTTAAGCTTTGCAAGCAAGTGCCTTAACTGCTAAGCTATCTCTCCAGTTCAAGAAGTGTCTTTTGAATAAAATACTTTTCTAGTGAAGCACAGAGGTAAATGTGTGCATTACTAGTCCTCTATAGGCTGATAGATGAAGATTGCCATGAGTTAGAGGCCAGCCTGGGGTGGTTAGTGAGTTCCACTCTAACCCGAGGTAAAAGTGAGATAAAAAAGACACACACACACACACACACACACACACACACACACACACACACTAATGCTACAGAGATGGCTTTACAGTTAAGGAACTTGACTGCAAAGCCTAAAGGCTCAATTTCTATTCCCCAGTACCAAAGTAAGATAGATGTACAAGATGGCACATGTGTCTGGAAGTTTGCAGTGGCCAGACAGTCTTGCACATCCATTCTCTTACTACTTCCTTTCCCTCTATATGATAAATAAGTAAATGAAATTTCTTAACTATATATGTTTTTAAAGGTCCAAAATAAAGTATTTTGGGGGAGAGACTTCTGATGTGTTGCCCATGCTTACCTCAAACTTGCAAGCCTCCTAATTGGCTGTGATTGAAGGCACAGTTACCCCACCTGGCTTGAATATGAGTAATTGCCTGTCAGCAAATACAGCCAGAGTGACCATATTAATGAAGCATTCAACAGAAAGCACTAAACGTGAATGTGTGATTTGTACAGAGAGGTATTTCAAGGAAACTGGGATGAGACATAACACCTGTACAGGCAACACTGGGAATACTCAGGTGAGAGATGACTGTGGGGGTCCAGGTGTTGGCGACAGCCTGGGCTCGTGAGACAAAACAACCACACAACAACGTGGTGCACAGTGAGGAGTGAAGCGTGTCACATGGTCTGCTGTGGTCCTTTACATCTTCTGAACAATACCACTGTGTGGCAGTTAGCAGTCCTACTAGGAAGACAGTTCAGATCACATAGGCACATCCCAAGCAGAGAGGGCATTTAGAGAGGATTTTTAAACACTTATTCTCAACATCAAATTCATGAGTGAATGTTGACATTGAGGGACTCTCACACCAAAGTCCTAAAAGTCATTATAGGCAGAACATGATTGAAAAGTTTAGAAGTTTAAAATGTTTTGTTATCATGTATTTATTTATTTTGATCTGGGGTTTAAGCCAGGAACTTTCTCCTGAGCTATTCCCTGAGGCTAAATAATTCTGTGAAAAAAAAAAAAACAATGAAATATATAAAGTTGTTTTAGATATGTGGAATTAGAATGTGATCTTTGCCATTTTTCCATTCCTAGGAAGGTTTTTTTCTTTTCATCTCAGGTCTGAAATGCATTAATGGTTCTGACTGAGTATGTACTCTGAAAGCATATGATTAGTCTTAGGAAGGATAAGATTGCAAAGCCCAAAAGCCACTTTTACTTAAAACCTACTTCTGATGCAAAATAGGACATATCATTTTTGTTGAAAACCTTTTATTTTCAAGCAGAGAGAAAAAAAGGAGAGAGAATAAAAGAGCCATTGAGCTTAAACCTCCTGCTGAGGCAAATGCACATGCCACTTTGTGCATATGTTTTATGTGGGTACTGTCAAGCTTTGCAAGGAAGCATCCTTAACATTGAGCCATGTCTCTGACTCTTTGATATTTATATCAAAATCCATTTATTTTAAAAATCAGAATGAACTAATAGACTCAAAATTATGTGCCCAGCACTGTCTGTAACGACTTATTATTTTTTTTTTTTTTTCGTTTTTCGAGGTAGGGTCTCAATCTGGCTCAGGCTGACCTGGAGTTCACTATGTAGTCTCAGGGTGGCGTAGAACTCTTGGCGATCCTCCTACCTCTGCCTCCCAAGTGCTGGGATTAAAGGCGTGCACCACCACGCCCGGCTGTATCAACTTTTAATAGCATGGTTATAACAAGAATACATTTCTTTAAAAATAAAAGGGTCTCATTTTGCAGCCCAGGCTGGCCTTAACATCACTATGCACCCTAACTTGGGCTTGAACTCATGAGAAGTCTCCTGACCAGGCCTCTCTTGGAGTGCAATAACAGATGTGAACCAGTACACTGCCCTAAGTATGATTTCTAAACTCTATTTCTAAAATGTATCCATTAAAACTGTTAGGAATCATTGGTTTTCACATTCAATAGAGAAAACACTGGCCACAAAAGACTTCTCAGAGAAGCTACCTTTGAGTCATACCCTGCCTTAGCTACCTTCCTACTCCATTAATGTAATGTAGACAGTCACCGAATTCTGTCTTGTTTGTCTTACTGTGAGCAAATTTCACACTTGGGCCTTTATGTGTGGGCTTGAAATCTCAGGCTCCCTTCCCCATTGTGCTCCATCTCTCTGTTTAGTTCCTAGAACATCTTGATGCTCTCCATTTCTTTCATGTTTAAACTCACTTCTCCCTCATTTTAGGTTTCTTCCCCCTGTTTCTGTGGTCTGTGCTTCAAGAAATCAGTCCCCAATTCCTCTTACAATCTTTGACTTTCTAGAGCCTAGTCCTTTCCTCTCTTTACCATGTTTCTCTTTTCATCTAGATGAAAGAAAAAGTGCCAAAATATAAGAAAACTACTACTTTTTTATACTTTACTTTGATATGTTTTTGAGAAAGAGTTTCCCATGTAAACCTAGGCTAGCCTGAAACACAATATAGCCAGTGCTGGCCTTGAAAGCTTGCTTCTCCTGACTCCACCTTCCAATGCTTGGATTTAGTCCAGTTTGCCATGACCCCTGTGAAATTATTATTATTATTATTTTAATAGAATGAAATTTCAAACACCAAAGTAGAAAGATCAGTGGCAGGAAACACCTAGGTAAGTAATAATGGTTTTCTATTTCTGTTTAGCACTCTCAAGAAGTCTGATTTCATTCTGTACACACATGCCCTTCAAGCCTCAATACTAAGAAGAGCCCAGAGCTTTCTTCATCTGTCATGTTCTTGTGGCAGATAAAGTTACACAGTGTGAGAGAGTGAATTATATGTCCAAAGTTACAAACCTATTGAAAATAAAAGCAAAACGTAAGTCAGGACTCCCGATTTCTAGTTAAATACTTTCCCACATTATTAAATAAATGAATAACATTTTCTGGGCCAGAGAATGGTAGTTCACAATTTTATTCCCAGCATTCATGAGGCAGTGGTAGGAGGGTTGCTTTGAGTTCAAAGTCACCCTGAGACTATATAGTGAGTTCCAGGTCATCCTGAGCTTGAGCAGACCTACCTTGAAATCCAAAATAAATAAATAAATAAATGAAACAAATTACAAGTGCACATGGATTCCTAAGTTGGAGCATGACAAATTTCTGTAATCAATTCATGAAAAAAAATGTGTAGGAATATAATGATTTGATGACTCAGGCCTTTATGATGTGATATTAAATGCTTTGAACTTATATATATTTCTTTTCTTATGCTGTGTAAGTGTGGCTTTTACTAGATGAGGGTTTATATATAGTTTAATACAGAAAAATATGGCACAAGAGAGGATGGAAAGAATCTAATATTCACAGGGTGGGAATGTGTACTTTCATGCATTGTCCTTCCACCAGAAACAGACTAGTGACCTGATGACCCCAGAGTGAAGACCGAAATCCCAAAGGAGAAGGGCGCACTGTGGAATGTGTCTTATTGAGAGGGAATGTAACCCAATGAGATTATGACCAATATGCACTAAGTTCATGCAATAAAGTTCTCCGTAAAAAAAACTCTTGTAAAACATAATCACACACAAGTATGTAGAACTGATTTTAATTTTTAATTTTTTTTCTCAATTTTTATAACATTTTCCATGATTATGAAAAATATCCCATGGTAATACCCTCCCTCGCCCCACTATCCCCTTTGAAATTTCATTCTCCATCATATCCCCTCCCTATCTCAATCAGTCTCTCTTGTATTTTGATGTCATGATCTTTTCCTCCTTTCCATTATGGTCTTGTGTAGGTAGTGTCAGGCACTATGAGGTCATGGATTTGTCATCATTTATTTTGATGCAGAGTCTGTATGTGTTCTTGTTTGTTTGTGTGAAGATGCATGTGTGCGGCCTCTGTGTGGAGGTCAGAGATTAACTGGTCTTCATCTGTCCATCTCATTTGTGGTATAGTTGCTCACTTTAAGTAGATTTTTTTAAGATTTATTTTTACTTATTTATTAGAGATGGAGAGAGAGAGAGAGAGAAAGAGAGAGAGAGAGAGTTAGAATGGGCACATCAGGGCCTCTAACCACTGAAAATGAACTCCAGATGCATGTGCCACCATGTGTATCTGGCTTATGTGTGACCTGGAGAATCAAACTTGGTTCTTAGGCATCACAGGCACGCACCTTAACCGCTAAGCCTTCCCTCCAACCCTAGTTGCTCACTTTAGATTTCACATGCTGTTTTTTTTTTTTTTTCTGTTATTGTTGCTGTTTGTTTGTTTGCTTTTGCTTGCTTGCCAGCGACTTGCAGGGAGAAGACTTCTCTCAGCCTCCCATCTCCCACTAGCATCAGTATGCAGTGATTATAAAAGGTTGCTATGGCTGCTGGCTTTTTCCAGAAGTCCTTGGTGTTGAAATAGGGTACACCAGTTGGAGCACAAGCTCTGTATTAATTGAGGCATCTCAGCACATAAAGCACTCTTGATTTCACATTGTATGCATGCATATGTGGTTGTGCATGTGGAGACCTGAGAACAACCTCCTGCATACTTGGGAATGAGTTCCTTCTCTTTTGCAACAGGATATCCCATTGGCTTAAACCCACAAATTAGCCTGGACTGGCTGGCCAGAATAAAGTACAGGTGTGCATCCATGCTGGACATTTTACAGAGGTCCAGGAGGTCAAGCTTAGGTCCTCAAACAATGTACTGGGCTCTCTCTCTCCAGCCCGACCACATGTGGTTTACAGAAATAAAATTTTTAAGTAATCCTTTGTTGGCCGGAGTGAAGCATGTTTTTAAATGTTTTGTTTGCTTTCAGTAAATTATACCCAGAAATTTCATTTCCAATCCATGCTTTATTTAAGCACTAAAACTATGGTACCTATGAGAAGAACTTTAAGTGTCTGACAGCTTATAGTGTCATTATGAGATTCTGTGTATTCTTACTATATGAACATCATCTCATCTATTAGGTGTGAAATACAGGTGTTAGGTCATCTTATGAAATATGCATATGAGTAAGTATCTTGCCTGAGGATATTCATGCTCCAGGTTTATGTGCTAACTTTGCAGAGTTAGTAGCCAGAAAAGGGGAACATATTGGCTTGAACTAGAGACTATCAGTAATGTTGGTTTTCAAATAGTGTGAATGTTAAATATTGTCCTTTAATTTATATACAACTGCTTTTAAAATTTATTTTACCTACTTGAAACAGAGAAAAGGCAGATAAAGAGAAAAATGGGTATGCCAGGGTCTTTAGCTGCCGGAAACAAACTCCAGGTACATGTAGCACCTTGTGCATTTGGCTTAATTGTGTCCTGATGATTCAAACCTGGGTCCTTTGGCTTTGTAGGGAATGCCTTGGCTGCTAAGTCATATCTACAGCCCTTAAACATGTCTTCTATAACATACATCTATACACCATAATTCTTACCTTCCACTGCTTTAACTTCAATTTTATCTGCTTCATCTGGAGCCCTCAGAGGAAACACTCTCAGAGACTACCTACAAAATTTTATATAAAAATGAGTTATATAATGTACTTCAATGGTATTAAAAACACATGTGAAATTTCCATTTTAAAAGGAATTATGGGCTGGTGAAATGGTTTGTCACTTTAGGAACTTGCCTACAAAGCTAAAAGACCTAGGTTCAGTTTCCCAGGACCCATGAAAACCAGATGCACAAGATGCCTCATGCATCTGGAGTTCTTTTGCAGCTCGGTGAAGTCTCTGGGGTGCTGATTTTTTCTCTATCTGCATGTTTCTATCAAAACGTTTGTGAGGCAAGATATGGGGGCGGGGCTATTCGAAGGGCCGCGCATGCGCACCGCTTGCAGCGTGCATTATGAGGTAGGTGCCTGGAGGCTCCGCGGCTCCGCGTCTCTGTCGCTGTGGAGACAGAGCCCCGCCCAGGGCAGGACGGCGCCCGCGGACTCAGGAGCTGAGGCGGATCCGCAGGATGCAGGAGATGGAGGCTGAGCAGTGGAGCCCGGCGATGTCCGCCCAGGAGACACCAGACGGACGGATGGACAGAGGCTGGACGCGGCGGACCTTCGTCTCCTCACAGGTGCGCTCAGCTACGCAGGGCTGGGCCAACTCGGGCCGCCCCGTCCGTTCCGCGGGCGTCCAGCCCCTGCATGGCCAGCGTTGGGCGAAGACCCCGGTTCTCCGCAGACCCCGAGGGGCCGAGCACAGGTCTGCATGTTTCTGTGTCCAGTCAGCGCCCTGGGAAGTGCGGGCCAGGCCGAGGCTTCTAGAAGCAGAGACTCAGGCAAAGTGGAGAATGTCATGTGGGGACATTATTAGAGCTGGTGTTTGTGCTGTGCCCTGTGGACCTTAGTGGAGCTGCATGTAACTGTGCCACTTGCTGATGAATATGCAGTCAGTGCCTTGGAGAAGTCGGAATGCAGCAGATACAAGGATAATTATTAATATAAGATTAGTTAATAGTGCTATTATGAGATTAATCTGTCATCCTGTCAATGGTTGTATTAATTTACTGATAAAATTAATGAAGAGATTACTATAATTTCTGATCTATTGTATATATGGGGTGGAGATAAAATTGTCAAGGAGAAATTAGTGGTAAGTATAAATATTACTGGTGTTAATATTAATAAGTCGAAGAGTATAATTGATTAATTGCTGTGTCATAAATAATGATGACTATTATTTATTATATATGAATGTTAGATGCAAAAACTAGGATTTTTCAAGCTGGCTTAAGCACTTGGGATGAGGGCTAGGAGGAACACCATGAGATGGAGACCACCCTGAGAATATATAGTGAATTTTAGCTCAGCCTGGGTTAGATGAAACCTACCTAAAAAATAAACAAATGGGATTTTTCATGATTGTGTTTTATTTAGTCTTCCTCAGCCATCAATCAGTTTAGATAAATTGCAGGACTTAGAGTGTATTAGTTTCTGTGATGCTGGTAATAGTTTTACCATCTGTTAATGCTACCTCTTGAGTACTTCTGCTTTTCAGAAGTGGAATGGTGACAGTCCTTCTTTCCTCAATAGTGGGAATGTTATGTTCATGGGTATAATGTCATTGTCTGATTTATGTCTCTGGCCTTGAATGTATAAAGTTGCTTTGAGTGGCTTGTAAGAGAAGGATTGAGATGGTTGCTTGTGTCAGGAAATATTCCCCTGCTACTTATGTTGGCATGGAATTTGCTATTTTAATTAGAATTGTGATAATTATTAAGTTGTGCATTAAGTTCTGATCATATAACCTAAGCATGAGACCTAAAGATGGTGATTAGGGATGCTTAGATAATATAATAGTATAATGTAATATATAATGTTATATATTTATATATAATATAATATTATACTATTATAATATATATGTGTATATATATATATATATATATATATATACTGTTATAATATTAGAAATTACTCAGAATTTTTCTCTGTACAGGAAGGATATAGACCAACATTTTCAGTGGATGGGCCTTCCAGCTTAATTATCCAATTTCACTTATATCAGACTGTTGTATAGATATATTTAAGAATAGGTTCAAATCTTAACATACTAGAAATAAAAAGTCTTAATCCTCTGTGTTTTCTTCTATGAAAGTAACTGTTTTTGTTACTGAGGCAGAGTCTCACTGTAGCTCAGGGTGGCCTCAAACTCATGGTGACCAACCAGGCTAAACCTCCATAGTGCTGGGGCTCAAGTCATGTGCCACAATGGCCTGACCAAAATGACTCTTCTTTTTCATATTTCTGTATATAAGAGGTATTATACAATGTTATAATAAGTAACAATACATATCATATTCAAAGAGTCAATGCTAGGTGTGGAATTTTTTAAATAATTAATTCCTTAATTGACCATATTTAAATCTTGGGTATGATGGTCAAATTCATAAAAATAGAAATGAAAGGTTAATATTTAATTATGAAATCTAAGATTAATCATTCTTGAATAAGGGAAGTATAAAAGTACCTACAAAGACAGTAGTAGTTGTTAGGACCTTTATAAGAAGACATTTATATATAAATAATATTATATATAAATAATATTTATAAATAATAAATAATATAAATATATATATATATAATTTTATATATAAAAATACTCTTAGTGGGCCTGAAGTTCATTCTACATCAAAACCAGACACTACTTCAGACATTCCGCAGATCAGATAAGGCCTGATGGTTTCTGTCAATGACATTATAGCTAAGGGTGGGTTGGGTAAAATTAGTCATGTTCATTTTTGTGTATGAGTTAGTGAGGACAGAGTAAATGACCCATTCAACAAAAGAACTGGGAGTAGGGTGATTTCTAGTGATACTTCACATGAAATTGACAAGGCTACAGCTGAAGTGCCCAGGAAGAAAATGCAGAAAAAGATAACTAGTATAAAAGGGTTAGAGAAAAGAGAGACTGAAAGCGAGAGGGCGAGAAGCTGTAGAAGATTAAGGTCAGTCTTCATTATACCCTCTCCAGTGTCTTGTGGCTCAGGTGTTGTCTCTAAGGGTCTGGTGAAGGTTCAACCATTGATCTGCCTTTTAAGATGTAGAATTTTATGGTACTACTGCCATTTGGGTCCAGATTTGTGTCTCCCACCCTCTCCCTTGCGGTCCCCTCTCTCCCCACCCACCCTATTGTCTAGTCCTTGAGATGTTTGATGGATATGTCAGCATTTTGGGTAGAATCAGGTTAGGTGCTGTAGATGAGTGCGACTATGTGGCGATTTTCTTTCTGCGATTTGGTAAGTTCACTGAGAATGATCTGTTCCAGGTTCAACCATTTTTCCTCAAATTTCATTGTGTCATTCTTTCTTACTGCTGTGTAGAATTCCATTGTGTAGACATACTACATCCTAGTTATCCATTCTTCTAGTGATGGGCACCTGGGTTGATTCCAGCTCTTAGCTATTACGAATTGAGCTGCAAAAATATGGTTGAGCAAACCTCTCTGGACCGTGGTTTAAAGGTTTTAGTGTACATGCCTAGTAAGGAAATAACTGGGTCTGTTGGTAATTCTATAGTCAGCTTTTTCAGGAGTCTCCATATTGCTTTCCAAAGAAGTTGTACCATCTTACATTCCCACCAACACTGGATGAGGGTTCCTAATTCTCCACATCCTCACCAGGATTTATTTTCATTTGATTTTTTGGATGTTTGCTATCCTTACTGGGGTAAGGTGTAATCTCATAGTTGTTTTCATTTGCATTTCCCTGATTATTAGGGATGATGAACATTTTCTTAAGTGTGTGTTTGCCATTTGTATTTCTTCCTCTGTGCATTGCCTGTCCTGCTCCTTGCCCCATTTGGGGAGTGGGCTGTTTGACTTTTTATTTGTTAGGTTTTTTAGTTCTTTGTACATTCTAGAGATTAGGTCTCTCTCAGCTGGATAATCATCAAAAATTTTCTCCCATTCTGTGGGTAATCTGTTGGCTTTGCTTACCATATGATTGCCTGTAAATAACTTCTTTGGCTTCATGTGAATCTCATTGGTTAAGTGACTGTTTAAGATTGTGAGCTACTAGGGTTTTGTTCAGGAAGTCTTTTTCCATTTCTATATCATGGAAAGTTCTTCCTATATTTTCTTCCAGTAGTAGAAGAGTTTCTGTTCTTATATTGAGTATTGAGGTCTTTGATCCACTTGGACTTGAGTGTAGGACATGGCGAGATGTGTGGATCATGTTTCAATTTCCTGCATATGGTTATCCAGTTTGTCCAGCAACATTTTTTTTTTTTTTTTTTTGGTAACCACGAAGGGATGCGAACCAGCACCATTTGTTAAAGATGCTAGCTTTTTTCCAGCCTATATTGTTAGGACCTTTATCAAACATCATGTAGCTGTAGTTGCTTGACCCAAAATCCAGGTCCTCCAGTCTATTCTATTGGTCTATACTCCTGTTTTTATGCCTGTACCATGCTGTTTTTATTACTGTGGCTCTTTAATATAGCTCTAGATCAGGTATGGTGATGCCTCCAGAGATATTTCTTTTGCTGAGGATATGTTTGGATATCTGAGGCCTTCTGCCTTTCCATATGATATATGACAGCATTTTCTCTGTCTCTGTGAAGAAAAATATTGGGATTTTAACTGGAATTGCATTAAATCTGTAAATTTACTTTGTTAGGATTGCCATCTTCACAATGTTAATTCTTCCTACCCAGGTCAAGAGAGGTCATTCCATTTTCTTAAGTTCTCCTCAATTTATTTTTTGGATATCTTTATGTTTTCGTTGTGTAGACCTTTCATTTCCTTGGTTAACGTTATTCCAAGGTATTTTTTTGTTGTTGTTGATATTGAAAATGGGACCATGTCCTTTATTTCTTTCTCTGTATCTTTATTATTTGTATATAGAAAGGCTACTGATTTTTTTTAATTTTGGTTTATTTTTATTTATTTATTTATTTGAGAGCGACAGACAGAGAGAGAAAGAGGTAGAGAGAGAGAGAGAAAGAATGGATGTACCAGGGCTTCTAGCCACTGCAAACAAACTCCAGAAGTGTGCGCCCCCTTGTGCTTCTGTCTAACGTGGGTTGTGGGGAGTGGAACCTTGAACCGGGTCCTTAGGCTTCACAGGCAAGCGCTTAACCGCTAAGCCATCTCTCCATCCCAAGGCTATTGATTTTTCTGCTTTGATTTTGTATCCTGCTACTTTGCTATAGGAGTTATTCATCTTCAGGAGTTTTGGAGTGGTGTCTCTTACATATACAATCTTGCCATCAGTGAATAGAGCTAACTTAATTTCTTCCTTTCCAAATTGAATCCCTTTTATTTCTTTCTCCTGTCTTATTGCTTGAGCTTGGACTTCCAGAACTATATTGAAGAGCAAAGGTGAGAGTGGACAATCCTGTCTTGTTCCTGATCTCAATGGGAAATCCTCCAGTCTGGCTACATTAAGTATTATTTGGGCCTTAGGAGCTTTGTATATTGCCTTTATTATGTTGAGATATGAGCCAACCATGCCAATTCTTTCCAATATTTTGATCATGAAGTGATGTTCTATTTTGTCAAAGGCCTTTTCTACATCTATGAAAATGATAATGTGGTTTTTGTGTGTAGCCTTGTTTATGTGGTATATTAAATTGACAGATTTCCATATGTTGAACCACCCCTGCATTCCTGGGTTAAATCCCACTTGATCAAGGATGATAATGCTTTTGATGTGTTGTTGGATTCGGTTTGCGAGGATTTTGTTCAGGATCATTGCGTCTAAGTTCATCAGGGATATAGGCTGGTAGTTTTCTTTTCTTGTAGCATCTCTGCCTGGTTTTGGAATTAGGGCGATACTAGCTTCATAAAAAGAGTTGGGTAGCTTTTCCTGTTCTCCAATTGTGTGGCATAGTTTGAGGAAGCTTGGTTTGACTTCTTCCATGAATGTTTGATGGAATTCAGCTGAGAAGCCATCTGTTCTTGTACTCTTCTTTTTGTGGAGGCTTTTTAAAATTACTTTTTCAATCGCAATGTGTGTGATAGGTCTGTTTTGGAGATTAGTCTGCTCTGAGTTTAGCTTTGACAGATGGTATGTGTCCAGGAATTTATCCATCTCCTCCACATTACCCAGTTTTGTGGAGTAGAGGTTTTTGAAATAAGTCCTGATGATTCTCCCAATTTCACTTATGTCTGTTGTGATAGCTCCTTTTTCATTTAGAATTTTTTTCATTTGAAGCATCTCTTTTTTTTTTTTGCTTGATCAAATTGTTCATGGGTTTGTCAATCTTGTTTTCTTTTTCAAAGAACCCACTCTTTTTTAAATTTTCTTAATTGTTTTCTTAGTTTCCAGTTCTTTAATTTCTGTTCTGATCTTTATTATTTCTTACCTTGTGGAGATTTTTGGGTTTGAATTTTCTTGTGTTTTAGTGCCTTTATGTGAATGGTTAGGTTATTGATTTGGGATTTCTCTGTCTTTGTTATGAAGACATTTAGTGCTATGAATTCTCCCCTGAAGACCACCTTCATTGTGTCTCATAAGTTTTGGTACGATGTGTTCTCATTGTCATTTATTTCTAAAAATTTTGCAATTTCATTTTTTATTTTGTCCAGTATCCATTTATTGTTTAAACATGTGCTGTTCAGTTTCAAGGTGCTGATGGGATTCTTGGTGGGTCTTTTGTTGTTAATTTCTAGCAATATAGCATTATGATCTGAGATCATGCAGGGAATTATGTCAATCTTCCTGAGTCTGTGGAGGCAGGCTTTGTGGCCCAGTATATGGTCTATTTTAGAGAATGTTCCATGGGCTGCTGAGAAGAGTGTGAAGTCTGTGGATTTGGGATGGAATGTTCTGTAGATGTCCATTAGGCCTAAATGCTCTATGGTTTTGTTGACCTCTCTTACTTCCTTGTTGAGTTTCTGTTTGTATTATTTGTCTATTCTGATAATGGTGTATTGAAGTCCACAAAATGGTGATGTTGGTGGTTATTTCTGTTTTATTGTCAAGTAGGTTCTGCCTTATGAACTGTGGTGCCCTTGTGTTTGGTGTCTACAGATTTACGATCATAATTTCCTCTTGGTGGTCATTCCCTTGTTAAGTAATAAGTGGCCTGTTTGTCTTTTTGATTATTTTTCATTTGAAGTCTATTTTATCCAATATTAATATAGCCTTGCCTGCTTGTTTCTTATTTTCATTTGCTTGGAATGTTGTTTTCCACCCTTTCACCCTGAGGAGGTGTCTGTCTTTAGCGGTGAGGTGGGTTTCTTGAAGAAAACAGATTGAGGTGTCTAATTTTCTTATCCATCCAGTTAGCTTATGTCTTGATGGGTGAATTAAGGCCATTGATATTTAGGGTAATAACTATGAGGTTTGATTTGATCCCTGCAATATCGTGTTGGTGTATGTGGTTTGGTTTTCATAGACTTTGAAGTTTTTGGTGCCTTCTCTGAGTTTGGTCAGGGAGGTGTTTGCGCCTGAGCTCCAGTAGGCTGGGTGGGTGGAATGGACCTGGGCTTTCACATGAATGGGCAGCAGCTGGAGCAGTAAGTGAGCAAATGGGCAGAGGGAGCAGGGTAAGCTTGCACAAGAGGTTGTCAGCAGTGTCCGTGGTGGAAAAATGGAGCCTAATTTTCTTAGTTTTCTTAGGTAATTATGTTTGTTTGGGGCTAGGGATAGTGGGTTGTCTAATCCCAGTTTGTTTCCTAGCTATAATATGGTCAAGCTTCCTTTTACTTAAGAATGTAATCTCCAGATTGGAGCCTTTATGTGAAGTAGAGGAGGTGTGTTACTAAGTGCTGATCTCGATGTTAATTGCTTCAGCCACATTGGGTATTCAAAGCTCACTCTGTACTTCTATTATGTGTGATGATGTTGACATGTTTTCCCCACCATGATGAAGTTTCTTTTCAAAACATCCAGAAGGAGGGAATTAGCATGGCATATTGTTCACAATCATGGAAGTTGTTAAGTATAAGAAAGAAAAATATATAAATATATATATTTGTTTGTTTGTATTTAATATATATTAAATAAATAAATTATATATATATATATATATTTTTTTTTAAATAAGAGAGCAATGAAGAGAAACAACAAACAACTAAACAAAGAAAAACTGCCAGCTGGAAATAAACCTTGTCTTTCCATAAGCTGTTTTGAAGTAATAAGGTAAATAGTACAGAAAGTTGTTACCAAGATGCTGATGCTACAAAAAGCACAAACATGTGACTTTGTAAAGTTTTAGTTTCAGAGAGAGAGAGAGATGGAGGGAGGGAGGGAGGGAGGGCAGATAAATATGGCCATGCAAGGGCCTTTATCTACCACAAATGAACTCCAGATATATGCACCACCTTATGAATCTGGCATATGTGGGTGGTGGTGTATTGAACCTGTGCCCTTAGCATTTGCAGGCAAGTGCTCTAATACTAAGCTATCTCTCCATCCCCCAACCATGTGATTTTTAGTCTTTTGGAAGTAGACTTAAGGAGGAATATGCAAGGAATCTGGCACTTTGGACTAAAAAAGTGTAGGATTGTAAGCAGAACTTAATTTGCCATTCACATGAGAGTATGAAGGACTAAAATGCAGAAAGAAAATGAATTATGTAGGCGCAGAGTTTTTAGAGGGGAAAGATGTCTTTGTTAGGATCTGGGCTAAATGTAATTTTTTGATATTCTCACTGTTGTCCTCTTGTCTTTTGACCTTGAGTAATGATGAATTTAGAAGTAATGTACTGATCTGTTTGGTGGAGAAAATATAGAGCAGAATATATGAAGGATATAAAGATTGGCAAGAAGGAAGTATGTACAGATAAGTTTTAGGACCCAGAGTATGTAGCCACCTTTGTTGCAATTGTTAAAGGATTACCCTGTTGAAGGGTGGTCCAGTTCCTCTGAATGGGGGAAATAGCTAATATTCACTGCAGGTGAGACTCAAGCCAGTGTAGGCTCAAAGTAGAATGTATGCTTAAAAGGGGGACCTGAAGGAAGAATGCTGAAGGAGTTTCTTGGTCCTTGGAAGTCTGGCTTCATTTCAGCCTGGATAATGAATTTTTCAGCATTACCCACTTGGAATTGGTGTTTTGAAGTATTACAGATGCAGAAAATACATGGTCATGGAGTGTACTCTTTGTTCCGGAAAGTTTTGGGTCTGGACAGTGTTTGGATCAGGTGTTTGTCCCAGGAACAAGAAAACAACTGCTACAGAAATATTTAAACATAGATGCCAAAAGCTAAGTCTACCATTTTATCCAATGTAAAATTTGATTTGATTTCCTGTTTTGTAAAGTTGCAATAAAAGTATATAGTCTCATAACAACATTATAAGTCTCTTCATTGTGTATGTTGTTAACCACAGAGCTACAGTTCTTTGAAATTGATAGTTTTGGGTGGGGTTTAATGTCACTGTATTGCATATGTGTGCACATACTTTAAAGTAGATGATGTAATTAATATGACAAGAACACAGGCATTGGTCTTAAAGATGAATAATTATTTGGCATGAGTAAGTTTTTAGTGGTTTGATTCCCAAATCATTGGGCACATGTTTATTAATTACTTTTGTTCATTTACTAGACGTTCATTCAGATGAAGGTCCATTGAAGCAGAGATTACTATTTGTGTACGTTTCTCAATATGTTTTCTAGATGGGGACTCATTCTAACAGAAGCTAACCTGGAACTTATTTTCTCGACCTGGGCTGACGTTGAAATCACAGGGATCCTTCTACTTTTGCCTTCCTAGTTCTTGAATTAAAGGTGTGTGCCAGTGTGACTAGCTGTAGTGTGTGAATTTATTAAAGATACCCAGCAGTAGTTAATTCCTGGATATTTCAACATTAAAGCTATAAAATCACTATGAATGTAGACCAAATATTCCTTTTATGTATGAGCCAACTCATAAAGTTAAATGCTTAGTGTTTATTCTCTAAATGAAGCTTTAATCATAGTCAAGAAATATTTCTGACCTATATGGTCTTTGTGCCTTTTTCTTAGGATGATAGAAGGCCATAAACATATTTAAAATATATTTTATATGTTAATTTGAAAGCAGAGGAGAGAGAGAGACGGAGGGCAGGAGGGTGAGAAAGACCATAAATGGACATGACAGGGACTACTGACACTGCAAATGAATTCCAGATGCATGTGCCAGTTTGTGTATGTGGTTTCCATCAGTACTTTTGATTTGAACTTGGGGTGCCAGGCTTGGCAAGCAAGCATCTTTACATTGGAGCCGTATCTCCAACTCCTGGTATATGTTTTGTATGAGAGATTATTTTCTGTGGCAATTAGGTAACATAGTTGTAGGGGACATGCTTCTGATATAATTGAGAGTTATGTGCACAGGAGATGGGTTTTGAATCTAATCAACTAAGCATTTATGTGCAAATAGGTTACGTTGTAACTAGATTCTTTTGAAAAAAATATTTATTTGCAAGCTGAGGGGTAGAAGAGAGACAGCCAGAGAGAGAGAGAGAGAGAGAGAGAGAGAGAGAGAGGGAGAGAGAAAGAGAGAGAGAGAGAGAGAAAGACAGAGAGAGGGAGAGGGAGATAATGGGCACACCAGGGCCTCTAGCCACTGCACATGAACTCCAGATGAATGTGCCCCCGTTGCATTTGGCTTACATGGGTTCTGGGTAATTGAATCTGAGTCCTTTGGCTTTGCAAGCAAGAGCCTTAACCACTAAGCCGTCTCTCCAGCCCATAACTAGATTCTTTTTTTTTTTTTTTTTTTTGGTTTTTCGAGGTAGGGTCTCACTCTAGCCCAGGCTGACCTGGAATTCATTATGGAGTCTCAGGGTGGCCTCGAACTCATGGAAATCCTCCTACCTCTGCCTCCCAAGTGCTGGGATTAAAGGGTGTGCCACCACGCCCAGCATCCATAACTAGATTCTTAACCTCACTAATTTTCTTGTACTTTAAGGACTATGTGTGTTATTTATTTATTATTTATATATGTAGGAGAAGTATGGGTGCAGAAGGTCTCTTACTGCTGTAAACAAATGTGAGATTTTATTTTTCCAGTGTTTACATCTGCTTATCTATGTGTTCTTGAGAATTGAACATAGTTTATAGCCAACTACCTTTAATAGCTGAGCCATCTCCTCAATACACTTTTTGTACTTTTACAAAAGAGTTTTATTGACAATCTTCACACAGATCCGTAATTTAGTTTGATCATTATTCTCTTCTCTTTTCATCTTCAATCCTCTCTTCTGTAATGTCCTTCTACTGAACCACTTTTTTATCTTGCTTTTTCCTCTTCCATTTTGATATTTTTTTTACCTCCCTCGTCATCCACCTTGAAAAGTTGATGTGTCCAGTATTGTGTAAGTCCTGTGCGAGTGATGACACCTGCTGTGAAGTCATGAATACACAGGATGCTTATGAATAAAAAGGACGCAAGGTGTCTAGGAGATAGCTTTCCAAAGGCCTTTTAGCACCCTCTTCAGTGTTGTTACTGAGCCTTGCATTAGGTGGCATCGATGTCTACTTTAGTGTTAAGAACTCAGCAGTCACCTTTTCTTTTTAAGATATTTTTATTTTTATTTATTTATTTAAGGGAGAGAGAACAAGAGAGAGAGGGAGGGAGAGAAAGAGAGGAAGAGAGAGGAGAGAATTGGCACCCCTGGGATTCCAGCTGCTTGCAAACACATTCCAGATGCAAATGCTACCTTGTACATCTGGCATATATAGGTTCCATGGTCTTGAACCTGGGTATTTGGCGTTATAAGCAAAGACCTTAAATCAAAGTCATCTCTCCATTCCAACAGTCATTTTTTCTTTGAACTTTGATGACTTTTGGGCCTTCTTAATAGTCACCACCATATGCAAAAGAATTTATCTGAAGCTAAGTTAGAGCACCACAAATCTATGGGCAAAGATAAATCTTTAGAGAGAAATTTGATAGGTACAATGTTTTCATTTAGCCAAATCATGCTAATAGCTTCCCTCAGGGACTGTATCTTTCCAAATCATAATTTTTTAAAATATTTAATTGAGGGCTGGAGAGATGGCTTAGCGGTTAAGCGCTTGCCTGTGAAGCCTAAGGACCCCGGTTCGAGGCTCGGTTCCCCAGGTCCCACGTTAGCCAGATGCACAAGGGGGCGCACGCGTCTGGAGTTCGTTTGCAGAGGCTGGAAGCCCTGGCGTGCCCATTCTCTCTCTCTCCCTCTATCTGTCTTTCTCTCTGTGTCTGTCGCTCTCAAATAAATAAATAAAAATTAAAAAAAATATTTAATTGATTTATTTGAAAAAGAATAAGGCAGAGGAGAGGGGGAGAGGAAGGGAGAGAACTGGCATGCCAGGGCCTCTATCCACTCAAAACAAACTCCAGATGCATGAGCATATGGCTTACATGCATAACGAGGAATCAAACCTGAATCCCTAGGCTTCACATGCAAGTGTGTTAACTGCTAAGCCATCTCTCCAGCCCCAAATCATAGCTTTTTTGAATAGGTGTTTATTATCAGATACATTCCCTCTCATGTAGTAAACCTCATTTGGAATCAGACAGCAATCAGTTACAACTCTCTCCAAACCACAAAGTCATTCAAATTTGCATTTTCTTGATGGCTAAAATGTGCAATACTTTTTGAAATATTTTTGCCCATTCATATTTTGTCTTTTGAGAACTTTCTGTTCAGTTCCATATCCCATTTATATTCATTGTTTGAGTTTGGATTTCTTTATTTTGAGTTCGTTACATATCCTAGTCAATTTTTTTCTTCCAAATTTTTATTAACAACTTCCATGATTATAAAAATTGCCCCAGGGTACTACCCCCCTCCCCCCACTTTCCCCTTTGAAACTCCATTCTCCATCATGCCCCCTTCTTCTCAATCAGTCTCTCTTTGAATTTTGATGTCATGATCTTTTCCTCCTCTTATGATGGTGTTGTGCAGGTAGTGTCAGGCACTGTGAGGCCATGGATATGCAGGCCATTTTGTGTCTGGAGGGAGCACATTGTAAGGAGTCCTACCCTTCCTTTGGCTCTTACATTCTTTCCACCACCTCTTCTGCATTAGACCCAATCACACCTTCCAAGGTGTCATTGAGATGTTACTTGGTACTCTAGTCATTTCTTTCCATCATCATGATACCTTCTGAGTTGTCCCAAGGTCACTGCCATCTGAAAAGAGAAGATTCTCTATCCAAAGTGAGAGTAGCATTAATATCAGGGTATGAATATTAAGAGAAGTGCTTACTGGGATGTTTGATAAGCATAGTATATACATTTATCCAGACATCAGCAGATGTTACACCCCTAGTGCTCATGACCACCCCTGTTTTAAGTTTTCAGTATCAGGGATGTATTCCCTCCCATGCAGTGGGCCTCCAGTCCCATTGGAGGGCAGTTGGTTTCCACCATGACAGATGTGCCACTATTGCACCTGTTGGCTCATTTGGCCTGGCTGGCCAATTATAAGGCTTGCAGTGTCCACTGTTGATTATCTTCATTGGTGATTTCTCTTTCTCCCATTGAACTACGTGCTGAATGGCTTCTTCCAGCTTTCTGTCAGCTGGTCTACATAGAGGAAGCTTTCATCTCAGTTCTAGCAGGATTTCTCAGTGGCCTTGCAGCCCAGGTATATGGAATCTTCAGCAATAGGGTCTTACCATCTATTCCTAGTGGGAATCCAAGGGCCTCAGCAATGGCTTCTAATATTTTGGGGGCATCGGGCACCTCCCTGGCCAGCAACTCACTGGAAGGTATCCCATCCCTGGCACTGAAAATTTTCTAGCAACCTTGTATGTTACCTGAGTGTTCCATTGTCCAAAATGTAGGATTCCATATGATTTATTTATATCCTCTTAAATTCATAGTCAAATTTTAATAGGTGGACATTTTCTTCCATTATGTTTGTTGCCTATATTTTATATTTAATAAATTTTTTCCTTAATTTTTATTAACATTTTCCAGGATTATAAAAAATATCTCATGGTAATTCCCTCCCTCCCCCCATTTTCCCCTTTGAAATTCCATTCTCCATTATATCCCCTCACCACTTCTCAATCAGTCTCTTTTATTTTAATGTCATCATCTTTTCCTCCTCGTATGATGGTCTTTTGCAGATAGTGTCAGGCACTATGCGGTCATGGATATCCAGGCCATTTTATGTCTGGAGGGAGCACATTGTAAGGAGTCCTACCCTTCCTTTGGCTCTTACATTCTTTCCACCACCTCTTCCACATTAGACCCTGACCCTTGGAAGTTGTGATTGAGATGTTACTCGGTATTCTAGTCATTTCTATCCAACACCATGATACCTTCTGAGTTGTCCCAAGGTCACTGCCATCTGAAAATAGATTCTCCATCCAAAGTGAGAGTAGCATTAATATAAGGGTATGGATATTATGAGAAGTGCTTACTGGGCAGTTTGATAAGCATAGTATATACATTTATCCAGACATCAGCGGATGTTACACCTCTAGAGCTGATGACTACCCCTGTTTTAAGTTTTCAGTATCAGGGATGTATTCCCTCCCATGGAGTGGGCCTCCAGTCCCATTGGAGGGCAGTTGGATTCCACCATGACAGAGGTGCCACTATTGCACCCGTTGGCTCATTTGGCCTGGTTGGCCTATTATAAGGCTTCAGTGTCCACTGCTGAGTATCTTCACTAGTGGTATCTCTTTCTCGCATTGAACTACATGTAGAATGGCTTCTTCCAGTTTTCTGTCAGCATATTTTTAAATTTTTATGGACAGTTTCCACACAAGTACACAATATTGTCACACTTTCCTCTCACAACCCTTTCTTTTCACCTTTCCAAATATCTCTTCCACTGAATCTCTTTTCAAACAGGTCTCTCTAATACTGTAATTTAATAGTTTCTTCATCTTATTATGCAGGTCTTATGTAGGCAACATCAACCTGTGTGAGGCCATGAATATTATGACCACTTTCATTCTGGAAGGCAGCATAGTAGGCATTTGGCTCTTAAATTCTTTCTTCCATAATTTCTAAATTGGTCCCTGAGCCTGCGAAGGTGTGGTAGAGATACTTCACGTAGTTCTGAACTCCGCACTGTCACTTCTTCACATCATGTTGGTAAGAATCGAGTCATCCCAGTGTTCACTACCCTCTGAAAAGTTGTCTCTAACTGAAAATGATAGTAGCACTAATATGTGGTCATAAAGGTACATATCTAGAGGGCATATTGGTGGGTAAAATATATCCATTTAACCTGATGACAGTAGTAATTTCCTCTCAAGGGCTTGTTAACTGCCCAGAAATAGATCTTTATTAAGTTTTCAGTACTAGCCATGAATTCTTTCCCTTGGAAACAATCATCAAGGCCAAGCAGAGAGCAGTTGGTTTCACTCATAACAGACATAACACCATTTTATGAGTTGTACATTTGGTCTGGCTGGCCAGACATCAAGTTTGCAGAGTCCACTGTTGGATAAGACCATCCATGACCTCTCTCCAAATAAGGTGCATAGTTCTTTCCAGGATCCTGACAGCTAGTCAAAGAGAAAAGGCTCCAGGTTAGGTGCAGCTGCGTTTCTCAGTTACCTGCATCACGGGCTTATGGAGTCATCAGCAGTACGGTCTTGCCATATAATTCTCGTGGGCAACCACAGACCTTGGCCATTGCTGCAGTGTTTTTTTGGGGGGAGGGAATCATCAGGCACCTCACTGGCCAAAAGTCACTAGATATTTTACAACCTCAGTTACTGAAACTTTTCTAAGAATAATCTTTGGCTTTTAAGCACAGCATTGTCTACCTTTACAAAAAACTTCTGTCCCACAGCACTCACATTCTCTCATGTATATATGCTACTGAAGAAGTAGGTTTCTATATGGCTTATGCAAAAACTTTTTTTAAATTTATTGAGAAAGAGGGACAGACATAAAGTTGAGAGAAAAAGAGAGACAACAAGAATGGGTGTGTCAGGGCCTTCGGCCACTGTGAACAGACTCCAGACATGTGCACTCTCTTGTGTGCGCAACATTGCACAGTTGAGGCACTGCCTCTGGCATGTGGCCCATGGAGAGTCAAACATGAATTGTTTGGCTTACAGGCAAATTCTTTAACCACTAAGCCATCTCTCCAGCCCTCAAAACATCTTAAAATTTTTGATTAAGCCTTCTCCCACCACTCCTCTCTTCCATCCCATTTCCTGACCTTTTCTTTTCATATTTTTAATTGAGCTCTTTAAAATACAAACATATTGCAAAGTGGTCATTTCCCATTGGATTATTTAGTTCAGTTCCTTCCTCAATCCCATTTCACTGAGAGCCCTCCTCAGTGATGTTATCAGACATCATTGTTGGGTCATTAATGCACCATTCAGTCTCTGTAGAAAGGGGTACAATGCCTCAAAAAACACTTTCCCACATTGTGGCTCTTACATTCCTTCTGCCCCCACTTCTGCAATGTTACCTGAGCCTTGAAGGGCTTGATACAATCTCCTTTACTGTTAAAATCTCAGCAGACCCTGATTTTCTGCATTGATGAGTTTTGAGAATCCTCACCATCTACTCCCATGTCTCCGTAGGAGGTTCTTGAGGTAGCAGTGAGAACAGCACTCATACTTCATCCAACACTTCCTCTGTAATGTTTCCTGGGCCCTGTCAGATGTGATAGAGATGACTCATCTTGTGCGTTCTTTTCTTGTGACACTAATAAGTCTCCCCTTCATTTGCTGCCATTTGTAAAATGTTGAGTTTGAGAGCAGTATGGATCATAGGGTATACATTTAGGTATTATGGAGATTTTTTTTAATTATTTATTTATTTATTTATTTGAGAGCGACAGACACAGAGAGAAAGACAGATAGAGGGAGAGAGAGAGAATGGGCGCGCCAGGGCTTCCAGCCTCTGCAAACAAACTCCAGACGCATGCGCCCCCTTGTGCATCTGGCTAACGTGGGACCTGGGGAACCGAGCCTCGAACCGGGGTCCTTAGGCTTCACAGGCAAGCGCTTAACCACTAAGCCATCTCTCCAGCCCTTATGGAGATTTTTGATGGGTGTCACCTCTCCTTTTAGCCAAAGTACAGTGGGAGATTACCTCTAGGGTCCCTGACTTTCCAAGCTGTAGGCTCTGACATGACCCTCAATTTAAGCATGAATTCCCTTCCAGTCATCTTGCCTATATCTAATTAGAGAGCAATTGATTACCCCCATAGCCTGTGTGCCAGTGTTACACTAGTGTATGCATTTTGCCTTAGCCTTCCTTATCTTTCTACTGAAGCTGAGATTCAGATTCCATTCGCATATTCATATGTGCTAGAGATTTGAACTTAAGCAGCAGATTTTACAATAAGTGCCCAGCTTCTGTTTGTTTTTAGAGGGTTTTAATCTGTAGGACAAACTGACATGTAACTAATGGTGTAGGCTAGACTAGCCTCACAGCTGCAGGAATATTTACATCCCAGGCTATTGTGTCATGGGTTTACAAGCTTGATCTAACATGACCCATTCAACTCTACTTCTTTTGGTCCTTTGTGTGTACAAAGATAAACTTGACATTGTCACCTGATGTAAAAATTATTTTGGGGGCTGAAGAGATGGCTTAGCGGTTAAGCGCTTGCCTGTGAAGCCTAAGGACCCCGGTTCGAGGGTCGATTCCCCAGGACCCACGTTAGCCAAATACACAAGGGGGCACACGCTTTTGGAGTTCGTTTGCAGTGGCTGGAGGCCCTGGCACACCCATTCTCTCTCTCTCTCTCTCTCTCTCTCTCTCTCTTTGCCTCTCTCTCTGTGTGTTTGACTCTCTCAAATAAATAACTAAAAAAAAATAAATAAATATTTTTAAAAAGTTATTTTGGTATCTTGTCTGTCTATTCGAGGCATGTTACAATGCCCATCATCATTTGTGGTTGTGATAATTTACTGGGGAGTCTCTGGGTGGTGCCTGGTAGGAAGTCAGGATGCTACCAATTCTACCCTATTCTGTGCAGTGCAGTCAAGAACACAGTATTATGGAGACCTAAATACCATCACTAATGAGACCAAGAAGAGACAACAGAAAATTGAATAGCAGTTTGTGTGGATTGGAGAAAAAAAAAAACAAACTTGGAAATTTGGTAGAAATTTGGATGAATATCTAAATATTTGCACATTTTAAACATGTTAATTGCATGTAGTAAAAGACTTAGAGTAACATTTTGCCATTATACCATTTTATTGAACCTAATTTACTTTTTAATTCTATATTTATTGCATTTATTCTGTGTTTTATTACTTTTCCTTTTGAACAATTAGCTTTTTCAAATTTTCCCCTTTTTTGTATTCCCTTTAAGTATCTATAGCCAGAAGAGTGAAGTTCCAAAGAGTGATGGGTATCAAAGCATCTACTTTTTGTTTTCTGACATGAAACACATTCCTACAATGTTTTTCTTTTTCAAAGTCTGTTTGCTACATGTGTTTTTGAGTATCCACTCTTTCATCTGTCTGGCTACTTAGTATTTCCTTTCCTAATACATACATACATACATACATACATACATACATACATGTATTTGCAAGCAGAGAGACAGAGAGAATGGGAACGTAAGGGACTCTAGCCATTGTGAACAAACTAGACACATGTACCCCTTGTGCATTTGCCTTACGTTGGTCCTGGGCAATTGAAAATGGATCCTTTGGCTTAACTGCTAAGCCATGTATCCAGTCCAGTTTAATATTTCTTCATAGGTGAATGATATTTCATTTCTGGGATTATTCTTGGTTGTTGTAAAAAATAGTGTTTTTTTTTTTTTAGAAAAAGTTTTTATGTAAGAAAACAAAAATGTTAACCTGAATCTCATTATGAAATATCTTATGATTTTTTTCTTCAGAAAGTCATGACTTAACCGAAGTCAATCAAATGGAATCATGTGATTATTTAACTCAAGAACTGGCCCTATGCTTATTCACAAGTTTGCTTTAGGAGTACTATATAACTCATCTATCATCTACCTCTGTTTAAGAGTAGGTCTTCATTAGTACTAGAGTTCACCACCTCACCAAGTAGTTGGTTGGCTAGCCAGTGAGCTCCAGAGATCCTCCTGTCTTCTTGTACCTGAAGGTCACACAAAACATTTTCTTTAGCCTCCCTGTGCCCTTACACAGAAATGCACATACTACTGCAAATATGCACCCATGTACACACACGCACACATGCACACACAAACACCTCACATGAACACATTCCCCTTTCTCTTGTCCCTCCTGTGGCACCTGTTCCTCCTCCTCCTGTTTCTTCTCCTGGCCTTCTTCTTTCTGTTTCTTCTGATACTCCTTATTTTCTTCCTCCTTCACTTCCTTTTCTTCCTCCATCCTTCTTCCTTCCCACTCTGCTGATGCTACAGTCCTGTGTCCACCTGTCCCATTTTCAACAGCCATTCCATCCCCAACACTGCCACACCCATAGCTCTTCTCAGTATCTCCTGGGAAGTGCATCATCACCCTGTCCTTTGTCCCTTCTCTCAGCCTGCCCCTCCTTCAGGACTTCCTCTTGGGTCCACATTGCCTTTGATCCTAGTGCTTTGTGCACTGTCAGCCAGCCCTGTTTTGCCTATTCTGAGTTCACAGTGGCACTACCCTGGTAATTGTGGTTTGCAAAATTTTATGTGGTGTGTTCTTTTTTCGAAGAATGGCCTGTGGGTTGAAAATTAAATATTTTGTCCTCTGGGCTCAAATAGCCATGTAATTGCTCTGTAGTAAATATAGAAACTATCATGTACTATATGTATTTATTACATCATTATATTCATGGAGGATTGCATAACAATTATACTTCATTCAGCTTATCTTTTTATATACTGTATTATGAACAAGTATATAACTTGTTGCTGTTGTCTTTGGTACTAATTTCAGTTTACAGAGCAGTGTTGGAAACATTCTTCTGTTTCCTTGTTTGTTAATACTGAGGTGCCTGATTTCCTGTAGCCTAGCTCCATAGCTACTACTTATAAAGCTAAGGAGATACCGGGGCCTTGTGATACTGTGGACTCCTAGTGCTTACCTCTCAACACTTCCTCCTTGTGAATCCTCAGGCAGTTAGCTTCAAGCCTCCTTGAGTTTCAGAGATATGCATGTGGTCTGGGAATACAGATAGGCACATCACAAGCTGTCAGGTCACTTAGGGAGGGTGTGAAACATTCATTCTCAACATCAAGTTTGTCAATCAGTGTCAACATTGAGGGAAACTGTCATGCCAAAGGTCCTAAAATTATTGCAGGTAGAACATAGTCACAAAGTTAAAAGATTTAAAAGTGTTTGTATTATTTATTTATTTATTTTGGTTTGGGGATTCAATCCAGGTCCTTACTGCTGAACTCAAAGCTCAAAGTCAAATAATTCTATGAAAAAGGAAAGGAGTATACAAAGTTCTTCTAGATACACCTGAACTTAGAAATGTGACCATTGACATTTTTTTCATTGGCAGGAAAGTTTTCTTTTAATCTCAGGTCTGAAAAGCATTAATGGTCTGACTGAGTATGCACTCTGAAATTACATGCTCTGTCTTGGGATATTATTTCAAAGCCCCCAAAGCAGCTTTAATTTAAAACCTACTTCTGATACAAAATAGGATGTATCAACTTTTTAGAAAATATGATTTTCAAGCGGGAGAGGGAGAATAAAAGAACCAGCAAGCCGAAGCCTCTTGCCACTGCAACTGCATGTGGCACTGTGGGCATCTGTTTTACTTGGGCACTGTAAAGCTTTGCAGGGAAGCACCCTTAATAGTGGATCCATGACTCCCGCCCCTAAAGACTCATTCTTTAGATCCAAATCCATGTACTCTCAAACCCTGAACGCAATAATGCACTCACAGTCTTGTTTCCAGCACTGTCTAGAATGACTTTTTTATTAGCATGGTTATACCAAGAACACTTTTTTTTTTTTTTAAAGAAAACATCAAACAGGGTCTCATTTTGCAGCCCAACCTGGCCTACACTGTGTAGTGTAGCTTGGCTCTGAACTACTGGGGGACCTCCTGTACATACCTTTCTTGGAGTACAATTACAGATGTGAACCAGTACATTGCCCTAATGATGATTTCTAAGTTATTTCAAAAATGATCTCATTCAGGGCTGGAGAGATGGCTTAGCAGTTAAGGCATTTGCCTGCGAAGCCTAAAGGACCCAGGTTTGATTCTCCAGGTCCCACGTTAAGCCAGATGCCCATGGTGGGGCATGAGTCTGGAGTTTGTTTGCAATGCTAGAGGCCCTAGTGCACCCATTCTTGCTCAGTCTCTATCTCTCTCATTCTGTCTCTAATAAATAAATAAATATTAAAAAATGTTCTCATTTAGCTGGGTGTGGTGGCGCATGCCTTTAATCCCAGCACTCGGGAGGCAGAGGTAGGAGGATTGCCATGAGTTTGAGGCCACCCTGAGAATCCATAATGAATTCCAGGTCAGCCTGGGCTAGAGTGAGACCCTACTTTGAAAAACCAAAAAAAGAAAAAAAAAATGTTCTCATTTAAAAGAGTCAGGCATCTTTTGTCATCATATTCAATAGAGAAAACCCTGGACAAAAACTTGGACAAGCTGCCGGAGTCATACCCTGTCTCGGCCTTGCCTGCTGCCTTCCTACTCCATTAATGTAAACAGTTCACATTCCCTGTTGGTTGTCCTACTGTGAATCTATTTCATGCTTAGGCCTTAATGTGCAGGCTTGAAATCTTAGGTTACCTTCATCAGCTTTTGGCTCCAACTCCCTTTTTTTTTCCTGAGAGCATCTTGATTCTCTCCAGTCCTTTCATGCTTATTACTCACTTCTCCCTCATTCTTGGATTGTGTTTCCCTCTGTTTTTCTGCCCTGTGCTTAATGGAAAACATCACAGCTTCCTCTTACCATCTTTGCCTGCCTAGAGCCCAGTCCTTTCCTCTGCTGTCCTTCTTTCTCTATTCGTCTAAATGAAAGAAAATGTGCCACAACATATGAATACTACTACTTTTTAAAACTTTCTTTTCTTTTTTTTTTAAATTGAGTATTTTTATATTAAAAACAAAACATATTCCACTTCACAAGTTGGAAAAAACAATCTTACAGCAGTACAATTGCCACAAAATAGTACTTTCAATGGGGAAGAGGTATGGGTCCATTTTGCTGTGTCTCACCCATATCTCAAAGTTTCGCTTACGTAATTCTGCTTCTGAGATGGACATCAGAACAGCCTTGAGTCAGGAGTGTGCTCTTCCCCACACTGGCCCTTGTCCATGGCTCTAAGAGTTCTCTCTGACTATCCAGCCACATACCGTGAGGCCAGTTCCTTTCTGGGGACTGGGTTGATAAACGATACCCAATACAGACAGGTTAAGTCTTAAAGGAGTCTAAAAAAGAACTCCAGGCCTCTGCTCAGCTGTACTGCCTCTGATGGAGGACGAGTCCTAAGCCTAACCTCCTCACCATGCAACACTGGTTAAGAGACCCATGATGCCCTAGGCAACATTGACCCAGATAGATGCCACAACCTCTGGTCTCAGAGCATCACCCTTAAGCTAGGTGACGACCTTCAGTTAGCTTTAATTTCCTCCTGAGTTTACCAATGGCTTTTTGTTGTTGCTGATAACCTTAACTCCTTCTCCTGAATTCCTCCTGCTATACTACAACTTCAAGCAACTTTAAAAGGGGGTGGAGTTTGGGGCTTATTTATTAGTTTGGATTCACTTCTGCTTCTGTTTCTTTTTTTCTCTTTTCTTCTCTTTCATTTTGAGACAGCATCTCACTATGTAGCTCAGGCTGGCCTGGAACTTACAGCAATCTTCCAGCCTTGACCTTGAGCACCGGTAGTACAAACAGCCACCACGGCCAACTGAGTTTTTGCTTTTTAAGATGATTCCACATGTTATTACTGGAACAATGTTGAATTCCTGTTGCTGCCTCACAGAAGCTTCCAAAACAAACAGATTTAGAGATTTTTTTTTTCTGATACTAGGAATTGAACCCAGGGCCTCCTGTATGCCAAGCACACACACTGCCACTGAGCTACACTGCCAGCCCTGTATAGACATTTTTCTGACTGTGAACAAAGTTCAGGGTTAACTAGCAACAAGCCTGAAAATTTGGTTACGTATGTAGGTACAAAGTTGGTTCATCAGATCCCTGTTCTGGCCCTCAACCCAATGCATTTCAACCAAGGCGTCATCCACTTCCTTCTTGACATTGATCAAACACTTGAACAGGTACTGTCCAGCCATTCCTTGCAGGTGCTTCCCCTTCTCAGCCACTGAGTGGCTGAACTGCTCAGAAGCTTCTCCATCCTGGGCTCCATTGCTAGAACCTTTACAATTTTCCATGCTGTCCACCCCTCCTGTTTCCTCATTCCTTTCATCCTCCATAGCTTCCGGGGTTTCTTCTTGGGACAGTAATTCCTGGCTTGGGCACTGGCTGCCTACAGTGACAGATTCGCCTTCAAGCACAGTAGGCCCACACAAGGTGCTCTCCTGGGGACTCTGGGCCACACCTTGGCTACCACTCAACTCTTTGGGAGTGGCCTTTTTCTCCTCCAAGGCTTGGATGACATCCTCAGGAGCTCGAGGAACCTCCCTCAGTTGTCTTACTTGCTCTCTTTTCATTCGCCTTAGATGAATCCAAGAATTTTCGATGGCTGTCAGGAAAAGACTAACTTCCTCTTTTCCACAGGGAACTCGTTTATGTTGGACCTTCAGATCAGTGAGAATTTTTTCTATCCATGTTGTCACAACTACTATGCCTTCCAGTGTTTCGGAACCTAAAGCCGATGCTTTGAGGGATAATTCCTTCATCACAGATTCCAACACTACAAATGTAATGGGTTTCCTTGGCTTCTCTAGTTTTCTGCGTTTACTTGGAGGTGATGGAACTGTGATATCATCATAAAAACTCCAAGCTAAGGCCCATCTCATGGTCCGACCTTGACAGAATTCAGTGAAGGTGACTTTAGGAACCCCTTATATGCGAAGCTCTTCTTTCAGTGGAGCCAGACTGCATTTTTTTCCCAGCATACAGCTGTAACACCTTAATCTTTTTTTAAGTTGTAAACTGTCATGGATAATTCTTTTCACAAACTCTAGTTCACCTCCTTCTGCCATTATTCCTGTGATGCCTCCTGTATTTACAGAACTAAGTGGAGGTCTTCGAGGATTCTGAGAATTTATCCCCTTAGCTTCCAACTGGTTGGCAAAAAATGGAGGGTTGCACATGCAAAAGTCATAGACTATCTCAGATTCTTCCTTAAGAGCATCCATCAGGAGTATCTTCTGTGGCACCTTAACCACTTACTCTTCCATTCAGATTGATCTGAACATGCTGCTTAAAATCTGGATATTTCAATGCCAGATATGCAAAATGAGGAGGTTTGTCTTTGTACCTATTTCTTGCATGCATTGATTTACTCAGAGCTATCTCTAAGGCCCACGTTCCCATTTGATAGCGTGTTTGAAACTTTAAACCACGCATTGCACGAAGCTCCTAGAAACGCAGGTGTTACGCTGCCAGCGCGCCGCCATCTTGTGAAACCAAGATGCCTAGTGATTGGAGGAGTCAATCTCTCTTTCTTTTCTTTTTAAGAAAGTGATTCCTATGTAAACTTAGGTGGGTTTGAACTTCACCATATAGCCAGTGCTGGGCTTGGACACCTGCTTTTCCTGACTCCATCTTACAGTGCTTGGATTTGTTCCAGTTTGCCACCAACCTGCTGTGATTACTTGTTTTTTAATAGAATGAAATTTAAAACATCAAAGTAGAAAGATCAGTGGCAGCAAGCTCTTATGGATGAAACATCTGGGTTCATATTGGTAGTTTTCTACACCCACACTCTTATTCTGTTTCTGTTTAACAGACAGTCTGAAGAAGTCTGATGTCACTCTGTGTACGCATGCCTTTCAAGCCTCCATACTACAAAGAGCCAGAGCTTCCACAGTGTTATCTTCTTGTGGCAGGTAAAGAAACACAGTGAAAAGAGTAAATGATATGTTCAAAGTCACAAAGTTAGTGATTATAAAAGCCAAAACTGAAGTCAGGACTCCAAATCCCTGGTTCAATACTTTCCCCTTTCCTTCATTATTCCAAACAGGTGAGGTATTTTTTGTTTTTGTGTTTTGAGGTAGAGTTTCATTCTAGCCCAGGAAGACCTGGAATTCACTATGTAGTCTCAGGTTGGACTCAAACTCAGTCCTGGGATTGAAGGTGTGTACCACAACACCCAGCTTTAAGCTTCCAGACAGTTTTGACTGTACATAACTTTGTGGGGGTGGGAGGCCATCTAATAAAGATGAATTGATATTTTTATTTCCTCACCTGTCATAGAGAAGCAGTTATATCACACTAAGGCATACAAGACATTTCAACACAGTACTTGGTTGTTTTTCATGTCTGAAATCACCATTGTATACCTAATACGAGGGATAATGTTAACTTGTCACTGTCCACTTGAAAAATTTGTTTAGAGACAGCTCCATGGAAACCCAAAAATGCTACCAGGTGATGGTTAGTTTAGAGGAAGAATGATGTCATAAGCAGGTAGTAGCCAATAGGAAGGTCAGCTTCCCAACAGAAACACAGGATTGGATAGAGAAACTGGCAGGAGAGTTAATAGCAGCCCTAAGTGGCTGAGACCTTGGCAGGGGAAAGCCTGCAAGACAGACTTGATAATCCTTCTTAAAGCTGTCTCCTATCTTAGAGGTTCTGACGAGTGTTCGTGGGAAAAGTTGTCTATATCTTACACAGGACATTTCACATTCCTGTAGATCATCACTGTTAGTGTATGTTAAAAGTATAGTTGCAATCCTTGGGCAGGAAGGAAAGAGACTCTAGGTTGAGGTAACAATGTTATTCTGAAACCATTATACTTGACCTGATTGAAGCAGTGACAGCAGCCTTGAAGACAAAAGAGGGATTAATGAGCACTTCTCCTTACTGGTTTGAAGAGGACAGTGAAGTTCATTGTGAGCGTCTTCCATGATTATGTGGTCCAAGTCTTGACTCTTTTAGTATCCTCCACTTCTCACCTCCTTGGGCTGTCATGGGCCCATGTAGATTCACATCTCTCCTCTGTTAGCCCTTAACCAAGATAATTGTGTTTGCATAGGCCTTGAATTTGCATTTCTATACTCATAAATGTCATTTTCTATGAACTTCCAGAAACAGTATTTTTTAATCTACTGCCCAAATTTATTTTCAGCAATGAATTCTGAGCATCACAACCAATAACAGACTTCTAGAAGATCAGCTGATGGCAATGTTTCCTTTATCACACTGTGTATGTGATTTTTCTACCTATCCTTCGTTATATGTGCAATAAGTTCTTTTTCTCATCTTCTTCCTCTTTTTCTTCCTCACCTTCCTGCTCTATGTTTTCTTTATCTTGCTGAGACTTTCATAGTAGCTTCTCACTCTATAGCTCTTGATGACATTGAACTGTCTTTGTAGCCATAGCTGGCTTTGAGCTCATGGGCAGTCTTCCTGCCTCAGCTTCCCAAATGCTAGCTTCCTAGCTATGATCTACTGACCACAGTTGCTCTCTGTATTCTCACATAGTGAACTTTATGTGGCAGTTGTAGCTTCCTCCTCTTGCTGCTGTCCCTGTGGAATTTGTACCTCTAGCATTTCTGTCAGGCTAATGTGTGCGGTAAGGGAAAATGGAGAAGAAAAGTAAGTAGACAGGGGAGTTAGAATAAAATAAGACATTATAGTTGTTGCACTGGGAATATGGGTTCAGGAAAGTCAGATCCACATACATGTTTTGGTTTCTTTGAGAAAGTAGTCAATAAACCATTAAATATATAAATACTTTTAATTAGATAATCTAAATTGGCTATGTATATCCTTTCCTTAAGAACAAAATATAAATGTGGCTTTTCCTTTTGTTTTATGGAATAACTCTTTTGTGTTCAACCAACAGTGTATTTGTGGACTGTATATTGCTTTTTAAACTTTATTTATTTATTTGTTTTTTTGTTTATTTATTTGAGAAAGAGAAAGATACAGAAATAGGCAGGTAGAGAAAGTGAGAATGGGTGCACCAGGGCCTCCAGCACTTCAAACAATCTCCAGATGCATGCTCCCCCTTGTGCATCTGGCTTACATGGGCCCTGGGGAGTTGATCCAGGATCTTTTGGCTTGCAGGCAAGCACCTTAACCCCTAAGCCATCTCTCCACCCTGTACATTACTTTTTATGATTCATACTTATAAACTTACGTACTTACAAATATTTCATTTTTAAGTTGCCTCCCAGTGACACTTTGAATGTAAAATAGCCCAGAGCCTCATCCTCCTTCTCAGTGTCTGGTTGTGGCAAATGAGGAGGAGGAGCCTTGAGTCACTGGGGTGGACCTTGAGGTTAAGTAGCCAAGCACCAAGCTCAGTATTTAGATTACTTCTACCCAGATATGTGACAGCTCATTTTCTTGCTGATTTCTACTTCCTGCTTCTGGCAAGATGTGATGCCAACCTTCTATGATAAACCCTCCCTTGGAGACTGTAAGATGAAGTGAACCCTTTCCTCCATTAAGCTGGTTCTGGTCAGGTGCTTTGTCCCAACAATAAGAAAGGAATTTCAGCTCTCCACAAAGCACTAATAATAGTAACCATGTCTAGATTTCTGTTCTAAAAAATCAAAAGTCAAGCTGGTCAACTGGACAATTAAACAGTAATTTGAGGTGTAAAGATTGAACCAGGGTCATGTATACCTATAACCCCAAGTCAAGCAAAATATTTTACATAAAAATATTACTTAATTGCATAGAAGTGGACTATATGTGTGTCCTATTGCACACAAAATCTTGACTGCCTTCATCTTTAATATGTTGAAATTCTTTCATGCCATAACCTATCTACGAAGGCTACTGTCTTAGTCACTGTAACTTGCATTGACAATGTACCAGAGGAACAAATCAAGGAAAGAAAAGCTTATTTTATCTCCCATGTAGAGGTTTCTGAATATTCACTGGTACCATCCCTTCACACTAAGATGAAACAGAATCATCAGGAATATAGATTGTATGACCTGACTTCAGAGAGACATGGGCCTGCTCTGTACTTCATTCTGCCAGTGTGTTTTGGTCTCCGTATATTTTAAATTTGTTGATCTTTTAAAAAATATTTATTTGGATAGAAAGACAGAGAATGGGCATGCCAGGACCTCCAGCAACTTCAAACTAACTCCAGACACAGGTGCCTCCTTGTGCATTTGGCATATGTGGGGGCTGGGAAACCAAACCTGAGTCCTTAGACTTCACAGACAAGTGCCTTAGCCACTAAGCCATATCTTTGGCCCACTTAACTTTTTTCTTAAAATAAGTAATTTCTTCAAAATTTACATATCAAATATAAACACATGAAAGTGAATCATGGTTTCACTAGCTAGATATAATCAGCATCTTTTAGATTTAGATTTTTTCCCCAATCTATGTTTATATTCATTTTATAAACTAAGAATAAAAATATTGTCAACATGATATCCTGTTTCCATACCTAGTATTTGTTTTCTGTTTTGTGTGTGTTGTAAACATGCATGTACATATTTGTGCATGTAGTGCCCATGCCTGCAGATGCCAGGGGAGAAGGTCCAATGTCCTCCTCTGCTGCTCTTCTCTATTATTCCCATGTCAGAGTCTATTATTGAGCTGGCAGCTTGCTGTTTTTAGGTTATGCTGGCTATCCAGGTAGCCTCTGCATTCCTCCTGCCTTGGCTTGCCCCAGCACTAGTCCTATGGTTTTGAATGGTCATACTGTGGCCTTTTATGTGAATGCTGGAGATGTAACTCAGATCCTCATGTTTTCAAGACAAGTACGTTACTGCTGAACTATCTCTTTTGCCCTCACTTTTCTTTCTCATAGCTAGCATGTATATATCACTGCTGAGACTCAAACCAGATTCTTCTGTATGATAAGAAAACAGCTCTACCATTAATCTACGTGCTTACCTCAAAGACAGAACGTAACAACTTTTAATAATTCACATGGCTGTGCCTTTAATACTGTTTCTTAATTTCCTTAATAGTTTAGAAGTGAATCGCTCTGTACAAAAACTTCTTATTAAAAAAGTTTTTGCTTGTGTTTCTGAGTGTATGGTGTGTACATGTGTATTCCTCTAATGATTGCCCATATGCTCCTGAGGAAGGGTCACTTGCTGACAGTGGTCTTAGTTGAACTCAGTGCCCTGCACCATCACTGTTCTGCCTGCTCTTGCTGTTTTTTTATTTTTTATTTTTATTTTTTTCAAGCTAGGCCCTCACTCTAGAACTGGCTGACCTGGAATTCACGATGGATTCTCAGGGTGGCCTCTAACTCACGGCAATCTTCCTACCTCTGCCTCCTGAGTGCTGGGATTCAAGATGTGTGCTGCAAAGCCCGGCTGCTTTGTCTTGTTTTGAGCCAGCGTCTCCTTTTACTGATTCTTGGGCTCTGATGTGCCTAGCTTTTGGGTCCCCTGCCTGACTGGGGTTGCAGGTGCTTGTGGCCATGCTTAGTGGTGCATGTGAGATCTTGAGACTTGAGCTTGGGCAGTGTCAGACTCCCTGAAGCCCATAACTGCTTGTATACACTTAACTCCTGAGCCACATCGCCAGCCAGAAATTATATTTTTCAGACTTTAAATTTCTTTTTACTTACTCATTTATTTAAGAGTAAAAGAGAGAGGTAGAGAGAGAGAGAGAGGCAGATAGAGAGTGAGAGAATGGGTGTGCTAGGACATTTAGCCACTGCAAACGAACTCCAGACGCATCTGCCCCCTTCTGCATCCGGCTTATATGGGTCCTAAGAATAGAAACAGGGTCCTTAGGCTTTGCAGGCAAATGCCTTAAATGCTAAGCCATATCACCAGCCTTTTTTTAGGCTTTGATAAATATACATATAATGTTCTCTAAAATTATTTGTTAAAAAACATATTTCTACTAAAACTGTCTGACAGTTTCTGTCTCAGGGACTTTCTATGAAAGCAGGCTTCATTACAACATACAACATGTTAGTTTGAGGTGTTTGTCAAGTTGAACAGTTAAGAAAAATCAAAATTCTACATTTCTTTAATATTGGATCTTCTCATCTATTATTCACTGCATCATGTTTATGTGGGTCTTGTTTGTAAATGTCCAATGAGCTACGTTTGTTGGGATGTCATCTGTTTTGTTTGAAATGTTTACATACCACATTCAATATATAAAATTACATTAATAGGACAAAATGAATAAATAATTTGTATTTAATACTTAAAATTGTATTTTCTCATTGCTGCCAGTATTTGGCCCTCTTATGTTCTTGGAAGATAATTCCTCCACCTGCTTTTCTCTCTAACTCTTGTCTCCTTCTTGACACTAGGGTGGCATTGATCCTCCTGCCCAAGCCTCTGGAGTTCTGGGGCTACAGGCAGTTATACAACATCTATCTTTTCTTTTTCTTTAGCATATAAGTTTAAATATTTATATGGTCCATAGTGTTGGGAACAAGTGCCCAGAGAAGAAGTCTTGTCTGAGGACCGCCTTGGTTTTAATGTGCTGACTGGGAGGAGGTGGGGACAAGGCAAAGTGCCACAGCTCCTGCCACTTGTGCAGAGCTGGGTGCTGGCTCCTTCCCACTAAGAGCGACAATACAAAGATGTCACTCTTCCCACACTTAATCAATGATGTACTTGAAGTCTTAGCTTCAGCAATAAGATAAGAGAAAGAAAAGGCCTTCAAATAGGGCAAGATGAATAGTATCCTCATTTTCTGATGGCATATATGAGTATACACATCAGAGGTCTTAGGCTGGGCCCTGAACAGGTTCTGCACAAGGCCAGGTGTATTGGAATTTTCTACACCAGCATTATCCCCAAGGTCCTAGTTGCATAAGGCCTGAGGCCCCTCATCCCTGGCTGTGCAGGTCAGAAACACTGCAAACTGACCCCATCACTGGACCTGGTGTCCTGCTTTGGACTAACTGTAAAACAGATGAACTTTTGGGTGACATTGTTCATTAGCCCTGGAAAGGTGAGGAAGTTCATGCAGAGCTCCTACCCATGACTTCCTGTTGTCTTATGAAACTGTTGCCCCTTCCTTATGCAATTTCTATTTGATACCTGCTTTCCATCCAAGTGGGTGCTGTCCCCAATGCCTGTGCATGTGATATGAGCCAGGCCAGCATTAGCTTTTGTCATTATTTTAAGTTCTTATAATTTTATTAATTTTTAACTTGATGTATGAACATATGGCATGTTGCTCATAGTCTGATTGAGGTTATACTCTATAAAAACCTTTTCTGTTAACAACATCCATGAAGGTAAACAATGTACCATGATCATAATCCCCTACCACCACCCTCTCCTTAACCCCTCCCAAATACCATTGAGTCCCTTGTTTCCACCTTGTCTCCTGTTTTGATGCCATTATTTTCCCCTCCTCTTATGCAGGCATTATGTAGGTAGCATCAGTCAATGTGAGGCCATCAATATCAAGGCTACTTTGTGCCTGGAAGACACTATTGTATCCACGCCTCCCTTCTTTTGAGTCTTCGATTATTTTGTCAGATCTTCACAATGGTCCCTGAGTCTTGAAAGATGTGATTGATACACATGTCTTAGTGATGAACACTCCACTGTCACTTCTCAACACTTTGGCGAGTTGAGTCAACCCAGTGGTCATCACCAACTGAAAAGAGAGACTTCTCTAACCTTAGTCCACTGAGTTTGGTGTGACTGTGACAGTCCAGAACCCTAACTCATGGTTTAAACCCCAGTCAAGCACCAGGCCTTATCACTTTCAAAGACACCCCAGTTTATGTATCCCGTTGGCACAATGCCAAGGCATCCGAGTTCCTGTATCACTAGGCTGGATTAGATTTTTTGATGCAACTAATTGCATGTTCCTGCTGTAAATAACCCTAATTAGCTTACTGGTTCACTAAGCTAGACCTGGGTGGAATCATTTCTTTGCTCTATCTGGGCTGAATAGATGTTTGCTCATGTCTCCCTGGGAAAACATTAACTCATCAGATGCCCGTTGTTGTAGAATTGTCAATTAAAGATAAGAGGTTGATAATAAGCTGAAGATTTAATGATATATATTTGTAGCAAGGTGTGTGGTGCATACCTTTAATACCAGCACTCAGGAGGCAGAAGTAAAGGGATTGTCATAAGTTTGTGATCACCCTGAGACTACACACTGAATTCCAGGTTAGCCTGGGCTACAAGAAAATGCTACCTCGAACCCCTGCCCCCAAAAATTTGTGAGCAGAGAGAAAGGGAAAGACAATGAGAACAGTCTTCAGCGTCTCTTGCCTATGTAATTGAACTCTAGGTGCATATACCACTTTGTGTATCTGGCTTTACATGTGTACTGGGGAATTGAACCCAGGCTTTCATGCTTTGTAAACAAGTACTTCAACTTCTCAACCATAGCCCGACCCCTAACTTCCTCTTTTATTGATGAGAAAATTTGTCTTAAAAATTAACAAACTTGGGCTGGAGAGATGGCTTAGTGTTTGCTTGCAAAGCCAGAGGACCTTGGTTCCCTAGACCCATGTGCAAGATGCACAAGGGGGTGGGCACATGCATCTGGAATTCCTTTGCAGTGGGTGGAGACCCTGGCGCACCCATTGTCTCATGTTCTCTCCCTCTTTCTCTGTCAAATAAAATAAAATATTTTAAAAGATGAGCACAGTTAACCAGGTGCGGTGGAGCATACCTTTAGTCTCAGCACTTGGGAAGCAGAGGTATGAGGATTGCCTTGAGCTTGAGACCAACCTGAGATTAAATAATCAATTCTAAGTTAGTCTGATTAGGGAGACCATACCTTCAAAGAAAATAATAATATCAACAGCAACAACAACAAATTTTCCATATCAAAAGTATCCTGTCCAGTGGGGAGTCAAACAAGGACCCGAGGGGAAGTTAACCTGGATGAGAGACAAGAGACACAAAGAAGGATACCATGTTTATGTTATGATCAAGGTCTTCAGATTTTTATTTTTTACACATGGTTATACAGGGCAAGAAAGCGGGGAGTTAAGCTGGGTGACATGATTTAGGGCCGAGGGATTGCTAGGGAACATAGAGGAGATGAAACCAAGTGTTTGTCTAACTTTGCCTCAATGGCTTAACAGCCTGACCTCAATGGAAAACAGCCTGACCTTAACTGGCCGTTTGCAAAAGATAAGATTCAGCAAACAGTCTGCTGACCAACATTCCTAATTGCAAGCTGGATGGACCAGCTTTCTAATAAATGAGTCAACCTAAGAAGAGGCCCAGGCAAAATGGAGAGGCTTTTGCTCTATGGCTCCTGACACAAAAGAGTAGATAGTCTAATTAGTGTCAGAAATTGATTTTCCTCAAAACCAAAAAGTAGGCACAAGAAAGTAATTAAAATGTGTTAAGACTTCCGGTTAAGATGGCTTTGTAGGTACCACGCCAAAGCAGCCTGGGGGGAAAAAAGACCAAAAAACCTCAGCAAAATACACACTTTTATTAAAAAGTGAGGTGTATAGGAAACTGAAGTGGCAGCGGAGAAGTAGGAGAGATCCAGAGCATCCAGAGCTCACACTGGCCAGCAAAAGTGGCCCCAGCAGCTCCGCCAACCGCCACAGTGGTGGGGCGCACCAGAAAGCCGCCAGATTCGGCTCCAGCCGCAGGAAAAGCCAGGTGCGGGAGCTTCCACTCACACCGTGCTCTCTGCAACTCAGGAAATGTGAAGGGAGAGCGGCAGTGAGCAGCGGAGGAGCAGACCGCGAGGTAGAAGCACACGTGGAGCAGCTAGAGAACCAGAGCAGCTGCAGCTCCCTCCCCTCTCCCACCACCTGAGCCCAGCTCCAGCAAACAGAGCAGCGTCCCGGGACTCGGTCACGCCAACTTGAGCCGACAGTGGGACCCAAGCAGGAGCAGATTGGCATCAACATCGGCAGCTCCGGAACAGGTACCAGTGGCCCCAGCAGCAGCAGAACCAGGAGCGTCAGCAGCGGCAGACCCAGGAACGGCAACAACAGCAGACCCAGAAGCAGCAGCAGTTACAGCAGCGGGGGTTCTGATCTGCAGGGCCACAGTTGCCAGGCTTGGTTTGCCCCGCAGGAAAAGCCAGTGCCCAGCTCCAGAAATCAGAACAGCAGCCTGACAACCTAGGCAGCAACTTGACTGAGACCAAAATCATCCAAGATAACTGGGTTTGCATCAGGGAAGCGTCTCACTTGGTCACAAGCTGACTGGGATCCCTCAACAGACCAGAAATCTTAACCTCTGTGTTGACAGAGGATCTGGTTGTTATAATAACTACTCTGGCTTACATACTTGGGGCTGTTTTTGACTGAATGGATACAGTGTTTAGTTATCTTTTAGAATCTACCGGTGTTTTATTCCCCTCAGCCTATTTGAATACTCCCATAGCAGAGAAACTCAACCCCTAGGAGCACCTTTGTAGATACTCTCAGAGTCTTAAGAGCCACATCTAACACCTTAAGCTTCTACCCTGAAAATATATAACATCAAATCAATTGATACAGCTAAGAATACCCAGCTAGCTAGAAAATCCAAGCATTAACTTAATCCAAGATGCAAAAATATATACATTATAACACAAGAAACACTAAAAAGCAATACGATATAAATCCACCTAAAAGTATTAATGCATCAGAAATGACCTCCAGTGAGAACAAGTTAGAGGATATGCCTGAGAAAGATTTCAAAAGAATGATTGTAAATATGTTCAAAGAAGTCAGAGAACAAATCAAAGGAGTCAAAGAGGAATTTAAAGAGGAAATCAAAGGAATCAAAGAAGATGCAGGACACCAATTTCTTGAAATAAAGAAGGCAATAGAAGACATAAATAAGGAAATAGAAATAATAAAGAAAAACCAGTCAGAATTACTAGAAATGAAGAACACAGTTAATGAAATAAAAAACTCTGTAGAAAATCTCACCAGTAGAATGGATGAAGGAGAGGACAGAATATCTAAGCTAGAAGACAAGGTGGCAGGTCTAATACAGGCCAACAAAGAGAAAGACAAACTTATAAAAAAGTATAATTGGGAATTTCAAGATATTCGGGACACTATGAAAAGATCAAATATTAGAATTCAGGGAATAGTAGAAGGAGAAGAATTACTCAAAAGGCATCGTAGGTGTCTTCAACAAACTCATAGAAGAAAATTTCCCCAAATTGGGAAAGAGGTGCCAATACAGATACAGGAAGCCTTTAGTACCCCAGCCAGACAAAACCTGGAAAGAACCTCTCCTCGCCACATTATAATCAAACTTGCAAACACACACACCAAAGAAAAAATATTTAAAGCAGTTAGAGAGAAAAATCAAGTTACCTACAAAAGTAAACCCATCAGGATTACAGCGGATTATTCAACACAAACATTAAAAGCATGAAGGGCTTGGGGTGATACATTCCAAGTTCTGAAAGATAACAACTGTCAACCAAGGTTACTTTATCCTGCAAAGTTATCCATTCAATAGACGGAGAAATAAGGACATTCCATGACAAAAGCAGGTTAAAGGAGTATTTGAAGACAAAACCAGCTCTACAGAAAATACTTGATAGAACCCTCCATGCTGAAGAAAAGGAAAAGCACACATATAAGGAACCTAGAAAAAACAAACAATACTCAAATACTAGTTAACAGAAGAGAGCACAGGTAGAACCAGAACCACAAAAAAAAAAAAAAGGCAAACATAAATACACACCTTTCAATAATATCTCTTAATATCAATGGCCTCAATGCCCCAATGAATAGACATAGATTCGCTGACTGGGTTAAAAAGCAGGATCCTACAATTAGTTGTCTCCAAGAAACTCACCTTTCTACAAAGGATAGACATTACCTTAGGGTGAAAGGTTGGAAGATGGTGTTTCAAGCAAATGGGCCTAGAAAACAAGCAGGGGTTGCTATCCTAATATCGGACAGGGTAGACTTCAGTCCAATGTTAGTCAAGAAAGATAAGGAAGGTCACTTTATATTGATTAAGGGCACACTCCAACAGGAGGACATTACAATCCTAAACATATATGCACCTAACATGGGGGCTCCCAAATTCGTCAGACAAACACTATTAGAACTAAGGTCACAGAAAACACCAAACACAGTGGTGGTGGGTGACTTTTAACACCCCACTCTCATCAATTGACAGGTCATCCCGGGAAAAAATAAACAGAGAGGCATCAGGACTAAATGAGGTCATAGAAGAATTGGACTTAACAGATATATACAGGACATTTCATCCAAAGGCTGCAGAATATACATTCTTTACAGCAGCACATGGAACATTCTCTAAAATAGACCATATATTAGGACACAAAGCAAATCTTCACAAATTCAGGAAAATTGAAATAATTCCTTGCATACTCTCTGACCACAAGGAATTTACTAATCAGTAGCAAGAAAGGCTATAAAGCATACACAAAATCATGGGAACTAAACAATACACTACTAAATGATGAATGGGTCAATGAAGAAATCAAAAAGGAAATCAAAAAATTTATCGAGTCAAATGATAATGAGAACACAACATACCAAAATCTCTGGGACACAATGAAGGCAGTTCTAAGAGGTAAATTTATAGCCTTGAGTACCTATATTAAGAAATTAGAAAGGTCGCAAGTAAACGACCTAATGCTTCGCCTTAAAGCCTTGGAAAAAGAAGAACAAGGCAAACCAAAAATCAGTAGACGGGAAAAATAATAAAGATTAGGGCAGAAATTAATGAAATAGAAACAAAAAGAACAATCCAAAGAATTAATGAAACAAAGAGTTGGTTCTTTGAAAGGATAAACAAGATTGATAAACCCTTAGCAAATGTGACCAAAAGAAAGAGAGAAGAGACACAAGTTAATAAAATCAGAGATGAACACGGTAACATCACAAGAGATTCCAGAGAAATTCAAAAAACCATAGGGACATACTATAAAAGCATATACTCCACAAAGTATGAAAATCTGAAAGAAGTGGATGATTTCCTTGATCTATATGACCTACCTAAATTAAATCAAAATGAGATTAATCACTTAAATAGACCTATAACAAACATGGAGATCCGAAGAGTTATCAATAATCTCCCAAATAAAAAAAGCCCAGGCCCAGATGGATTCACTGCTGAATTTTACCAGACTTTTAAGGAAGAGCTAACACCATTGCTTCTTAAGCTTTTCCTGGAAATAGAAAAAGAAGGAATACTACCAAACTCCTTCTATGAGGCCAGCATCACCCTGATACGAAAACCAGGCAAAGATAGAACAAAAAAAGAAAATTACAGACCATTCTCCCTCATGAACATAGATGCAAAAATTCTCAACAAAATATTGGCAAACAGAATACAAGAGTATATCAAAAAGATCATTCACCCTGCCCAAGTAGGCTTTATCCCAGAGATGCAGGGATGGTTCAACATACGCAAATCTATAAATGTAATACATTTCATAAACAGGTTGAAGGACAAAAATCACATGATCATCTCATTAGACGCAGAGAAAGCATTTGACAAAATCCAACATCCCTTCATGATAAAAGTCCTATAGAGACTGGGAATAGAAGGAACATATCTCAATATAATAAAGGCTATTTATGACAAGCCTACAGCCAACATATTACTAAATGGGGAAAAACTGGAAGCTTTTCCACTAAAATCAGGAACAAGACAAGGGTGTCTACTGTCTCCACTTCTATTTAATATAGTTTTGGAAGACTTAGCCATAGCAATAAGGCAAGAGACACACAAAAAAGGGATACAAATTGGAAAGGAAGAAATCAAGTTATCATTATTTGCAGATGACATGATTCTATACATAAAGGACCCTAAAGACTCTACTAGCAAGCTGTTAGAGCTGATCAAAACCTACAGCAATGTAGCAGGATACAAAATAAATACACGGAAATCAGTAGCCTTCATATATACTAACAACAAACACACAGAGGATGAAATTAGAGAATCACTTCCATTCACAATTGCATCAAAAAAAAATAAAGTACCTTGGAATAAACCTAACCAAGGAAGAAAAGAATCTCTACAATGAGAACTTTAAAACACTCTAGCGAGAAATTGCAGAAGACACTAGGAAGTGGAGAAACGTCCCTTGTTCCTGGATTGGAAGAATCAATATTGTGAAAATGGCAATCTTACCTAAAGCAATCTACACATTTAATGCAATCCCTATCAAAATTCCAAAGGCTTTCTTCATGGAAATAGAAAAAACAATCCAAAAATTCATTTGGAATCACAAAAATCCTCGAATATCTAAAATAATACTGAGCAACAAAACAGAGGCTGGTGGTATCACCATACCTGATTTTAACCTATACTACAGAGCCATTGTAACAAAAACAGCATGGTACTGGCACAAAAACAGACATGTAGATCAGTGGAACAGAATAGAGGACCCAGATGTAAGCCCAAGTAGCTATAGCCACCTGATATTCGATAAAAATGCCAAAAGTACTCATTGGAGAAGAGACAGCCTCTTCAGCAAATGGTGTTTTGAAAACTGGATAAATATCTGCAGAAGGATGAAAATAGATTCTTCTCTCTCGCCATGCACAAGAATTAAGTCCAAATGGATTAAAGACCTTAACATCAGACCAGAAAATCTGAAACTGCTAGAGGAAAAAGTAGGGGAAACCCTTCAACATATTGGTCTTGGCAAAGACTTTCTGAATACAACCCCAATTGCTCAGGCAATAAAACCACAGATTAACCACTGGGACCTAATGAAATTACAAAGATTTTGCACCGCAAAGGACACTGTGAAAAAAGCAAAGCGGCAACCTACAGAATGGGAACAAATCTTCGCTAGCTATATATCTGATAAAGGATTAATATCTAGGATATGCAAAGAACTCAAAAAGTTAACTAATAAGGAATCAAACAAGCCAATCAAAAAATGGGCTATGGAGCTAAATAGAGTATTCTCAAAGGAAGAAATATGAATGGCATATAAGCGCCTAAAAAAATGTTCTACGTCACTGGTCATCAGGGAAATGCAGATTAAAACTACATTGAGATTCCATCTCACTCCTGTCAGATTGGCCACCATCATGAAAACAAATGATCATAATTGTTGGCGGGGATGTGGAAAAAAAGGAACCCTTCTGCACTGCTGGTGGGAATGCAATCTGGCCCAGCCATTGTGGAAAACAGTGTGGAGGTTCCTAAAATAACTAGAGATTTATCTACCATATGACCCCGCTATAGCACTCCTAGGCATATATCCAAAGGACTCATCTCATTTCCTTAGAAGTACATGCTCAATCATGTTTATTGCTGCTCAATTTATAATAGCTGGGAAATGGAACCAGCCTAGATGTCCCTCAACAGATGAGTGGATAATGAAGATGTGGCACATTTATACAATGGAGTTCTACTCAGTGGTAAAGAAAAATGAAGTTATGAAATTTGCAGTAAATGGATGGACCTGGAAAGTATTATACTAAGTGAGGTAACCCAGACCCAGAAAGCCAAGCACCACATGTTCTCTCTCATATGTGGATCCTAGTTACAGATGACTGGGCTTCTGCGTGAGAATGAAAATACTTAGTAACAGAGGCCTGTAAGTTAAAAAGGAGACATAAAGGGTAGAGAAAGGAAGGCAGGAGGATACTTCATAGGTTGATATTGTATATATGTAATTACAATGATTGTAATGGGGAGGTAATATGATTGAGAATGGAATTTCAAATGGGAAAGTGTGGGGGTGGGGATGGAGGGAATTACCATGGGATATATTTAAAATCATGGAAAATGTTAATAAAAATTAAAAAAAAATAAAAATAAAAATAAATTAAAAAAAAAAAAAGCTAATTGTGGGTGATAGCCCCATGCTGGTACTGGGAGTTACAAGTCGGTGCCACCTAAGAAAATGAGGGTAAAAGGTAACTAATATATAGGAGTTAGAGAGGCGAGAGAGGGTGAGGGAGAGGGAGGGAGGGAAGATGTAGAGGATTTAGGTTAGACTTGGTCCTACACTCTCCAGTATCTTGTGGTTCAGGTGTTTTCTGTAAGGGCCTGGTGAATCTTCAGCCATTTGGTCTACCTTTTAGTAAGTAGAATTTTATGGCTTGGATCTAGATTAGTGTTCCCATCCCTTCAATGCCCTCGTCTTCCTCCCCATCCCTCCTAGTGTCTAGTCCATAAAATGCTTCCTGGTGATGTAAGGTATCTTGGGTAGATTCTGATTAGGTTTAGCAGATGAGTGAGAGCATGTGGCGATATTTTTTCTGTGATTGGGTAAGTTCACTGAGAATTATCTGTTCCAGGTTCAACCATTTTTCCTCAAATTTCTTTGTGTTACTCTTTCTTACTGCTGTATAGAATTGCATTGTGTAGATATACCACATCTTAGTTATCCATTCTTCTGGTGATGGTCATCTGGGTTGATCCTAGCTTTTAGCTATTATGAAATGAGCTGCTAAAAACATGGTTGAGCAAATCTCTCTGACCTGTGGTTTGCAGGTTTTAGGGTTGATGACCATTAAGTGCATAACTGGGTCTGTTGGTATCTCTATAGTCAGCTTTATCAGGAGTCTCCATATTGCTTTCCAAAGTGGTTGTACCATCATCCATTCCCACCAATCATGAATGAGTTTTCCTGCTTCACCACATTCTCACCAGTACTTATTTTCATTTGATTTTTTGATGTATTTTATCCATACTGGGGTAAGGTAGAATCTCATAGTTGTTTTAATTTGTATTTCTCTGATGATTAGGGATGGTGAACATTTTCTTAAGAGTGTGTTTGCCATTTGTATTTCTTCCTCTGCGAACTGCCTGTTCATCTCTTTGCCCCATTTTGTGAGTGGGGTGTTTGTCTTCTTATTGTTTAGATTTTTGAGTTCTTTGTAAATTCTAGATATTAAGCCTCTATCAGTTGGATAAACCTGGGAATATTTTCTCCCATTCTGTGGGTAATCTATTGGCTTTGCTTATTATATGTCTGTCAGAAAGAAACCCTTCAGCTTCATATGATCCCATTGGTTGAGTGCCTGTTTATGATTGTGAGCCACTGCAGTTTTGTTCAGAAAGTTTTTTTTTTTTCCATTGCTATATCATAGAAAGTACTTCCTAAATTTTCTTCCAGTCGTATTTGAGTTTCCGCTCTTATGTTGAGGTCTTTGTTCCATTTGGATTTGAGTGTTGTGCATGGTGAAAGGTGTGCATCATGTTTCAGTTTCCTGCATGTGGTTATCCAGTTTGTTCAGTACCATTTGTTGAAGATGCTATCTTTTTACCAGCCTATATTGTTTGGGCCTTTGTCGAATATCAAGTAGCTATAGTTGCTTGACCCAAAATCCGGGTCCTCATTTCTATTACATTGGTCTATACTCCTGTTTTTATGCCAGTACCATGGTGTTTTTATTACCAAGGCTTTGTAGTATAGCTATAAATCAGGTATGGTGATACCACCAGAGGTATTTATTTTACTGAGGATATTTTTGGATATGAAAGGCATTCCTTGAGATCATTTTTTCTATCTCTGTGAAGAACACAGTAGGGATTTTAATTGAAATTGCATTAGATAAATATATATTACTTTTGTTAGGATTGTCATCTTCACAATATTAATTCTGCCTATCCAGGAGCATGAGAGGTCTTTCCATCTTCTCAAGTCCTCCTCAATTTCTTTCTTGAGTGTTTTTATATTTTTGTTGTATAGATCTTTTACTTCCTTGGTTAATGTTATTCCAAGGTATTTTGTTTTTTTGTTGCTATTAAAAATGTGACTATATCCCTTATTTCTTTTTCTGTATCCTTGCCATTTGCATACAGAAATGCTTCCAATTTTTGTGCATTGATTTTGTATCCTACTACTTTGCTATAGGAGTTAATCACCTTCAGGAGTTTTGGGACAGAGTCTCTTGGGTCTCTTACGTATACAATCATGTCATCAGCCAATAGAGCTAACTTAACTTCTTCCTTTCCAAATTGTATCCCTTTTATTCCTTCTCCTGTCTTATTGCTTGAGCTAGGACTTCCAGAACTATATTGAAAAGCAGAGGTAAGAGAGGACATCCCTGTCTTGTTCATGATCTTAATGGGAATTCCTCCAGTCTCTCTCCATTAAGTATTATTTGAGCCTTGGAGTTTTGTATATTGCCTTTATTATGGTAAGATGTGAACTGGCCATGCCGATTCTCTTCAATGTTTTGATCATGAAGTGATGTTGTATCTTGTCAAAGGCCTTTTCTGCATCTATCGAAAGGATCATGTGGTTTTTATGTTTAAGCTTATTTATGTGATGTATTACATTGACAGATTTACATACGTTGAACCACCCTTGTGTTCCTGGGATAAATCCCACTTGGTCAAGGTGGAGAATGCTTTGGATGTGTTTTGGATTCAGTTTTCAAGTGTTTTGTTCAGGATCATTGCATCTATGTTCATTAGGGAAATAGGCAGGTAGTTTTCTTTCCTTGTGGCATCTCTGCCTCATTTTGGGATTAGGGTGATACCAGCTTCATAGAAGGAGTTGGGGAGCTTTTCTTGTTCTTCAATTGTGTGGCACAGTTTTAGGAAGATTGGTTTGAGTTCTTCCATGATGGTTTGATAAAATTTGGCTGAGAACCCATCTGGTCCTGGACTCTTCTTTTTGGGGAGGTTTTTTATTGCTTTTTCAATCTCCATGAGTGTGGTGGGTTTATTGAGGTGAGTAATCTGCTCTGAGTTTAGCTTTGGTTGAAGGTATGCGTCCAGGAATTTATCCATCTCCTCCACATTTTCCAATTTTGTGGAGTAGAGGTTTTGGTAATAAGTCCTGATGATTCTCCCAATTTCACTTATGTCTGTTGTGATTTCTCCTTTTTGATTTGAAGTTTGTTAATTTGGAGCCTCTCCTTTTTTGCTTGATCAAATTGGGCAGAGGTTTGGCAATCTTGTTTATTTTTTCAAAGAACCAGCTCTTTATTTTGTCAATTGCCTTTATTGTTTCCTTGGTTTCCAATTCATTAATTTCTGCTCTGATTTTAATTATTTCTTTACTTCTGGAGGACTTTGGGTTGGATTTTTCTTGTTTGTCCAGTACCTTTAGGTGAATGTTTAGGTTATTTATTTGGAATCTTTCTGTCTTTTTTATGAAGGCATTGAGTGCTATGAATTTTCTCTTGAGGACTGCCTTCATTGTGTCCCATAAGTTTTGGCATGATGTGTTCTCACTGTCATTCAATTCCAGGAATTTTGAAATTTAATTTTTTATTTCACCCACTATCCATTTATTGTTTAAGAGTGTGCTGTTGAGTTTCCAGGTGCTGTTGGAATTCTTGGTGAGTCTTTTGTTGTTGATTTCTAGCAATATAGCATTGTGATCTGATATCAGGCAGGGAATTATGTCGATTTTCCTAAATATGTGGAGGCAGTCTTTCTGACCCAGTATATGGTCTATTTTAGAGAATGTTCTATGGGCTGCTGAGAAGAATGTGTAGTCTGTGGATTTGGGATGGAAAGTTCTGTAGATGTCTGGTAGGTCTAAGTGTTCTATGGTGTTTTTGAGCTCTCTTATTTCTCTGTTGAGTTTTTGTTTGGATGATCTGTCTGTTACTGATAAAGGTGTGTTGAAATCCCCAGCTATGATGGTGTTGGTGGTTATTTCTGTTTTATTGTCAAGTAGGTTTTGTTTTATGAACTGTGGTGCCGCTGTGTTTGGTGCATACAGATTTAGGTTTGTAATATCCTCTTGGTGGAGTGTTCCCTTGATAAGTAGGAAGTAGCCTTCTTTGTCTTTTTTGATTACTTTTTGGTTTGAAGTTTATTTTACCCAATATTAATATAGCTACACCTGCTTGTTTCTTATTCCCAGTTGCTGGGAATATTGTTTTCCACCCTTTCACCCTGAAGAGGTTTCTGTCTTTAGTGGTACGGTGGGTTTCTTGAAGGCAGCAGATTGAGGGGTCTAATTTTTTGATCCACCCTGTTTTCTTGTGTCTCTTGATGGGTGTATTAAGGCCATTAATATTTAGGGTAATGACTGAGATTTGATTTGATCCTGCCATGTTGTGGTGGTTGGTTTGTGTTGGTGATTTCATGGAATTTGAAATTTTTTGTGTCTACATTGGGTTTGGTTGTTGTGACCTGCTTCTTGTAGGCATTTGTGTTTGGTTATTTGTTTCTTCTCTGTGGAGAATTTCCTCATATACTTTCTGTAGGTTTGGTTTTGTGCTCATATAATTGTAAAGCTGAGTATTGTCATGGAAAATTTTTCTTTCACAATTTATTATGAGGGAGACTTTTACTGGGTAGAGTAGTTTGGTTTGGAAGCCATAGTTTCTTAGTGTTTGGAGAGTTTCATTCCAGGCACTTCTAACTTTCAGGGTTTCCATTGAGAAGTCTGAAGTATTCTGATGGGGTTTCCTGTGAAAGTGGTGTGCTGTTTTTCCCTAGCTGCTTTTAGGATTTTTTCTTTGGTGTCAATGTTTAGAGTCTTAATGATAATATGTCTTGGGGAGTTTCTCCTTTGGTCCAGTCTGTTTGGAGTTCTGTTCACATCTTGTATCTTGATGGGTCTTTCTTTTAAGAGACTGGGGAAGATTTCTTCAATTATTTTGTTAAATATGTTCTCCATGCCTTTGGTCTGAAATTCTTCTCCTTCTGGTATTCCAATGATTCTGATATTAGGACATTTAAGTGTATCCCACAATTCCCTTGTGTTCTTTTCATAGGAACTTTTGAACTTACTGAAATTTTTGAACTCTCGAACTATTTCTTCCATCCTGTCTTCCAGATCAAAGTTTCTATCCTCCACTTCACTGACTCTATTCTTGAGAGCCTCTAGAGAGTTTTGTACTTGTTCAATTGAGTTTGCATTTTCTACTACATTACTATTTATCACTTCCATTGCTCTGTCCAGCTCCCCTTTCACCTCATATTCTGAGTTTCTTGATGATTCTTGTAATTCATTCTTGCATTTCTTTAAGTTTTCATTTAGTGTGGCCAGCTGATTTTTAAGATCTTGTTTTTTATTCACTCTCCCTCAACTCTCTTAACTGTCTTTGAATTTCTTCCAATGTCTTACCATATTGCTCTAGCACAGCACAGCAGGCCAGCAGGCATGCATTTGGAGCACAACTGCTTGGGGAACAGGGCATGGCCGCTGTATGGGGGGGATAGGCTACCAACCTGAGAAGGGTCTGCAATTCCCTGTTTTTCCCCACTCTGTACCCTCCCACTGGCAAGAAGGCCCTGATAATCCTGAATTTCCTGCCTTAATTTCCCCGGTGTTTGCAATGCAGCTAGGCAGTCACCACCTTGGCCGGAAGTTCCCGTATGTATTACTTTAATATACCTTTAGTGTATATTTGTCCTATAAAAATGTTTAGCAGCTTCCTTAAAAAGCTTTCAGGCCAGGTTCCATTGTACCTCACCCACCAAAATCCAGTTTCACAAAGTGGCAAATGCCTCTGGGCTTCATTTGTAGAATCAAGAATAATTATTTTCTCAATCTCTCTAAAATTAGTAAATAAAACATTTAGAAAAATCACTGCTAATGCACCATGCATTTTGCTCCTAAAGTCTTAATAAAATGAAATATATCTGTTCCATTCTTCAAATTGTTTAATAGAAACCTACCATAAATTGCTGAATAGAGCAAATATCTTTGAGAGTCTAAGAATTTTTAGTTGAGTGCTCAAAGAACATTCAGAGATACACTGAGGGTATGATTAAGTGATATAAGAATATTACACTTAAGAAGCAAAGGCTTTACATTAACATGTTTTCAATATGCATTAATGTTATCAAAGTGTGTGGAATCTACTGGATAACTTAAAGAGTGATAACTAGAGGTAAGGTTGTGAGGACCATGAAAGGCCCTAGTCTATTATTTAAGAAGAAAAGGATATCATTGAGAATCTGACAAAGTTGTAAATAAATTTGTTGTCACAATGATATTTGTAAATACATTTGTAGTTTAGTGGATTGCAGATCATTGAAAGTTGGATATTTACAAAATATCTCTTAAATAAACTCTTTGTGGTTCCTGTTTAAAAATTTGTAAAATAGTAATTACTAAAGTTATTGGTGCATCACTGTAACTAATGTAACTTCTCCCGAGTATTATTTGTTATACAGATGCCAGTTGTCTCTCAAGGATTCAACTACTGGGAACTTACATCTCAATGTTGTAGTTTTGAAGAACTGTGATTAAGAATTTGGTTCTAGTTTAACTTCATTGCTTGTACTTTCTTGAAGATAGATTACTTTTATCCTTATTTTCTGCCCTTACACATGCTATCTGCATTTTTTATGGCATTCAACAAGAGACATCAAAAACAAGGCACCATACAAAAACCTTTGAATTTACATTTGGATACTTTCATCTAAAACTCTTAGCTTAATATCCAAAGTTACATAAACTAAAACTCAGATGTGAGGGTTAGAGATTTATACATGCACAGGAGAAAAGAGTTCAATGCCTTGCACCTTGAATCAGAATGTAAATTGTTTAAATCACCTTTCCTGCATTGTGCTGTTGAGGAGAAAATATACAGAGTGCCTGCAAAACTTATGTGACAGTGACAGAGTTGTCCTTGGTCCATGTGTATGAGAGCCAGGCATGAGGAATAATCCAAGAGGATAAGATAAACCTTGCCATTAATGTTAGCTTCCTGATAAAACTAAGATAATGATTTACTATATCCTCTTGATTTTCTCCTGAATATTCTGCATTGTCTTTCCTGAAGGAATATAGAAGATTTTGGTCCTAGGAAACACAAACTCAGAGCAAGCCTGAATATTTTTCAGGCAATACAATCTTGAATGTGATATTTAGAGAGGTGTAAATAATAGTGGCCAAAGGAATAAACCAGTATCATTTTATTTTTGCAATTTTTAGCTTGTGTGACTCCCATAGTTATATCCCATTCTTGCAAAAATAGTAAAAAAGATTAAATAGTTTATCCACTGCTGGTTTATAAAACTGTGAATATATTTTTGGTAGGATGCTTCTCCTTTATGAGTAAGATAAGGATCTATATCAACCAAACTACGATAAAATTGTAGGAAGAAGAAATTGATAGACTATATGTAAAAGTAAACAATGTACCACATGCATCTCTATAATAGGTATGCAATAATATATTTATTCTTCTAAAACTAGTTAAACTACACACAATACAATTCTCAACTTTCAGTGAGTGGGGGCACATTTCAGAGGCCTTAACTCCATTCATGTTTATCTTTCACAAATTAGTCTCTGCTGAGTCAAAGCAATTAAACTGCCGGATCCTTCCACCAAAAACACATGTGATTATTCTAGGCCAACAAAATAATAGAATAATATTAGAGCATCAATTTTTTTTGTTATTACAATTTTTGAACTTTGGTTCTTATTTGATTAGGTATCTGTGAAAATGGCTTACTTTATTGCAAGCAAGAACTTGCAACTTTTACTGTAAATTAGCTATAGTATACTTATTTGTAATGGGCCAGAGGGTGGATCATTTCAGCTTTATGGTCACATGGTCTCTGTGGCTGCTGTGACACTCCACTGCTATAGTGTTAAAACAGACATAGTTGATGTGTAATGGGTAGATGTGACTCATTTTGAGCAAATAGCTAGTGGAAACACTATTGTTTGGCTTTAAATAGTATTCATATAATGAATTATTTGAATTTCAGATATTTTTCACAGATGAATTTTTTATAATTTTTTTTAATTTTAATTTATTTATTTGAGAGCAACAGACACAGAGAGAAAGACAGATAGAGGGAGAGAGAGAGAATGGGCGCGCCAGGGCTTCCAGCCTCTGCAAACGAACTCCAGACGCGTGCGCCCCCTTGTGCATCTGGCTAACGTGGAACCTGGGGAACTGAGTCTCGAACCGGGGTCCTTAGGCTTCATAGGCAAGCGCTTAACCACTAAGCCATCTCTCCAGCCCGACACATGAATTTTTATAATCCTTCAATACTAATTGGAGGATGGAGTTAAGTAACATGTTATTTATTTTATATATAACTGAAATTAGAACACATAGCCTTCCAACATATTTAAAAAACATTAAAATATTGAAATCTGAAATATTACATGTACACAAATTTTGAGATATCATACTGCAAAATATGGATAATTTTTAACTGTTAATCTTTAACTTTTTTCAAAAGATATATGTGATAATTTCATGAATATGTTTTTTTATATAGACTTGAATAAATTAAACATGATGTTTTGCATGAAAATGTAAAATAAAAATTCACAATTAATAAAAACCTTAAAACCAATTTTAGCTATGTAAAGAAAATGGTCCACAATTTTATGTTCTGCATTTAATAAAATTCCAAACTCAGAAAATAATATTTGTATAAAATGAATGAATCCTCCAATAAATAGATTTTTGCATTATTGCCCTATTATACTGTATTCATAAAGGTTTACCTAAATGAGTCTATTCAGGCACACATACGGTAGGACGGGGTTTGTTTCAGACTTGCAGGCCCAGGGGAAGTTCCGTATTGGCAGAAGAAGCTGGCCCCTTTTACCAAATGTACCCAGAGAGAAAAAAGACCAGTAGCACCACAGGCAAGCACACTCTGGGAACCCAGGCAGCACTCAAGCACTCTGCATAGGTTAAACTGGAAACTGATCTGGCCCAGTACTACCTCAGAGCTGGACTCGAGGATGTGTGCACAGTGACACCTCTTTAAGCTAGGTGGCTGGAAATCCAAGGTACAAGTTTTAATAAAACATTTGAGTCTATTGGGGGACATAAGTTCAAATGACCACAGGGAGGAAGCAGAGAACAATGAATGCTGCTGCGCAGCCCTGTCTCTCCTTTTCATACAGTCCAGGATGTCTGGCCATAGTGAGGTGCTGCCCACAGTTAAGGTGAGCATTCCCACCTCACCCAAGTCCAGCTCATCCCTACAGGTGATTCTTGGTCCGATAAAGTTGATCATCAATATAGACAATCATCAATCAGAACAACACTGAGGTTTTGGTGGAGGTGTGGACTGAAAAGGGCATGAGGGATTTTTCTGAATAGTAATAGAAAGATTATATATCTTGATCTACGTAGGTCACATAATACATATACACAGAAATATAGGTGTACACAACATGACTTATTGCAATGCTTATAAACTGAGTGACCTGCTCTAATTTTAGCCAACAATGTTAGACAACTTCATTATACTTATGGTATATTTATTATTTATTTGTTAATTAGTGAGGAGGGTGAGAGATTGAGGGGGGAGAGAGAGAACACAAGTCAGGCCTGCTTTAACACTGCACACGAACACCACATGCATGTGCTACTTTGGGCCTCTGACTTTATGCAGATACTGTGGAATTGAACCTGGGACACCAGGCTTTGCAAGGAAGCACTTTAATCCCCTAGTCAGAACTTCCTTACATGTAGAGATGAGTGTGATGGAACATCTGGATCTCCTGACTAATCAGCTCGTATTTCACCTGGCACCTTGCTCAGACTGAGTCAAGGCCCAGCTGAGGTCTGTGTTGTCAAGTCATGTCATAGCAGCATGGCTATGATTTATGCACCCTAATTATTAGTTACAGCGTGTGGAATGAATACACAAGGGCTAGAAAGATGGCTCTGTGGTTAAAGGTGCTTGATCTCCTGGGTTCAACTCCCAATTATTCACCTAAAGTAAAAGTGGCACAAGCATGAGCAGTTTGTTTACAGTATCAAGAGGCCTGGAATGTTCGCTTTTTTTCTCTTTTCTGTCTCTCCCTTGGAAAATAAATACATAAGTAAACATTAAAAAAACTAAAGATATGTAATAGCTGGGAGGGGTGTCTTGCTCCTATAATTCCATATGAGGGAGGCTGAAGCCCAGCACTAGGGAGGCTGTGGATGGAGGAGTATTGTGAGTCAGAACCCAGACTGAGCTTTAGTGTTACACCTGTTTCAAAGAGAAACAAAGAAAAAATCAGTAAACTAAAGGAAAGAGATGTGACTTGGGCTGCTGTTGAATGAGATATAAGCCTAGGAAAAGAGAAGATAAAAGAAAGATGAATAAACATGTTTTCTGTTTTCATCCCATCAGGTCAGACTCTGTGTCTCCCTTTCTATTCTTTTTAAACTTTGTTGATTTATTTAGGAGAGAGAAAAAACAAAGAATATAGGGAGGATAGAGCCTCTTGCCTCCATAAACAAACTGCAGGCATAACCACTACTTTGTGCATGGGGGTTTACATGGGTAATGGGGAATTAAACCTAGATCAGCAGGCTTTACAAGCAAGTGCCTTTAACTGCTCCACCCTGACCCCAGTCCCTTACTTTCATTTTATTTTATTTTTGAGATAGTGTTTCATGTAACTCTGGCTCCAAGCATTTGGTATGTAGCTGAGGATAACCTTGAACTACTGCCTCCATCTCCTCAGTATTGGATGACAGACCTGAACCACTATGTCTGGTTTGTGCAGTGCTGAGGATTGAACCAAAGGGTTTGTATAATTGAGTCAAGCACTCGACACTCTGAGTTACATCCCCAGCCATTTGTAGTAATTATTTTTCCATTTATTTCTGGGTACGTGTTTGCAATGTGTTGTGATGTGTATATGTGCATGTATGTGCCCTTTTTTCACCTGGAGCAGAGGTTGCTCATTTGCAGTGCTCAGTGGAACACCAAATATCCTGCTCCATCATTCTTCTGCAAGGTCTTGTGTTTGGAGTTAGAGTTGCCTATTCACTGGTTCTTGAGCTTTCAGGTCCCTGCTGATTCTTGGGTCTCTGTTCCTCTGCTGGACTGGAGTGACAAACATATATGGCCACTCTCAGCTGTTGTACATGGAATCTAGAAATTTGAACTTCAGCATTCTCAGGGTCCCTCAGGCCCTTATGTTTGTGCAGGAATAGATATAACTATCAAATTTCCAGCCCTTCCTCCTCTCATTTTGTTTTGAGACAGTGTGTCATGTAGCCATGGAAGGCCTTGAACTTGTTATGTAGGCAAGGCTGGCCTTGAACTCTGATTCTTCTGTCTATGCCTCTCAAGTGAAGGATAACAGACATCATACAGCACATCTGGATTTATTTTCTACTATTAATTTATTTACTTTATTTTGAGGGTACAGATTTTATGAACTATGGTCTCTCTCAATCCTGGGCTGACCTGGAACACATACTATCATCCCAGGCTACCCTCAAACTCAAAGTGATTCTCCTACCTGTGTCTCCCCAGCTGAGCCTCTTGCAGCCTGAACTTTTCTTCTTGCCAGCATCCAGTTTTTCCACTCTCCAGAGCTGTCTTTTGCTGGATCTGTGGCAGGTTAAATTTAGGCTTTGTGACTTTAGAATGTCCTATTCTCAGATCTCTAGGGTAGCTCAACTTTAACTCATAAGTCGCCTCTCAATATAGCCTGACCACTGCCTTTTGAGTCCTATATAATGACAACATGCAACTTCTCCCCTCACTTGAGGGACACAGCGTTAACATAACCCACAATCAGACTTGAGGCTTGTGGAAACTTTGGGCTTTTCCTGAGTGCACAAGGGTCAGCTTGCTCACCAGGACTGCCTGACTTGCCTTATGGAAAAGGTTTCTACATCCTTTTCCCCCTGTTGAGTAATAGTGTGGCTGGAGACGTGTTAGGCTTGGTCACAAATACCTGTGACTATGGGGGACACTATGTTCAAATAACAACCACCTGGAAACAAAATGGTTGTATCTGAGAATGAATAATAGAAAACATTTTCTTTTTCTCTTAAACACCTTGTTTTCTTTACAAATGGTGTCATCTGCTTTTCCCTCAGAAAATTGCAAATAAAGTAAATTCTACATCTGCTATAAGCTGCTTCAAGAAAAACTCCTCATGTGCTTCGATATATTGCGGGACCATTTGTAGCAATTTAGCACGATTAAAACAATTGTCTTTTTTGTAAAGTCATACTTCTGGTGCTCACAGGAAGCCTCTATGACAGGCAGCACGTGTGAGTGATGTGTTTGAATTAGTAGGACAAGATTTCAGGCAAATTTGCCTGGGCCAGCCTTTTTTTTTTTTCCCCTCCTATTCACTTTTTTTTCACAATTTTTATTAACATTTCCCATGATTACAAAAATATCCCATGGTAATACTCCCCCCACTTTCCCCTTTGAAATTCCATTCTCTTTTTTTTTTCTTTCTCAGGTTTTATTAACATTTTCCATAATATAAAAAATATCCCATGGTAATAGTGCTGGAAAGAAGTGACTGGAGTAATGAGTAACATCTTGTTAACACCTTCCAAGGCTCAGGGTCTAATGTGAAAGAGGTGGCAGAAAGAATGTAAGAGCCAAAGGAAGGGTAGGATTCCTTACAACATGCTCCTCCAAACACAAAATGGCCTGGATATCCATAAGCTCACAGTGCCTGACATTACCTACATAAGACCATCATAAGAGGAGGAAAAGATCATGACATCAAAATAAAAGAGGGACTGATTGAGATGGGGAGGGGATATGATGGAGAATGGAATTTCAAAGGGGAAAGTGAATATGCTAACTTTTAGAGTGTTCTTCTAGTCACATCCAAGAAGTTTCTTCCCAAGATTTAGCTGCTATTCTTATTTCCTCACAGAGAGACCTGTGGCCTCTGTTGCTGGGCGACCCTGGAGCTACTGGTGAGGACACACCCTTGAAAATTGCTACCATCCATTCAGCTGTGTGTTGGTATGTATGATTCACTGCTAAGTTCAGGTAATTCCTGTATTTAGCAGTTGAGTAGTGGTTCAGCTCAAATGGAGGAATGCTGGGTTAATATGGGCTTAAATCTAACATAAACTTACTACATGGGAGACCTAGGAAAAAATATCTTCATATGAAGAGAGGGAGAAGTCATACATTTTATTTTGAAGATTGTAGAGATCAAAAACATGTCAAAGATAATTGCATGGCGAGCTATTGTTTTTGTGCAAAGAACATATCATACCCTTAAGTCCAAGGGCTCATATTATTCAGTTCTTGTTAATTTGAAATGGGGGTATGGAAAGATGTCTTTCCAGTGAAGGCATTGTTCTGAAAAGTCAAAAGACCAAGGTTTGATTCCCCAAGACCCATGTAAACCATATGCACAAGGTGGCACATGTGCCTAGAGTTTGTCTGCAGGGGCTGGAATCTCTGAGGCACCCATGCTCACTTACTCTTGCTCTCTCTCTCTCTCTCTCTCTCCCCACTTTTTCCCTCACTCTCAAATGAAAAAATCAAATTAAAACATTTAAAATAAATAAATAAATAAATTTGAAATAGGAATTTATGGCTGGAGATGAAAAAGTGGGAAGAATGTTGGGGCATACATTTCACTTCAGTGCCTTCTTCACAAAACAGTTCTGGAATTCATCCAGTGAATCAGACTTGAGCAAGCATTTTCCATCACAGTTCATTAATGAGCTCATGGACATTATGGACAGACTGAGTAGTTAGTTCCTTAGGCCATTTACTTATCCATTTACATGCACTCATGTAGCAAGGGTCATAAACCATGTGCTTGGAGGGCTTGGGGTGGGATCAAACATTTTTGCATTTTACAAGACAAGATGTTATTGTAGAATGCAACCCATTCCAATCCCACCTTGTAACCAAACAAAGAACTTTTATTGCAGTGTAGGTTCTAACTTCTACATAATAATCGTCAAATAACCAATTCCCTGAAGGGGAATAGAATGGAAAAAACAAATTAGTTTTAGGAGGCTAGGAGGAACCTGCCCTCCTCTTCTCTTTTCTATAGAGAGATTGGTTTCAGTGATTTGCCTTCTGGGGCCCACCCTCTTGTGTCCCATAACATTTCTGTAGGAGGCTAAGGCTAGAGCTATCCAGATGAATTTGAATGGAAATAGGAATTTGGATAGCTGAAAAACTGAATTTGAATTTGAAACAATGTAGCATCCTTTTCTCCTCACTATAATGTGCAAAGTGCACACAACACACCTTCCCAAGCCCCTGCCTGATAGTGTTGGGTATAGGGTTTGGAGTTTTTGTAGGTCAGAGGTGTTCTGCTTAAAGAATTGTCATTGGTAGGATATTCACATTCAGACATCAACAGGCTGATTATGCAGACATAATCTTCTTAAACATTTTCTCATGGTGACACACATTTCTGAAAAGATCAGTTACATGGTCCACATGGTTTATCCAGGAATGTTTCTCAATCCCATGGGTCTCCCCTTGGTCTGTGACCCTTCTGTGCCCAACTCTGACACCAAGAACTGTGGAACGTAATCCTTAGCTTATTGTCAGTTAATAGCACCTTAAAAGAATGATCTACCTCCTAAGAAATTGCTGAGGTGAACTGTTCCAGAACTCTTTAGTTTAGGTAGTGTTGTGGTCAAAAAAGTGAAGCAATGTAAGTACAGGAGGAATTATTAGGTATGAAAATACTCTACTAGCCTGTCAAAGGACGTGTGTGTGTGTGTGTGTGTGTGTGTGTGTGTGTGTGTTGAACAATGCCTTAAGTTTGGCTGAACCAAGAAAAAATATATAACTTGACACACAAGCATGCTTGAAGTTTTAATTAGTTACATCAATTCTGTATTTATTTTAGTTTTGCATATACATGTACATATACATATACATATACATACACACATACATACATACATACATACATACATACATACATACATACAAACATACATACATACATAATGGAGCAAGAGCCTTGGGGAGAAGGCTTGGCAGGGCTTATGGGGGTGGAGGAGGGGCTGATGTCTCCCCTTCCCACTCTGAGAAACCCTCTGTGACTCTTCCCTGCACTATGATGCAGACCTGCTGCTACCCAGGCAACCTCAGAATTCAGTTGTCTCGGGAAGCCTTGAGATTCAGAATATAGAGAAGTTTCTCTCTCTTCTGAATAGCCATACTGAACCATGGTTGAGCTTTGTCTCAACTTTCTGGGAAACAGATCCCCAACTGAACCTTTCCTAAAATAGTGGGTTGCTTCTTGATTACCTGTAGTACCTGAGAGCCACACCATTCTTACCACCACCCTGGAAAAGTAAGGACATCAGAAAGGTAAGGAAGTATGATGATCCTCTGACTGGTTTATTTATTTATGTTTATGCTTCTCATTTCTGTTCTTGTGTTACTGTATGCATTTTTCTGTCCTTGAAGAAGGGTCACTGAGAAGAGGGAGTAAATATACCTGGGCCACGAGGCCTAGAAGTATGCATGTGTGTGAGAAGCAACTGGTGACCTAAGCTTTTCATCTGGACCTACAATCTACTTCTACTGGTGTCAATGAAAAGGCCAGGATAATGTAGCCAACAACACTGATTCCTAGTTTTATTGCCTTTGTTAAAGAAGGTAGGTCTTCTGAGGGGGAACAGCAATTCTTGACACCTGAGAACATGCACATTTGTACCTTCCTGCTGATAGCAGAGCAGTGCTGATCACTAAGGCCCCCATCAGAGCCTGGAGCCTGAGCTTTGTCCCCAGGACCCAGGGTCCTCAGAGGGAGCAGTGCCATGACTACTGACCAAGGCGCAGCACAAGACATCTGTTTAAAAACACTAAGTGTGGACTTAAGAAAGAAGATTCTCTATAGTTACAATAGAGCAATCAGAATTTCTTCAATCACCTCTGAAATTTAATAAAATGAAGGAACAGATATTGTTAATTTAATGCATGCTGCATTCCAGATAAATAAAAATCTACACATCCTTGAGACAATATGAGTAACTCCACCTATTTATTTTATCCTTTCTTTTTACAGGGACAGGACATAGCTGATGAAGGAAGGAAACTTTTAAAGGTAGGTCCCTGCCTGTAAAGCCTGCTCTACTATTCAAAGGCAATTCTTCTACCTCTTTTATCCAAGCCCACTTTTCACACACTGTGCATCCCATAGACCCAGGGCCGCCTGTTCTTGACAAGTGAGGTATAGTTACAGGAAGAGATGTGTCAATGAACACAATGTGACAGCACTTCTAGCAAGTGCTATGCTCATATACTTTCTATTGTATCTGTAATAGTGAAAGTGCAAAGGTCAGGTTCTATGCTCTCATGCCTCTGAAGATGTCCATACTTCTTCTGGTCCCTGTGGCTTCCATAGCTTTGGTGACTAAGGATTCATGCACTTTGTCTTCTCCCCTCTCAGCAAACCTACCACAATGTTAAACTTCAACCCCAGTGCCCAAGTGTTTTTCTCCTTTCCCCTCCAATCCCTCATCTAACTAAGTTATCCCCTTACCTTCTGCCATAATATTGGGGAACTCACTGCTACCAGAACGAGGCTCTCCCTTGAATTCTAACTTACCAGGAAACTATATCCCACCTCATCTATTTTCTTTTCTCCCTCATCTGCCATGGAATTCCATTAAAATGCAGCAACTCTTTTCAAACCAGAAGCTGCTTTGTCTCCAGCGGGCTGACCAACTGAATTGTCCAAGAATGTGCCCACATCAAAAAGCGTTGACAGTACAAGATGTGCAAAATTAGTCCTGCAAATGGTGGTGCATGGGAAATTCTAGGCCATTCTGAAGCCTCTGAATGGCACTGGCAGGATGCCAGGAATATATGTACCATAATGTCACTGTCTCAATCTTATGCCATCACTTGCCCAGTAGAATGCTTGCCTGCAGGTCACTCATTACCCACCCCACCTTCTCAGAGATGTCTGAGCTGCTGGGTTTCTTGGGCTTTGGACAAATTGTGCAAGGAGAAGGGTACTAATGGAGACTGAAAATATGAAGTACCCAGAATCTTTCAGAACATTGAGAAAAGGTGGAATATGAAGGCCATGTAGAAGAGAGAGGAGAGAGGACATCTAGGGTAGTAAAAGGGGGTTCATATCAGTGAGCTAACCTACTGCCCAAGACCAGTTCCTCAAGAGGACTCTGAGTTCACAGCTGTATGTAACATGGACACTTTTCAGATCCTAATGTGGAGCTCATAACGGATATAACCTCAGCAGAAAGACGACATCCAGGTCATCACAGGACACTAAGTGAAGACAAGTAGATCAATGTGCCTCTCAGGAGGCATGTATGGCTGTCACCTGCCTGTACACAACTACAGGTGGTAAGAGAGAATGTGAAGGACAGATATATCCCTCCTCTCTCTCCCTCACACCTCTCTGTCTCATAGCCAGAACTTTTGTTTTGGGCCAAACTGTGTTTCTGATTTCCAAATTCATTATTAAAACTCAGCATATGGAACTGACTACTGCAGTGAGATTCTTCAGAATGATGGCTGAATTAACGGGAAGAATTAAAATGGGTCCAAATCCCATATGATTGGTATCATTATAAGAGGAAATTATGACATAAAGATATCAGAAGGCAGGTATGGTTACATATATTTTTAATCCTATCACTTGGGAGGCAGACATAGGAAGATCTCCTTGAGTTCAAAGCCACCCTGAGACCACAAAGTGAATTACAGGTCAGGCTGTGCTAGAGCAGTAACCTACCAACAAACAACAACAAAAGACACCTGAAGATGGTTCTGATCATACATATATTTTATTTTATATTTTTATGTAACTGGGAGGAGAGAGGAATGAAGAGACAGAATTGACACACAAGGGACTTCAGCCACTGCACACAAACTCCAGATACGCATATCCCCTTGTTCACATATGCATCACTGACACTTGAGTTACTGTGTGTCTGGTTTACTTGAGACCTGGATAGTTGAACATGAGCCCTTAGGTTTTGCAGTCAAGCACCTTCACCACTGAGCAATCTCTCCAGCCCTGATTATTCACACTTGTAATCCCATTTGATACATGGCAGAAAGAGAATTCAAGTTTGAAACCAGCCTGGAATGCACAAAGAGATCTTTTCTATAAATAAAGACCCACTGACAGGAAAGAGGGAACAAAAACTGGAATGATAATCTATAATCCCAGACCCCAGAGGAGCCAGGAGCTAGAGAAGCCTAGAAGAGGCAGAAAAAACTCTTCCCTGGAAACTTTGGGAAGACCAGGCTTGCAAGCACCTTCAATTTGGACTGAAAACTTCTAGAAGGATTTACTTTAATCTTTCAGTAATCTCCAGCAAGACACTCACTAGCAGACCAATCCCTGAGAAAATAAGACTACTAACTCTCATATTTTCCCATTATTGCCTACAGTATTTGCATGGTAGACACACTGATCTTTCATTGTTGGAATGGGCTGACACCTACCACAGTCCTTATTATGCTAGTTTCACTGTAGTCTGAGACTCCTCTTCCCAGTCCTCCGCCCACATTTCTCCTCCTAGACCTTCCCCAGGCCTTGGTTCCAAGATCACTGTGATGGTAAACTGCTCCCAGTATGCCCGAGTTCTCCTGAAACACCCTGCTTCACCTTCACAGGCCTGCAGTCATCACATCTCATTCCTGTCCAAACAAATATTCCCACATTCAATTATTTATGTTTAAGGCTAGAAATGGAAACTCATTCTTGCTTTGGCTCATGTTATATGACACAGGTCATGACTCTTAGTCTCATACATGGATATAAATTGGAGTGGGGTCTCAAATAGAAATCACCACGGGATGGCAGAGCAGTTACATCAAAGCAGGATGAACTCGGGGCCACTGAGGGCTGCACACTCTGCCTACTATCTGGTCTTTGCTCAGCAAATAAAATTTCCCCTACATGTCCATGTGTTTGTACACATGCTCCGCAGTTTGTCACCAGCCCAATGATGGGGCAATTTGCCACTGACACTGCTCACTCACCCAGAGACAAGCTGCATGTGGAGCCGGACATGATGCCTTCCTCAGGACCCTGGTGAATACAGTCACATCAATAGCAAATGAGGCTATTGACTAAAAAAACAAATAAACAAAAACACAAAACAAAATAAAAACCTACCATGTCATTCATAATACAAAAAGTCCCAAGAAGGAAATCTCCAGGTCTACATGGTTTCACTACATAACTCTTGCAAATTATTAAGGTGGAATTAGGAGAAGTTTTGTTCAATTTCTTCCAGTAAATATGAAAGAAAACAATCCCAACATTTCTTATCTCTTGTAGTACTGGGGATAAAACCCTAGGCTTCAAGCAGAGTAGACAAGCACTTTACTATCTAGCTTACAACTCATTTTAGGAAATCTGTATTAACTTGATATCAAAAGCATAGTACTGGAGAGATGGATTAGCAGGAAAGATGATAGCCTATGAACCCTAAGGACCTAGGTTTAATTCCCCAGTAGCCCTGTAAACCAGATACACAAGATAGCCTATGTGTCTAGAATTTGTTTGTAGTAGTTAGAAGCCCCAGCATGCCCATTCTCCCTAACACCCCTGTTTCACTCTGTCAAATAAATTTAAAAAAATAAAGATAGAAAAAAGCAAAATTCAGATACAATGTAAAGATATAGGCCTCATACATGACATTAATAAATGCATAAATTTTATCATCTCTCAAGGAATATTAAAGATATACTCCTGATCTATGAATTTAACCAAATGATAGGATACAATCTGTAACCATACTACCCTGAACATACCTTATCTTTTCTGATCTGAGTTATGCAGGATTAATACTTGGAAAGAGATGACTCTAAACTTGTATGCTTTATAATCATTATATATTTAATATTTTAACATAATTATTTATTAGTTATATGTAATAACATAAAATTTCTAGTATTTAGCAAACCAAAATTAAAATGTAATACATTTCAAGTGATTTGAATCAAAGGAAGCAATTGAGAATGCTATAATGTGACCTCCATTCCAATTGGTCATTATACACTGTGGGATAAGACACTGAAGTGATGCTGCTGCTTTCAGGTTCCCATACTCCTGAGGGATTCTGTGAAGATGATAGATCAAAACTAGCCCCAGAGTTGGGAGTGTGTTGGTGCATATCTTGAATCCCAGACCATTGGAGGCAGAGGTACGAGGATTGCTGTGATTTTGAGGCCAACCTGGGCTAAAGTATGATCCTATCTTGAAAACATACATACATAAATACATAGTAAGTACCAGTGAAACCTTGAAACAGTTTAAGGAGAAGAAATCGAAGACCAAAAAAAAAAACCCAAAAGAAAAATATGAGAAATATCTATAGAAAATGGAAACACAACTTGGTGGAATTTCTGCTATATCAGGCAAGGGATTGGATCCCACCAGGGAGGTTCAGGAAGGACTCCAGGCATCAAGAGCAGCACAGGCCATGAATAGAGTCTGTACAACTGGAAACACAAATCTAAAGCGGAACTCAGATGTCAGAGAAATTTGGATCACAAGAAACTACAGACACACACTAGAATAAAAATTTAAAAAAAAACATGGGAATATGAAATCAAGAGATTTCCAGGACACAATATATCCCTCACTTTTCTATCCAGTGTGAGAGGGAGCAAATGTCTGGCCACAGGGCAACATCAACTGGGGCTGAGCAATTATCAGTACAGGGAAAGACATCTGATGTAAGTTTTAAACATACTTGCTTTCAACAAGTGAGCACAGGATATGACAAGCATCCCAGGAACGATAAAAGGATACATTCCAGAAACAGGGAATACAGAAGAGCTTCTTCTATAAAGGTATGATGGGCTGCAGAAGGAGACTCAGCTAAAAAATTTGGTTGGAAGTAAAAAATAGGCAAAGGGTAATCAATTTAAGGCTTTTTATTTTATTTTTAATTATTTATCTGAAAGGAAAACAGGTGGGTTGAGAATGAGAGAGAGAGAGAGGGAATAGTGTTCCAAGGCATCCAGCCACAGAAAACTAACTATAGACCTGTGTGCACCACCTTGTATATCTGGCTTATGCATTTCCTGAGAAATCAAATCTGGGTCCTTTGGCTTTGAAAGCAAGCACATTAATCACTAAGAGATCTTTCCTACAGTAGTAATTTTTAAATATTTTATTTTTATTTTTTTATTTGACAGAGAAAGAGGGAGAGAGAGTGAGAAAATGGGCATGCCATGTCCTCCAGCCACTGCAAAGGAATTCTAGATGCATGCACCCCCCCACCCCCCGTGCATCTGGCTAACATGCGTCCTGGGGAATAGAATGGAGGTCCTCTGGCTTTTCAGGCAAACACTTTAACTGCTAAGCCATCCAAACAGGCCTCCTAGAGCATTTTTTAAAGAAGCAAAAGGAAGCTGTTGCAGTCAGGTTCACATTGCTGGCATAAATCACCCAACCAAGAGCAGCTTGTGTGTGTGTGGGGGGGGGAAGGATTATTTTGGCTTACAGAATGGAGGTGAGGAAGCTCCATGATGGCAGGGGAAAAGAACATTAATAGAGTGTGGCCATCACCTCTTGCCCAACATTAGATGGACAATAGTGTGCCAAACACTGGAAAGGGATAACTGGCTATAGTACCCATAAGACCGCCCCCAAGTATACCCTGTATCCATGAGTCTTTAACTTAACTTAATGGGGCCTCGCATTCAGAACATCTATGTTTATGGTGTCTTCTGAATCAAACCACCACATTCTTCCCCTGGCCCACATGAACTGATAGCCATACATGATGTAAAATGCAATGTGTTCATCCAATTTTAAAGGTCCTCATAGAGTTTATGAATCCTAATGCTGTTCAAAGATCCCCATAGTCCAAGGTCTTTTAACTGAGTTGCAATACCAAAAAAAGCCCCCAAGCCCCTACCGGTACAGAACAAACATTCACACTGCAAAAGATGACATTGGGGATATCAAATAAAAGATTTACATTTAAACAGAGCAAACATTATACTCTGTTGCTCCAAGTCCAACAACTCTAGACAGAGATGAATCTCCTAGTCATTTCTAACCAATAATGATTCTCTGGAGCTCCAATTCTGCCCCTCCAGCTAGGCTACTAACAATTTGGGAAAACTTCATCTGGTGCTGGCAGTTCTCTTTGGTAGCCATCCCAAATTCCCAGCATCTCCATTGGGTCTCCACTGTAACCCACAGTTCATCCTCATGGCTCCACTGGGTTGCCACACAGGTAATCCAACAAGCCTGGTTCACACTGCCTATGACCATTAAAAATGTTGCAAATTCATTGACCCTTTCTTTCTTGTATTTTTATACTCAACAATAACAGGTGGACTGCCAGTTTGTTAATCTTGGGGAGGGGGTGATAAAGCAGATGTTGAAGAACAAGACACTCTGTTGGCATTCAAGCCCCTTCAAGAGAGTCTATATTCTTTCTGTTGTCCCAATGCAGGTAAAGTTGCCCATTCTCAATTATTTTAATCTCTCAAAGAATTGCAGATGAACAGGAAGAAGTTTTAGGACAAGTATTTCATTCATTTCTGAGCTATATCCCTCTGCTCCCACCAGTCCATATCTATGAAATACAAACCTCCATGATTTCTCAGGACACAGGCATAACAGCAGCCCTCTCACACAAACTGACTGCAGCCCAGTACCTACAAATTTCTTTCTCACCCTTATAGCCCAAACCTCATAGTGTATAGTTCTTATTGCATGCAGGGTTTCAACGCTCATCAGAATAGTCCATCAAGTTGCACTTACAGCACTAACAAGGTGTCTTTTGGGCCAAGATTTCAAATTTGTCTACATTCTTCCTGTAAAGCAGTTCCAAAAGGCAAAGCCACAGAATCAGGTTTCTGGCAGCAATAGCCCCAGTTCTGGTCCCAATTTTACAGTTGCAGTCAGGTTTGCATTACTCACAAAATATACCTGACAAAAGCAGCTAGTGGGGAAAAAAATATTTATTTTATCTTATATATTTGAGAGGAAAATCCATGAATGCAGTGGAAAACAATGGCATGGGCAGAAGGTGGACATCTCCTCCTCTCCAACTTCAGGTGGACGAAAGCAACAAGAGAATGTATCAAACACTGGCAAGAGTAAACTGGTTATAACAACCATGAGCCAGCCCATAACAGCACTGCCTACAAACGGCTTTAGTTTCCAAGTTGCCATTAGCTGGTGACCTAGCATTCAGAAATGTGGTTTTTGTGTTTAACCTTGTTTATGTGGTGTATTAGATTGACAGATTTCTGTATGTTGAACCACCCATGTGTTCCTGGGATGAATCCTACTTGATCAAGGTGGATAATGCCTTTGATGTGTTGCAGGATTCAGTTTGCAAGGATATTGTACAGGGTTTTTTATTTTTTTTAATCTTATTTAATTTTTTCTCAATTTGTAAAATATCTTCCATGATTATGAAAAATATCACATGGTAATACCCTCCCTCTCCACCTTTTCCCCTTTGAAATTCCATTCTTCATCATATCCACTCTCAATCTCAATAAGTCTCTCTTTTATTTTGATGTCATGACCTTTCCCTCCACTTATGATGGTCTTGTTCAGGATCTTTAAGTGAACGTTCATCAGGGAAATAGGCCCGTAGTTTTCCTGTGGCATCTCTGCCTAGTTTTGCATTTAGAGTGATACTAGAGTTATCGAAGGTGTTGGGGAGCTTTCCCTGTTCTCCAATTGTGTAGTACACTTTGAGAATGATTGGTTTGAGTTATTCCATGATGGAATGATAGGATTCAGATGAGAAGCCATCTGGTCCTGAACTCTTCTTTTGGGGGAGGTTTTTTTTTAATTATGATAACTTTTTCAATCTCGATGAGTGTGATAGGTTTGTTTCGGAGATGAATTTGGTCCGAGTTTAGCTTTAATAGATGGTATGTGTCCAGGAATTTATCCATTTCCTCCATATTATCCAGTTTTGTGGAGGAGAGGTTTTTGAAATAAGTCCTGATGATTCTCCCAAATTCAGTTATGTCTGTTGTGATCCCCCCTTTTTTATTTTGAATTTTGTTATGTTGAAGCTTGTCTTGTTTTGCTTAATAATACTGGCCAGGTGTTTGTCAATCTTGTTCATTTTCTCAAAGATACAGCTCTATGTTTTGTCAATTTTCTTAATTGTTTTCTTAGTATCCAATTCATTAATTTCTTATCGGTTCTTAATTATTTGTTTCCTTCTGGAGCTTTTTGGGTTGGAATCTTCTTGCTTTTCCAGTGACTTTATGTGTATGGTTAGGTTATTGAGTTGGGATCTGTCTGTCTTTGTTATGAAGGCATTTAGTACTATGGATTTTCTCTTGAGGACTGCCTTCATTGTATCCTATCAGAATTTCCATATTGTATTCTCATTGTCATTCATTTCTAGAAATTTCACATTTCTTTTTTTTTATTTTTTCCTCTATCCATTTATTTTTAAAAATTGTGCTGTTCAGTTTCCAGGAGCCAGTGGGATGCTTGGTGGACCTTTTGTTGTTAATTTCTGGCAATATAGTATTGTAATCTGATATCATGCAAGGAATTATGTCAATCTTCCTAAATATATGGAGGAAGGCTTTGTGAACTAGTATATGATCTGTTTTAGCGTATGTTCTATCGGATGCTGAGAAGAATGTTTAGTTTGTAGATTTTGGATGGAATGTTCTATATATGTCTGTTAGGTCTTAGTAATCTGTGGTTTTTTTCAGCTCTCCTACTTCCCTGTTCAGTTTCTGTTTGGATGATCTGTCTATTGCTTGTATTGAAATTCCCAACTATGATGACTCTGGTGGTTATTTCTGTTTTATTCTCAAGTAGGGTTTGTTTTATTAATTGTGGTGGCCCAGTGTTTGGTACATAAAGATTAATGGTTGTGATATCTTCTTCATAGAGCATTCCCTTGATAAATAGGATATGGCCTTGTTTGTCTGTTTTGATTATTTTTGGTTTGAAGTCTATTTTATCTGATATTAATATAGCTGTGCCTGCTTGTTTCTTCTTGTTTGCTTGGAATATTGTTTTCCACCCTTTCACCCTGAGGTGGTTCTGTCTTTAATGGTGAGATGGGTTTCTGTAAGACAACAGATAGAGGGGACTAATTTTCTGATCCATCTTGTTAGCTTGTGTCTTTTGATGGGTGAATTAAGGCCATTAATATCTAGGGTAATGACTTTGAGATAGATTTGATCCATGCCATATTGTGTTGGTATATGTGGTTGGGTGTTTACATGGACGTTGATGTTTTTTGAACCTTCTCTCAGTTTGGTTATTGTCATCTCCTTCTTATGGGCATTTGAGTGTGATTATTTGATTCTTCTCTGTGGAAAATTTCCTGAAGTACTCTGTAGGTTTGGTTTTGTGTTCATATTTGTAAAGTTGAGTTTTGTCATGGAAGGTTTTTCTTTAACCATCTATTATGAGGGATATTTTTGCTTGGTAGAGTAGTTTGGCTTGGAAGCAATAGGTTCTTAGAGTTTGCAGTGCTGCATTCCAGGCCCTTCTGGCATTCAGGGTTTACACTGAGATATCTGATTCTGATGGGGTTACCTTTAAATGTGATGTGTTGTTTTTCCCTAGCAGCTTTTAGGACTTCCTCTTTCATGTCCATGTTTAAAGTCTTAATGACAATATGTCTTGGAGTCTTGGAGAATTTCTCCTTTGGTCCAATGTGTTTGGAGTTTCTTTAGCTTCATGAATCTTTATGGGTTTTTCTTTTGAACAAGTTGGAATGTGTTCTTCAATTATTCTGTTGAATAAGTTCTCCATTCCTTTGATCTGAATTTCTTCCCCTTCTGGTATTCCCATGATATAAATGTTGGGACGTTTGAGGGCTAGAGATATTGGACTGAGAGATTTAAGACTTTTAAGCTGGAAACCTTCAAGCAAGTTAAATTTTCTGGTACAGAGACTGACTTTAGGTTACTCAAGCTTCTCGTTAACACTTATCAATCTTAAGGTGATCCAATTGCTTTACATTAAAACAATGGAAAGGATGCCTGAGAAGAGACTGTCATAGAAATGCAAAGTCTTGGAAAGAGTTGACTGCAGAAGGAACCTGCTTTTCAAGGCTATGATTTGTTTTGTCCCTGAATTAAGAATATGGCTGTATCCTGTACAACTGGTATTGATTTCAGCAGCATGAAAGTTGTGAGGAGTGGTTGTGAATTGCACGTAGTTCCAGGAGCTGCTGCTGAGATGTGGCATGAGGTAGGGCCTGATACACTGATAGGCAAAAAAGAGCCTTTGAAAGATGGACCATGGTTTGCATGGAGACCTGAAAATATAGTGGATATACCAGGACTGTGCAAGGGCTACCTTGGAGGGCACCACTGGTTTAGGATGGAAGTGTTCCCTGGCTACTCTACCCAGCTATAGGGGCAAATTTGAATATCTGGAGACTGTCAGTTTCTTGTTATATTGAACTTAAACTGCAGAAGTTTGATATTTGTTTCATGGTGGTTGAATTTGCATTGTTTTAGTGTCTCCATGCTATGCATTATACTAGTTGAAAATGTTTACTATGTGAGTTAAGGTGTTAGAAGTGTTTAACTTGTTTGATTTTACAGGTCTTAGTATCTTAAATTGGTCAAGACTGTGGGGACCCTTGTAGGTGAACTGAGTACAATTTATAATGTATGATGCTTATAACCCTATTGGGGGCCAGGGGCAGAATGTGGTGGTTTCAATAGATGTCCCCCAATATATTGTGTTTTTTATTTGTTTGTAGTTTGCATCTGCAGCCACCTAGCAGTGTCACTGGGTGGATCTTAAGGTGTGATTGTGGGTTTCAGATTTCAATCTAAAGATATGCCAACTGTGCCTAGCTGGAGTTCCTGAAGTGCACTGTGTTTTTGGCTTTTAGGCTTGCCCCCCCTCACCCTTTCATTGGACCTGTGAAAGCAGGGCAGCTTGTCAGCCATTTATGGAACTTCCTCCTGGATATGTAAGCTTCAAAAAATTTCCCTTCCCCCATAACTGTGCCTCATCTGGGAGTTTATCTCAGTGAACCTGAAGCTGTCTGCTACACTACCATACCATTTTTATGAACCCCAAATTCTCAAGTTCCTATTCCCCATAGAACTCAGAGAGCAAGAAGTCATTTGCTGCTACTGGCTTCTGTGACCTCACTTAGTGGCTGGACCGTGGTGCTGCCAATTTCAATCAGACAGCCATTTTGAGTAAATAAAGAGCCAAGGCCCGGCTCAGACGAGGAACTATCTGACTAATGTGCTATTTTTGCTTCTATATCAGTGCTTGCTTAGCTATAGCCCCCACACCCCGATTCCTGGAGATCCTCCACCCAACAACATTCCAGAGATACCTAGCGGCCTCTTGCAAAAGAAAACTTCTGCAAACAGCTCTTGGAAAACAGGTTCTGCAAACAAGTTACTGACCTAAGATAAGTAGGCTGGAGTTCCCACGCATGCCCTCTCTGAAATTCCTGTGTGTGCCCAATTAGAACCAATCATTTAAAAAGTCGCAATATGATATAAACATGGTGATCTTTTTTTCTATATAGACCCCTTCCCCCTGAGGGTCAGGGCTCTCTCACTCACTACCACTGTGGCAGACTGTGTGGACAGAGCCCAGGCATAGGCTTGCATTAAAGAAACATGCTGCTTTTACATTTGAGTGTCTCGGCTTCTGTGTCTGTTCTCTGGGTGACTCCTGGGTGACTGGGGTTCTTGGCTCCTGGTCAGGGGTCTTGGCACAACAGGACTAGGATGAGTCACAGGCATGTGTGGCAATGCCCAGATGTTTATGTGGGCTCTAGGGAATTGTGCTCAGATGGTTTCAGTCACATTCAGATCTTCATGCCTGTCTGGGAAGTGCTCTTATCAGAAGAGCATCTCTCCAGTCTTGATAAAGTATTATTATCCCAGTGTGGTGGTGTATGCCTGTGTTTACAGTGCTTGGGAGGTGAAGGTATACAGGAGTTATATGAGTTCAAGGGCTATATGAGACTCTATGCTGAAGAACAAAAGCCAAAAACAAAAGTCTTCCTTGTTAGCATAACGTTTCTTTGTTAATGTGGGGGAATTCATCTGGATATAAATTCTGCCACTTGGCTGGGAGTTTTGTAATAACTTGGAAGCCAGTAGTTGAGGAAATCTCCCTGTAGAATTCAACTATCACAGATTTCCAGCACCATGGTTACAAGTTCAGCTCCTGAAAATACTTGGACTTCTATAAAAACATGGTCAAATGTAAACTATGCTAAGTAAATGACTTAATACCTCTGTAATATAAAATAGCTTTAGTATGTAGTTACATAGAGGATTCATGAAAACGCTTATTCTGCCAATGCTAAATTGACTCAACAGTGAGAAATGAATCTATTTAAGGGTCATACATGCTTTGTGGCTGATGGGCCCATATTGACTCAGCTAGTCCAAATACTTTCCATATGAAAGGTATCTGAAGTGCAGACTCCTCAATGAAGTTTTATTAATCATTACAATAGAGTCTGGGTAGGCTCAGATCCACCCTTCAGGCTGTGTGGGCCAAGTGTTGTCTGTTGCTGCTATGACCTCTGCTGTTGTGGATTGAAAGCAACCATACATAGTGAGTGTGTAAACGAATACTCTGGCTGTTTTCCAAAGAAGCTTCTTTAAACATCAAAATCTGAATTTTATCTAATATCCACATTCATGAAATAGTATTCTTTTACCCAAGCATGTTGAAAAAGTTCATAGCCTACAGACATAAAGAAACACATGTCTAGCCACGTTAGGCTTGTGGCTATAATTTTCAACTCTTGCTCCAATTGGAGATGTGCAGTATCAATCAATCTTCTATTTACCTATCAATGTATCTGTCTACCATATATTACATATCATCTGCAGATTTGGTAACTATAAATTTTGTCACACTTTAAAATGCATAAACCTAAATTTTCCCAAAATAGTGTGGGAATCACCTTGCTACATGACCAATTATTCATACTTGTTTATCACTCTAATGCTTTCTATGTTTATATACATAGTTTTTCTTTTCCTTTCTCCTTCCTTCATCTCTCTCCATCCTTCCCTATATCCCTCTCTCTCTCCCTTCCTTTCTATCTCCCTCTTCATAATATCCCTTTTCTGCCCTTTCTCTTCTCTTTTCTATCCTGCCTCTCACCTCTCTTCTCTCTTTTCCTCTTCCCTTTCCCCTTTCTCCCCTGTCTCCCTTTTCTGTCCCTTCTCTCCTCTCTCCTCCTGTAAAGGTACACTGGTGTGGAACTTATTATATATGCAAGGATGTTCTTCAACTTCTAATCTTCCCATCTCTACCTCCTGAATGTTGGGCTTGCATATGTGTGCCACCAAGCCTTGCTTACATACTATTTTATTGAACTGTTTGAGAGCAATTCCAACTACATTTCAGTTTCTGAGAGTGCAAGAACCTTTCTAACCTAGGAAAATATGAGCTAGTTCATGTTCATTGGTGGCATGCAGTGGGTGCATTTTATTCAATTCGCTAGCCTGGCTCTGTAGAGGCCTATCCTTCAGGCTATTGGTCCTAGCAGTGCCTCCTCAGCTGGCTGTCAGCATCCCTCCCCCTGTCAGTTCCTCATCAGTGCTACCTCTGCTAGATCTCTGTTTACCATTACATATTCTGTACTCATGAATCTCATCTCTGATGGAAACCTGCAGTGCCAACATGGAGTGATAGAGCAAACACACATTCTTAATGTTTCTCCTTGATATATTTTACTTTATCCTTCTTCACTCTGTTCTCATATGGAGCTTTAGATAGAGAGTACTAGAGTTCTGTTTGAAAACCTCTACTTACTGTTAATGTATTATTGGTATAAAATACCCTTTAATATCTTCATATGTTGTCAGGAAGTGATTTATGTAATAAATCCATTAAGCCATTATCTTTCTTCATGGATGAAATTGTGATGTGTGTGTATATAAATTCATACATTAACTCAGTTGAATAGTAATTAGGCTTCTCTAAATGAATTTAATAAAATTTCTTTTGTAATACTGTAAGCAATTAGAATGGTTTCTCCTTTGGGGTCCCAACTTTAGTGTAATTTATGTTAACATATATTTTAATTCACACATTAAGATCAGCTTAATGAAACCAAGTAAAATACTATCTGTTATCTGGATTCTAAAGAATTAACTGAAAAATGTTTAGAAAATTCTTTTATATCTTTTGCTGCTTGAACATTTTCTTACATTTTATAGTGTTGTATTTCTTACATTATTAATATTTAGCTCAATTGTGATCATACATGGTTCCACATTTCATCAGGTTAATGATGACTCTATGTCAGACACTGACCTTAAAAACCACATTCTTCATCTGGGTTATGTGGGTGTTCTGGGGGAATCACACCTGGGTCCCTAGGCTTTCAGGATAATGCCTTAACCACTAAGCCATATCTCCAGCTTGTAATGCATTATTTTAAATTGAATCTTTTAAAAAATAAACAAACAACAAAAAAACTAAGCTTCCTCTCACAGTCTTCAGGGTCCTTTGATTCTGTTGCTGCCTTTATGGACCTGTTGAGGGCTCAACCTTTTAGTATATCTTCTAAATTATAGGATTCTATGGTTCCAGTTCCACTTGTGTTCAGTTTTGTGTCTCTCCCCACTTACCCTCCACCCAGGCCCTACTCTCCCTATTGCCCAGGCCTCCAGATGTCCATTAGGGATGCCAGTATCTCGTGCTGATCCAGTAGCCATCACCTCACAGCTATCCTCCTGCATCTTATGATTGTATGCTGATATTGAAGGTATGCACCACCAAGTCTATCTATCATGATTTTTTCCCTCATTGGTGTTAAGACAAATTAGAGGTATTAAACAGAAAGAATTGTAGTTTTTAAAAGATTATAAATTTTTTAATATAAATACATTTCAAATACAAATATTGAGTCAGGCATGATGACACATTCCTTTAATCCCAGCACTGAGGAGTCAGAAGTAAGAAGATTATCTTGAGTTTGAGACCATTCTGAGACTACATAGTGAATTCCAGGTCAGCCTGGGCTTGAGTGAAGCCCTACCTAAATATATATATTTAAGTTTAACTTCATATATATTTAGGCATATTCATTTATTCATATTTTAATGAGTTGAAAATTTTTTATCCTCCATGAGTTTGCATGTACAAAACTTTGTCTATGTAGACATCATAGAAAAATGAGAAGGTCCAAGAGACAGTAACAAATAATTACACTGCCCTGCTTCTTTATCAGATATAAGTTATGTGTTTGTGTGTTTAACTATTAACAGAGTTAGTTGTACAAAGTTGACTTAGATATTTTTCCTGTAACTATTTGAACTTATTAGTCTCTAATTTGTAAATGAGAGTCTGAGAATCATTGTCTTCAAAATTTTGCAAGACTCATCTGGTTGTGCATTGAGAAAAGTACTTGAAGTTTTGGGAGTGGTGACAAGTTTCAATAATCCCCACAGAAGATACTTCAGTATGGTATCCTCAAGGCCACTGCTTCTTTAAAATATGGATTTAATTATTTGAGAGAGACAGAGAGCAAAAGAGAACAAAATGGCAGATAGAAAGAAAGAAAGTTGGAAGGAAGGAAGGAACAAAGGAAAGAAAGGAAGAAAGAAAGGAAAGAAGAAAGAGTGAGAAAGGAAAGAATGAATGAAGGAAGAAAAAGAAAGAGAGAGAGAGAGGAAGGAATGGTGGAAGAAAGAAAGAAAGAATGAAAGATAGATAGATAGATACATAGATAGATACATAGATAGATACATAGATAGATAGGAAGAAAGGAAGAAAGAAGAAAAGAAAGAAAGAAACAAATAAAAAGGGAATGGGCATTCCAGGGCCTCTAACCCCTGCAAACAAACTCCAGACACATGTCCCTGCCCCCCTGTAACTAGCTTATGTAGCTACTGGGGAATCAGACCTGTATCTTAGGCTAAGCCATCTCTCTAAGCCACCTTGATACCTCAGTGTAATGGCATAGCAAGAATTTTGTCGTATTGCTTGAGGTGGGTGTCTTTTTTATAAGGCATTCTTACTACATGCAGTGAGAGCGAAGGCAAGGAGAAGTGAAAGCTAAACAAAAAGGTCCCCTGGCCATATAATTTTCAGCACAAATGACAGTTCTAAAAATGGAAAATTCAAGGTATTTGAGTGATAACTAAATTTGGTATAGATTATCTCATAAGGTTGTATAACATGTATCTTTGAGTTTACGAACAACATGTCTGAAACAGCTCCATAAATTCAGAACTGGTGGAAGAGGTCTCTATACTGTAATTAAAGGCAAGTGCCAAAATGCCCGGCTTTAAAAATCTATTTTTAAGGGGCTGGGAAATAAGCCAGCATTAAAAATACTTTCTTGCAAACCGAAGGCACCATTCCAAAGCACAAGCTTAAGCCAGTTTGCAAAAAGTGGAACACATATCTGACATGAGTGACAAGATGCCGAGTAATGCCCAGAAGTATAAGTATGTTCACACATACACATATATGCATGTGTGAGCACACAATCACATACACACCCTAATAAATAAATTAAAAACATGAAAAACAAAATAAACTATTTTTGAAATGTGTGTGTGTGTGTGTTTGTGTGTGTGTGTGTGTGTATGTGTGTGTGTGTGCTGTTACGGATATATCCCACACATGTCTCTACCACTGAACTACATCTCCAGCAATATTTGCATTTCTTGATCACTTTTACATGATGTGGATTAGATCATGTAAAAAGATTTACAAAAAAGTAATATGAAATTATAATAAAGAAATTCATTGATGTCAAGCAGATTTTTATCATACTGTTTTTATTTCTCTTTATCAAGTAGACTCCAGAATTTCCTTACAGAATTACATGCACAGAACATAACAGTTATTGTCCATAAAATGCTTGAATATTTACAACATAGCACAGAAGAGTTCATCACTGTCAATCTAGTTGGCAAAATAGCAGAGTTGCAGAGAAATATCATTTGCTTCAACTTGGGTCACAAATTATCTTTCTGTGCTAACTTTAGAATATTTGGTAAAGACATGGTCACTTGTGAATTAAGTTCAGGGACACAGAAATACCATGCATTCTTGATTTTTAAGCTTTTGGAAAATAGGGTTTTTTTGTAGATTTCTTCAGGAACAGCTAGTTTTTTTCTCATATCTTTTATTCATTTGGTATTTTTGCAAAGTAATTGCAGGAATGTCTATCAGATTGCTTTTTTCTTCTCTTTTGTTTTTGGTGCTGCATATTAAACCTAGGAATTTATGCAAGCTAAACATAACTCTACTTATCAGCACCTGGATCATATAGTCAGTTTCTATGTTCCTGTTTTAAAGCTGATAATACAACATTTCTACTTAAAACATATATAGGGAACTTTAACATAAGAACATTCCTGCTGTGTTTCTTTCCCAAGTAACAGATTGTGCTTTGTACACGAAAGGATGGATACAAAAGAATTTCAGGATCCAAAGGTGCACTTCTTATGATAGGACTTTTATTGGAAAGTTTCACAAGTAAATAATTGAGAAGTCCACTTAGAGTTTAATTTTCTTCATTTTTCTTATTTTAAAAATTAAAAATATATGTTTAATTATAAGAAAGAATGAATGATTTTTATTTTCCGTTTGTCCTAAACAATACTATAGCTTAATAGTGCCTAAAGTGATGTTTAAAATTTGCCTAGGTAGCCAGGTGTGGTGGTGCATGTGTTTAATTCCAACACTCCGAAAGCAGAAGTAGGAGGATCGCCTTGAGTTTGAAAATACTCTGAAACGACCACATTAAATTCCATATCACCCTTAGCTAGAATGAGACCCTACCTTCAAAATATTGCCTAAATAGATACACCATGATATTAGCCTCCCTGGATTACATATAAATTTCCCACCATTAGATAGATGGTTCCTATCTCTCTATCCATCTATCATCTATCTATCTATCTATCTATCTATCTATCTATCTATCTATCTATCTATCTATCTATCTATTTATCTATCTACCATCTAGTACCTATAATACATAAGCCTGGTGCTAAAGTGATGTAAACTTGGGTAATTGAAGAAGTATTTATTTAGGACCTGTTTTGCATAAAACTAAGCTATGGATCATTTTATGGTGGAAGTTAGAGATCATTTCATAGTAAAGTAAAAGTGTCATGCTAAGAAGGATTGGATCTATTTTCTAAAAGGATGCTGCAGAAAGCTTTATTTGAATAAGCAGCATTAAAAGAGTATGTGTTCTTAACAATGTGGACACACATATGCTCCTGACCACACATGGTTTATCCAGATAATGAACTTTGTGTTTTTAGTGGGAGGAGATGTAATGCATCCGGGTATTGTCAATGACCTTCTGAGATTGTTAGTGGAAATTGCTAAAAGTTTGTAGAAAAGTCACTGTGGAAATGAGAGGACATTAAGTGGTATTTTAGTTGTTCTGTAAGTTGTGATGAAAAATCAGATCAATGGTGAAGACTCTATGCTGTGGAGTTTTACCTCAGCTTACTTGACATGGAAGTCATATTCTATCCACACACATTTCTTCAAGTTATGAGATGGGTGAGCAAAGTACATTACATAATAACATTTGTAACCTTCTAAGACTAAGAAAAATCTACGTATGTACAGATTTTTCTCAGAAAAGGCTCAGTTCTACTCAACTAATTTTTTATTTGTCAGTTTCCTTTCCCAGTGGATAAGTTCCATCTTTGAACTGTTTTACTAGTGAGCGACTGTTTGTGTATCTGTGCTTACAATTTATTAGTTGTGTGTTCTTTTTATTGAGGCCATGTTAATATGTACCTGTGTCATGGATGTATTACAAGTTATCCCCAAGCTAGTAACCTAAAACCACACAAACTTATTCCCTCAGTTTCTATGTGGCTAGAATCTAGGCATGACTTACCAGAATTCTCTGTTCCTCTTGTATCGCTGGGCTGCATCTAAGGTGCTGATGGGAACTGAACTCTCATCTAAAGCTTGACTGGTGAAGATGTGTCTACTTCCAGACCCAGGAAAACTTTCTCATCTCTTGGGTCTGACTTCCTGTGACTGAGGTTTCAGTTTCCTACTATCATCTTGTAGTCTCCCTACTTGCAAACTGTACTTAGCTCCTTGAGTGTTTTATTTCTATCTATAGCACTTAAATATACAAGTCTTATTAGTTTCATGCTTATGCTACACTTTTTTATTTATAAATTACCTTACATAGTAACGCTTTTATAAGGCATTTTCAGGCATATTTAATTTTGGTTACTATTTCTCTCTCTCTGAACCTCCCTGCATCTCTCTGTTCCTCGTCAGCACTTATCCATTTCGACATCCACTCTTCCTCCTCACAAATTCACACTTTATATGTTCTATTACTCTACCCGTGTCCCTACCTTAAAACCTCTTTTCCCTCTCATAGGCTACTTTCTAGGTCCATGGCCTCTACATGTATGCATTCTGATAACACATGTATATAAAAATTAGAAGCTAGGATCTGCATATGAGAGAGAACATGTGCTATTTGTCTTTGTGTATTTACTTAAAATTAATATAGTACTGGCTAGTTTCATTTGTCTTCCTGAAAATTATAATTTTAGTGTTTATTTATTTTCAAGATAGGGTTTCACTCTAGTCCAGGCTTATCCTAAAGACTCAGGTTGGCCTCAAATCCACAGTAACCTTCCTATCTCTGCCTCCATAGTGGTTAATTTAAAGTCTTGCATTACCACACCTGGCTTATAATCCCACCTTTTAAAATAGTTGAATAGCATTCAATGGTCTATATGCACTACATTTTCATTATTCAACCATTTAAATTTTTATTATTCAACCATCTGTTGATAGCTGTCTAGGATGGTTGCATTCCTAGCTATTGTGAACAGAGCAGCACTGAACATGAAGGTACATCCTTGTAGTAGGATAGAGAGTCCTTTGTTTATTTTCCCTGGAGTGATATAGCTGAATAGTTTTACATGAAGTTCTAGTTTTTAGTTTTCTGAAAACACCCTCAGATTTGCATAGTGGCTGCAACACTTTATACTTTCACCAGCAGTGATCAAGAGCACTTCTTACGCCACATCCTCACAGTAGTTGTTGTTAACATATTGTCTTGATGATAGCTAGCCTGACTGGTTTAAGGTGGAATCTCAAGGCATTTTAATTTGCATTTCTGATGCCTGAGGATGTTGAAAGCTTTAAAATATTTATGGGGCATTTGTATTTTTTTCTTTTGAGAACAGTCCAGTTTATGGATCCATTTATTGATTGAAAGTTTTGGTTATTCTTGTTTACTTATTTAATTTTTGCATTCTCTGTGTACAGTACCTATGAGGTGGTGTGTAGTGTGTGTTTATGTGGGGTGAATGCACATGTATGTACTGATGTGTGTGTTTATGTAGAGACCAGAGGAGGGCCTTGGGTGCCCCCTCTCTTTCTTTCTTCCTTCACACGTGGTCTCTCACTCCAACTGGGGCTGCCATTTTGCAGGCAATGTGCCCTAGAAATTCACAGATCTCCCCTGATACCCATATACATGTGTAATAGACGTGCATTGGCCACTTCCAGGTGTTGTATGAAAATTGTACTAGAATGGTCTCAGACCACCTGATACCCTCATATTTAAACAGGAAGTGTTCTTCACTGCTGAGCCATATCCCCAACCCTGGTGTTTAAGTTTCTGATTCTAGACATCACTCATTTAGATAAATTTTGTGTATACTAGATATTAATCACTTACTGACATTCATTAGTCACTCATTAGTACACTCATTTCGGGGACTGAATATTTGAAGTATCTTAAAGAAGGAAATATTTATTTTGGCTAACAATTCCAGAGCATACAGTCCAACTAGACAGAGAAGATATGACAGGAGTGGGTGGAGAAATGTCCATATTACATCCACATTCAGAAATAGAGATGAACAATAGAAAGTGGGCTGGGACTATCAACCCTGAAAGCTCACCTCCAATGATCTATTTCAGTAAAGTTTTACCTCTTAGAGGTACCAAAACCTTCCCAAACAGCCACACCGCCTGAACACCAAGTGTTAAGCATAAGCTATGGGGTTATTTTGCAATCAAACCATAATCTGAAGTATGGCTTCAACATATCTTCTCATTCATTGTGCTGCCTGTCACTCTGGTGATTATATGTGTGTGTGTGTGTGTGTGTGTGTCGGGGGGTGTGGTGTAGATATTTTCTAATTTCATGCAATCTCATGAATCAATTCTTTTGGGATATGTCCTAGCCCAGGCAGACCTGAAATTCACTATGTAGTCTCAGACTGGCCTTGAACTCATTAAGATCCTCCTACCTCAGTATTCTGAGCACTGAGATTAAAGGCAAGCTGTACTACACCCAGTGGGATTTTTGTTCCCTTTTAAGGAAGGGTTTCATTCAAGTCCAGGATGACCTGAACACACAGGTGAAGCACAGCATGGCATTAAACTCCCCACTGTTCTCCTACCTCAGTCTCCTGAGTGCTAGTACTAAAGGTGTATTGCACCATACCTGGTTAAGATGTTCTTTATTATCCTTTTTTAACTGTAGAATATTTTTATGTCTAAGAGATTTTCAAAAGAAAACTGCACTCAAATGTGATGAAATGTTGAGTATGAAATGAATTTTTTTAAATTATTTATTTATTGATTGATAGATGCAGAAAACGCCTTTGACAAGATACAAAATCACTTCATGATCAAAACATTGGAGAGAATTGGCATGGCTGGTTCATATCTTAACATAATAAAGGCAATTTACAAAGCTTAAGGCCCAAATAATACTTAATAATACTTAACTCAATTTCCATATCCGGAATTGAGAACCAGACCTTACTCCTATGGAGAGAAAGATTATGCTTTCCAGTGTCAAGATCTCATGATTCTTTGGTTAAAAGAGCGGTTACAGGGCTGGAGAGATGGCTTAGTGATTAAGCGCTTGCCTGTGAAGCCTAAGGACCCTGGTTCGAGGCTCGGTTCCCCAGGTCCCACGTTAGCCAGATGCACAAGGGGGCACACGCGTCTGGAGTTCATTTGCAGAGGCTGGAAGCCCTAGCAGGCCCATTCTCTCTCTCTCCCTCTATCTGTCTTTCTCTCTGTGTCTGTCGCTCTCAAATAAATAAATAAAAATGAACAAAAAAATATTAAAAAAAAGAGTGGTTACATACATGAAATTCTCCTTAAATTAATAATGCTTATCACATTAAACTACACTGACTCATTCTCAATTGGAGAATCTCTTCTTTTTCAGAATGTAGGGAGACATGAGGAGATTAGCTACCCCTTGGGTGTCAGCCAAGCCACAGATGAAAACCCAGAGGAACTGAGATGAGCAAGAATGCTACTTCCATAGTGAACCTGATAACCAGCATCAGGGTGAAGGAGACAGAACCTGAGGATACTCAACACCTACCAAAGCAGAGATCTAGAGGCTCCTAAGAACTTTTCACTGAAGTAGATTTAACACCCAGCCAAAATGACTCAGGGAATTTTGTGGAAGGCGGGGCACAAAGATTGTAAGATCCACATGTTAGAACATCATGAGAGGCACTCCCACCCCACAGAAATCCCTGACTGCTGCTCCCACAATGCATATCCCACAACCCCATGGGGAATACCTACAACCCCATGTAAGAAGGCCTCCAGAGAAATTGGGGCAAGAATGAGAGATAAGAAGGAACAAATATATGGTGTATACATGTAAAATATGTTGTTAATAAAGAAGATTTATATTTAAAACAATAAAAATGAAATAATGGGCTGGAGAGATGGCTTAGCGGTTAAATGCTTGCCTGTGAAGCCTAAGGACCCCGGTTCAAGGCTCGGTTCCCCAGGTCCCACGTTAGCCAGATGCACAAAGGGGCGCACGCGTCTGGAGTTCGTTTGCAGAGGCTGGAAGCCCTGGCGCTCCCATTCTCTCTCTCTCCCTCTATCTGTCTTTCTCTCTGTGTCTGTCACTCTCAAATAAATAAATAAAAAAAATTTTAAAAAAATGAAATAATGACAGTAAATACTAATTACAATATGCTCAACACTCTTCACCAAAAATTTATTTTCTGTCCTCAAGGATGAGTCCTTGCCCCCTTCATGGCCGACTCCCTCTACTTTTTGTGCACCTGCCTCTCATAATTCTCCAGGTTCATTCCTTGCTGATATATAATCAGTGAGTAATGATTATTTGTTTGTTATTTTCAAGTTAGGGTCTTTCTCTAGCCCAAGCAGAACTGGAATTCACTATGAACTTTCAGAATGGACTTGAACTCATGACAATCCTCCTAACTTTGAGTCCCAAGCGCTGGGAAGAAATGCATGTGTCACCAAGCCCAGCTAATGATTTTAAAATGTTAATTATAGTTGAAATAAGGAAATAAATCAGGACAGGTGAGCCTTATTTTTAAGTCCCAAGATGTATGTCAACTCACAAGAAAGGAATTACCTAAATTTGTTTAACTTTCTATACAGTCCACATTAATAAAAAATAGGCTCCTCATGATACAATCATACACTTATTTTATTTTAGTTTTTTGTTTATTTGAGAGAGAGAATGAGACAGAGGAAGAGAGGGAGAGAAAGAGAAAGAATGGGCAGGCCTGTGGGTCCAGCCACTGAAAATGAACTCCAACTACATGTGCCACCTTGTGCATTTGCCTTACATGAGTCCTGGGGAATCAAACTGAGGTTCTTTGTGCAGACAAGCACCTTAACCACTAAGCCATGTGTCCAGCCCCTCACACTTTTTTATTTACTGTCCAATTGGAACACATCATGTGAAAGCAACAACAAAAACTAATGCCTTACTTAGGTGGTGGAAGTGAATTGTATAAACATAAAACATAAATTCTGTGTGGAATCCTGTAATGAGGTAAAAACAATGTTAAAGATGAGAAACTGAGTCATCACAGCTTATTACTCTGTGGGAACTGAGGATCAAGGCTGCAGATCAGCTTAATGTCTGCATTGTTATTGGGAGAGAGATTGGCAATTCTGGACTTCCCATGATTATTTTTTGTGTTGTGTACTCAGACAATGGGAAACATGGCATTGTGGGACATTACAAGCCTGAATTTTCTATGAGAAGTGCATGGGCCACACACTAAATGCTATGATGCTGATGGAAGTGAGGTATGTGAGGATCTCTCCACTGCTTGGACAATGGAAGAAACAATGCTGCCCATGTCTTCATGAGCTATGACCAGCAGGAAACCTCTCTGACATTTTCCCATCACATCTTGACTTGGAAACTCCAATGAAGTCCACTTACATGATTTCAGGTGCTGTTCATCCAAATGGCGTTCTGAAATTAGTTTGAAAACAAGTATGCTCAGGAGATTATCCCAGTGACATTCATGCCTGGATATACATGAACTTAGAGCACCTGAGGCAAGAGATGATGCTCACAACATGTTTTTCAACTGCTTTTTATGACCTTGATGTAAACCTCAGATGCAGAGCCCAAGGGCTGTGTTCTGTACTCCTCAAGGGAGGATAACAAAGACAACAAAGAAAGAAATTAGGGATATAAATATCTCCTCTAGTCAGCAATAGTAGTAAGGAAGGATACACACACATAAGCAGGCATATGTGATGTGTGTACCTACCTGATGCTGCCTATTACATCAGAGCTCAGACTGTGAGTTTTGAGACATGGGGAAGCTGATCATTTTCATTTTTGCCTTATTTCTTCCAATGCTTTCTCTTCTCTTCTGCAGTTTTACAGAAACAGACTGCTTTTGGAGAATAAAACAAAACACAGAAAGTGAAGGAGATATGTGCAAGGATTGTATGTTTTATATTTATACATCAAAGAAGCATATGATAGACTATGATTCAATGAGCCAGCTTTATCGGTAACTGTCAGTTTTGTTACTTAACTTTCTGTTGGAAAGTCATGAATAATGTGTAAGAAGCTTCTATGTGGGTACACTAAGAGTTTTTGGATCCCTTGCGCTTTTCCTCCCAAGCATATCTCTTAGGGATGAATCAAAATTTATTTTACATTTTCTGATCAGAAAGTTGCCATAGTTAAATACATCTGATTTGTATAGATTTTCTTATTGCTGATTTGCTGTTCAATCCCATTGTTGTCAGAAGAGTAGTATGGGTTATTTCAGTTTTCCTGTAGTTGTAAAAATTTGCTTTGTGTCCTAATATATGGTCTGTTTTAGAGAATGTTCCATGTACTCTGAGGAAAATATATATTTCGCAGTGTTTGGATGGAATTTTATGTATATATCTGTTAGGTGCATTTGTTCCATGACATCATTTAATCCAGATGTCTCTCTGTTTATTTTTGGTGGGGATGATCTGTCAAATGATGAGATTGGGGTATTAAAATCACCCATTGCAATTGTGTTTGTTGTTATCTGTGACCTTACTTCTCATAGTGTTTGTTTGATAAAATTGGGTGTCTGCATGTTAGGTGCATACATGTTTAGGACACTCCTGTTGGATTGTTCTTTTAATCAGTAAAAAGTGACCTTTTTATCTTTCCTCACTAATGTTGGTTTTAAGTCTATCCTACAAGATATTAGGATAGAAACTCCTGTTTGTTTCCTAGGCCCATTTGTTTGAAATATCATTTTCCAACCTTTCACCCTACGACAGTGTCTGCCTTTTATTGAGAGATGAGTCTGGTGAAGGCAGCAAATGGCAGGATCCTGCCAGTCTGCAAGCCTGTGTCTTTTGGTTGGTGAATTGTGGCCATTCATATTAACAGTTGCTATGGATATGTATGTTTGATTTTCTCCATTCTTTGTGTTTTGTAGTGCTTCTGGTTTCCCCTATCCTTGCTTGTTTTAACTTTTATTTTAGTATTGATTGATTTTAGTATTTTAATATTTTTATATTTAATATTTAATATTTTAATATTTCCTCCTGTGTGTGCTTTGCATTCTCTCCATTGTGAAGTATTCCTTTGAGTATTTTCTAGTTGTCTAGTTGTCATTTATTCTACTTTTGTTGTGTAATATCCTTGTTTCTCCATCCATTTGAATAGATAGCTTTGCAGGATAAGTAATTTTGGTTGACAGTTGTTATCTTGTAGAACTTGGAATATATCATTCCAAGTCCTACTGGCATTTAGAGTTTGTGTTGAATAATTTGCTATTATTCTGATGGGCTTGCCTTTGTAGGTGGCCCTTTTTCTGTAACTACTTTCAGTAGATTTTCTTTGGTTTGTGTGTTTAGTAGTTTAATTGTAACACTGTGAGGAGAGGTTCTTTGCAGATTTTGTCTGTTTGGTGTTCTAAAAGCTTCTTGTATCTACATTGGAGTTTCTTTCCAAATTTGGGAAAATTTTACTCCTACGATTTTGTTGAAAAGCCTCTGCATCAAACTTCTTCTCGTTCTACGATATACTGAATTCGTACATTTGATCTTTTCTTAGTACCCCAGATATCTTGAAATTCTCATTCTTATCTTCCTATTAGTTTGCCTTTCTCTTGGTTGGACTGTATTAGTTCTGCCTCCTGGTTTTCTAGTTTAGATATTCTGTTCTCCCCTCCTTCCATTCTGCTGGTGAGGTTTTCTGGAGTTGTTTATTTGACTGACTGTTTTAACCAGAGCTAGACTTTCAGCCTGGTTTTCTTCAGTATTCAATTTCTGTAGAAAGGTAGAATTTGGAGAACACAGTGCTTTATACCTTGCTTCATATTAGATCCTCCTTTCCTGAAAATAAACCCCACTGCTATTTGTTCATCTTTAAGTGGCTGAGACAAAGTATCCCTTTAAGTATCTGCTCATCTTTCACCCATAAGCACATAACTTGTAAAGTCTCTGAAATGGGAACTATTTTCTTTGTCTCTTTAACCATGGACAGACTTTTCTCATAGATGGTAATCTCTCAGATAATAGGCATATGACATTCCATGATATTCCCTTCCTTTAGTAATACAGTATGTGGAAAAGAAAGGTGCCAAGTATATATTATTTTACTATGTTACTGTGTTTAGTTGGACATAAAAATAGCAAGAATTTGAAATATAGTCTGTCAGGTGTTTTGTCTATATTCTAGTTAATACAATGGTGAAACACACAATAAAGAAAGGCCAAGAGAATATTTCTACTCCTGGTAGAAGAAGAGATGTCACTCAAAGTTATGGTTACTTACATCCCTTCTCAGATCCTAAACAGGACAGTGTTACAAGTGGTAACAGTTACAGTTTAATAGGAAGACTGACATGTTACAAACCAAAATTTCCTTTTTGCCCTTCTACTTGTATATTCTTTTTATTAAATTGACATTTGGTATGGATATATCAACTGTTGTCACCATCATTCCCCTCACCCCTGCCCCCATTTCACTAAAGGCCCTCCAAATGTGATTACTGGTATTCAGCATGTAATTATGGTTAATGAGATGTGAGTGGAAAAGTCTGACATTGTAGGGGATTGCCAGACTCCTAGATATTTCTGCCCACCCTGTGGCTAGTATATTCCAGACATTCTTCCTCAAAATTCTGAGTCTTCTTCACTGTACTTTATGTCTACCTTAGTATGTGAGTCTCATCATTCTGGATTTTTGCTTTACTGCATTTGGAGTATTATCAGTGTCTCTATCCCTTACCTCGGCTCATGCTGAGAAGTTCCTCATGGAGGCAGCATTCTTGCTCATCTCACCAATTCTTCTGTGTTTTCATCTGGACCCTAGCTTCTGTGCTAGGGGTGTTCACCTGCTGACATACAGTAGGTTATTCTTGTTCTGTTGATATATTTTGGTTGTCCTTTGTTCTCTTTGCTTTCTGAAAAATAAAACTAGATTCCCCAGTGTAGAGTGAGATCAGACTATGTTAGAGTGTACAAGAATTATGAATTTTAAGAGATTTTGATAGCTGTAGCCTTTTGGCCGAAGACTAATGGATGGTTCTCATCGGAGTCTATTATCTTGGTATCCATAGGATTCTGAATTGACTTTTAGTTCTAGCTATGGTTTCTTTTCCAGTGAGTGCATCAATTAGCTAATTAGATAGACATTGTTTACTTACCTAGGGTGACTGACACTTGCTCAGGTGTGTACATCTGGTTAGGATCGTGGCTTGGATTTGTCATAGTCCCCTGATTTCTCACTGTATTGCTGGCTGCTTTCAAACAGCATTTTATTCCTTGTTTTCTGCACTGTCTGTATTAACCATCTGGGTGCAGACTTCCTTTCAGATTCACCCTGCTTCTTAATGTTCTGTGATATTCTGCATTGGTTGCATGTGGTTTCATCAGCAATAGGTTCTCACTTTTATTTCTAGGTGGGTAATCAATAATTTGACAGAAACTTGTCTTGTTTGGGAATATTCATAATTCTCTTCAGTGAACAGCTCAATGTGGGTTGTAATCAATTTCTGGTACTTGAATTTGCCAGGCAGTGGCAAATATTTTAGATAAAGTCTTCCTCCCATTCTCTTGAGGCCTAATATTTACCAGACAACCCCTCCATGCTCCTAGTATCCTGCTGATGAGAAAGTATTTTATAATACCAATATATTTTTGGATTTCATTTTGTTTATATTTCCATTCCCCTGTGTCTTCCCATTCTCCTTCCCCAAACAATTCCATCCCTCTCATCTGACCCTCAGGTTCTTGTTGGGTATGACAGAAATTCAAGCTTTTCCAGTTTAGTAACTATGGGTGAGGAAAAGCATGCAGCATTTGTATTTCTATAGAGTGAGTTCACTAGTATGATCTGTTCAAATCCTACAAGTTTCCTACCAATTTCATTATATCATTTTTTTTTTCCTTGGGACTGAGTAGAATTCCATTGTGTGTATGTACCACGTCTTCATTATTCATTTGTCAAGTGATAGGCATCTGGGTTGATTCCAGTTCTTAGGCATTGTGAATTTAGTTGTTACAGCATTTAGGGTAGATGCTCAGTACAGGAATGGAAGGGTTAGTTGGTAGCAGTATTTTCATCCTTTTCTGGAGTCTACTTATTGATTTCTATATTTATTGTATAAGTTTGTATTCCCACCAGTAGTTAATTAGGGGCCCTCATTCCCTGAGTGTTCTCAAAATATACTGTCATTTTTTTTTAAAGATTCTCATCCTTTTGGGAGTGTTGTGGAATCTCATAGAAGTTTTATTCTCAATGTTTCTGATGGCTAAGAATGTTGAACATCTTCAGAGATGAGTTTAGCCATTTAATTCTTTCTTTGACAATTATTCTGTTGAATTCTCTGCCCCATTACTCGAGTATATTGTTTCTTTTTTCTACTGTTTAGTTTTTTGAGTTCCTTTAGATTCTGGAAGTTAGGGCTCTGTCAGTGGTATAACTGGCAAAGATTTTCTCCCCATCTGTAGGTAGTTTGTGGGCTCTGTTTAGGGTATGTCGTTTGTAGACAAACATTTTATCTTGGTTAGATGCCATGGGTTGAAGGATTTATTTAAGTTCCTGGATTACTGCAGTATTTTTCAGGAAGTATGGCCCTAGTCCTATTTTGTAGAAAGTTCCCTTTTTGTTTCCTCCTGCAGCTTTAGAATTCTGGATTTTATTTTGAAGCATTTCCTCCATTTGGAGGGTTTTTTTTTTTTTTTGGTTGTTTGTTTTTGTTTTTGCATGGGAAGAGAAATGGCTATATTTTAATTTTTTCTATATGTAGTTATTTAATATGTCTAGCAATATTTGTTGAGAATGGTATGTTTCTTCTAGTTTACATTGCGGTGGTCAATTGAACTAATTAAATATTAAATGTTCATAAAAAGACTACATAGATTAAATGATTATGAAGAACTATTTTAAATATGAAGTCAAAATGCATCTACAGAACACCTCTAAGGAGCTAGAAATCATTAAGTACATTAAGTAATTAAATACCAGTAAATATAAAGAAAGAAGACATAATAATGAGAGAATTATTATTATTATTATTATTATTATTATTATTATTTTTGGTTCCTCGAGGTAGGGTCTCACTCTGGTCCAGGCTGACCTGGAATTAACTCTGTAGTCTCAGGGTGGCCTTGAACTCATGGCAATCCTCCTACCTCTGCCTCCCGAGTGCTGGGATTAAAGGAGTGCACCACCACGCCCGGCATAATGAGAGAATTATATAGGAAATTAAAAGGGTTCTTTTACAGAGAGATCCAAAGTTTAAGGGAACATGAAATTATCAACATCTGAAATATCATCATATCCTGAGTTTGTTCTGCTTACTTGGTCAACTAGAAGTCCAGTAATGATCCATAGAAACAGAAAAATGGAATGTAAAGTTAAAGCACAATGTCAGAAGAATTATATCCATGATTACCAAAAGCATCATTGTTTTCCATTGACAAAAATGATTTCTGTTTTCACAACTCATCCTCTCTCCAGTGTATCCAAATCCTCAGATCTCAAATGTTATCCTCCTGCCACTGTTACATGAACTTGAATGTCACACATGACTCTCAGCATAGCTTCCCAGTCACTATACCACTTTCTCCCTTCTATATCACCTGTGGCAAGGATCATATTTGCGGGTCTACAGAAGCACCCATGCCAGTTTGGGCACACTTAACCATTATCCATGCCCTTATTTCTACCCACAATGCCTATTGCTGGGTTCCAATGAGAATATAGGAGCAACTTCCGAAATCCATGAACCTCTTCCTAGATACATACTTCTAGGATTCCAAATGTGAGTCCGAGTGTAGAGGCAATCTCTTTGCCCTTTGTACTGCCTATGCCACCTCCTGCTGGGAAGCCACACATGCAAGGATGCCTCCTAAATCATTCCTAAATATATTGTTTTGGCACCAAATAAGAAATATATACAAACAATGAATTCAAGAACACAGGAGTAAATGTCCAAAGGAAATCAAAGACAACACAAAGCAGAGGACATACATATGTATAGAGTGCATTCCAAGACAAAAGAAACAAACATTATAATTGAGCTATTTCTAAAGAGGATATTATAATAGAATTCAAAAAATGGATAGCACATCAATGAAAATTTTAACTGAAATGATTAAAGAAATGAAAAGCTAATAAGTAAAATTAAAAGCACTGTGGAATTCCTCTCATATAGACTGCATCACATGAATGACAGAAGATTAGGACTTACAGACCAGGTAAAAGAATGAAAGGATGAGTCAAAATTAATAGGATCCAGATGTATGAAGGAAACAAGTGATATTTTCAATACTATGGGAGGGTCATATTTAGAAATTAAGTGCTTAGAATAAAATAAACCCTAGACCAAAGGTATCAAATTTATTGAAAGTAATTGTCAAAGAAAATTTCCTAGAAGTAGGAGAAATGATGCTATCCAGTTACAATAGGCATAGAAACCACCAGACAGGCAGGAATCCCCAAAAAACTACCCAGGTCATGTTAAGGTGAAATATATAAATAAAAGAATAAGAAAGGGCACAGAGAGCTCATGACAGAAACACTCACTAACATATAAAAGCAAGGCTTTCAAAATAGGTGATTTTTCAACAAACTCTAAATACAAGAAGGGCTTGGTAACATGACCTACAACTATTGACAAGCGGCACAACTGCAGTGTTATAGCATCAAACCAAAGGAAACATGTAGGATGAAGGCAGAAAAGCTAAGTATCAGGGTGGAGCTTAAAGGGGTGTGAGAAAAGAAAAGAGGAGGAAGGGAATGAAAGTTTGTTTCAAACACAATAATGAAACAAATCAATCTTTGAAACTCAGTAAGAATAAACTTAAACAACAACAGTAAGTCTGTATATTTGTGGTCTTAATTCTCTGATCAAAAGACTTACAATAGAAGATTCTATCAGAAAAGGGACTATTTCTTTATCTTAAAATAATTCACATTACTATTAGAGAGATAATTTTTTTAGGTAACAGATGGAAAATATTTTCTAACTGTCATATTTTATTTTTATATTCAACTTGAGAAAACTTACAGTCACCTGATAGGAATTATATGGATTAGGTTATACCCAGAGAGAATTCCTGTTAGATAATATTAACTAGGTTATTAAAGTGGAATATCCAAATTTACTGTGGGCAGCGCCATAGGAGGATAGAGATCCTCTACTCTATAAAAAGGAAGAGGCATGACTGCCAATGTGCAATATTAATATAGCTCTGTGGGCCTCCTTGCTGGACTGAAAGAGACCACTCTCAGATACCATGCATTCCCTGCCAATAATTTCCTTATCAATTTTGAATATTCTTTAGTAGGACCTGCAAGGATAATCTGCAACAAATATGCCTTCCTTTCACCTGATTTTTGTCAGCTATGTTGTCCCAGCAAAGGGGAATTTCTTAACACAAGAAGCAAATGAACTCCAAAAATGAATGGACACTTCCAATTCCTGGTGAAATAGAGTTCGCATTACAACCAGGAGAGATACCAATACCTTCAAAGACATTATAAAAGCCACGTTTTGCTGTTAATAGATAGGACTGACTGTATATTCCACATTAATCAGGGCATTGCTTGACTCATAGCCAGATGGTATTTAACAAAAGTACCATAACATAGGAATTTGTAAAGGAATTTCTGCATAAGCATGATGTCCTTTGTTCAAATCCATGGCCCTCACCTAAAATTTTGACTTGGTGCACATACCATCCCATGTTCTGAGTTTGGAAAAACTGAATCCCCAGAGATTGGTTGTTTCTGTAGCCAAACTGGTGTTCACCAAGTCATTAGAATAATTGCATGTAAATCAGGCATGGTGATACATACCTTTAATCTCAGCATTTAGGAGGCAAAGGTAGGAATATCACCATGAGTTCCAGGCTTCCCTAAGACTACATATTGAATTCCAGGTCAGAAGGGGCAAGAGTCAGAACCTGTGTCACAATAAAAACCAAAGACAAATAATTACATATAATGTATAAGAACAACCTACACTGTTTTATAGTGTTACACAGTGAAATAAGCATAGGCTCTCTTACACACACGTGCCCACACACATGCACATATATGCACAAAATGTGATCTTCCAAACATGAAGGTTACTATTACACACAAATGCACACCAAAGTACCATAAACTCAATCATTGCTGCATTTATTTTTCATTTCTTAAAATTGAGAATTCTAGCATCAAGATATTCTGTCTGGTGTAAGTCTACTTCCAAGTCCATGTACGACCTATAGAATATTATAGTCTTTTCACCAGTTTCTCATTAGCCAAAGATGATATATTCAAAACATAAAGACCTTTATGAATTGTCTTTCATTTAGTAATTTAAAAATACCCAGTTGATTCCTATGCTATGTTGGATCATATCCTCACATAAAGGTTCATGTTTACATGAGAATTTCAGGAGAAAGCATCACTTATCACATGTATTACATGTCCACTCAAATTGTTTTGAAGATTATCCTGTTTGAAGCCTCATCCATAATGATTACTGTGTTTCATTTCAGTGTGCCAGTCAAAAAGTATCAATATATTCTGACAATGATTTTTGTCACTGAAGAGATCAACAGAAATCCCAAACTTATACCCAACATGTCTATTAATTTTTTCTTCCATCCTTCCAAGTGTGATGATTCATTGATTGTGGTCTCTCACCTACGTTCCACAGAAACTAAACGGATTGTTCTTCCTAATTATCATTGTGAAATAAAGGAATGTAGCTTATTTTTTACAGGACCATCATGGGAAAGAAGTAGCAAAATTGGGGCATTACTCTCACTAATCGTTAATACAGGACAGGTGAGACTTTGTGATGTACAGAGTAGAATTACAAATCCCATGTGCTTAGGGATATTTCCAGTAGATACTTGGTTTATGCATGTATTGTCACATACAGTTAATAGAGATCATCAACCTTTACTTGGTGGAGTTTCTGCACTTAACTTTTAAAAATTGATAGGAGGAACTATGGAGACATAAAAATGGATTTGCCACAACCCTTAAACTGTTCTGTACTTTTCCAGAGTCTTATGGATAGTGAAATACAACTAATAATGGTGTGAGCCATCACCCTTCCAAACATTCTTCCAAAATGGTGCTTAACACAATTCAGATCTTAGTTTGAGTTTTCTTCCATTGTTCTTTCTCACATTCATTTCTATGTTTTGTGTCCTTTAGGTTCATTATGGCCCATTTAATCCTGTTCTGAGTGACCATATTCAGTATCCTTATCTGTATCAGATTGCACCCAAGGAAACAAGGCTGCCCTTTGCCATAGTCTCCTTAATGCTTCATTTCAACTGGACCTGGATGGGGCTGGTCATCTCTGATGATGACCAAGGTATTCAATTTCTCTCAGAGTTCAGAGAAAAGATGCATGGAAATGATCTCTGTTTAGCCTTTGTGAATGTAATTCCATTAAACATGGACTTATACAATACAAAGGCCAAGAAATATTATAAACAAATTGTGACATCTCTGGCAAGTGTTGTGGTCATTTATGGTGAATTAAATTCCACACTGGAAGTGAGCTTTAGAAGATGGGCAAATTTAGGCATCCGTAGGATCTGGGTCACCACCTCACAGTGGGATGTCATCACAAATACAGCAAGACACTTCACTCTTGATTCATTTTATGGGTCTTTCACATTTTCTAATCACTATCATGAAATTCCCAATATTAACAAATTTATTCAGTCAATAAACACTTCTCAATATCCAATAAACTTTTCTGTTATGAGATCAGAATGGATGTACTTTAATTGTTCAGACATTGAATCTAAATGTAGAACACAGAATAAATGTGCACTCAATAATTCATTAAAATGGTTTGTAAATCAAGGATTTCACATAGCCATGAATGACGAGAATTATAATCTATACAACGCTGTGTATGCCTGGGCATATGCTTACCATGCAATGCATCATGAACATGTAGATGTTCACCCAATAACAAGTCTATGCATACATGACTGCTCAAAGGTATGTAGTGTCATCAGTAATACCTTCTAATTAGCTCCATACATTTTTAAAACCTGTTTCTGGGAGTACTCTTGATTTTGGGTGTTTCTCAATTGTTTCAGTTCCTAGGAAGTAAATATATACAGTTTATTAGTTACATTTTTCAGCGTAAATACTTGACCAAAACCACTTAGTTCAGATTGGCTTCATTCTACTTCAAAGTTCAAGACTATAGTCCTTCAAGATGGTGACACCATGGAAGCAGGGGCATGACACAAACTGTCCATGGCATCTACAGTCTGTAAGCAAGGGTGATGAATTTATAGGTCATCTAGCTGTCCCTGATTATAAACCCTTTTCCCGTGAAATAGTGCCACCTGCATTCAGTGTGAGCTTTCCACATTTAGTTACCAAACTAAATTTTTTTAGTGAAATGTCCACAGATTTGTGTCTATGGTAATTCTAACTCCAGTCAAGCAGGCAACCATGACAAATCATCACTGTGTGCATACATGAAAAAGATACTGAAATTGATGACATCAGTTTTGAGTGATCCTTATATTATGTGACATATTTTCTGAGTTTGATACCATGCCCAGCTGGTTTTAGTATTTGATAGGTGATCCCAGTTTATTTATTTACTTTGGTTTTCCAAGGTGTGGTCTCACTTTAGGCCAGGCTGACCTGGAATTCACTATGGAGTCTCAGGGTGGCTTAAAACTCACAGCGATCCTCCTACCTCTGCCTCCTGAGTGCTGGGATTAAAGGTATGTGCCACCATGCCTGGCTTCCAGTTTTTTTGTTTGTTTGTTTGTTTTGTTTTTTAAATCATGAAGTGCTTGAAATCTAGATGTGAGCTTACTTTTTCCATGCTAAAGTATCCTGATCAATGTGGTTGAGAAGTCACATAAATTGCTATTGTAATTCTGTTTCACTGCTATAACTGAAGACCTTAATGCTTTTGTTAATCTTTTTTGATTACTAAAAATATAGAGAGTTTTAAGGCTTATCTCAATAGCCTTACCTAATATTTTGTGATCAGTGTTAGCAGTTTCTTCACAAATAATCTTATAAAAATATAGTAATGTTTAATTTATCTGTGGAAATTCATTTATTTCACATTATTGTGTCCATGCAATAGAGTTTCATTTTCTGGGTAGGATTGTAAAAAACAAAGGTATTACTCATATCACATATTATGTACATATTGTATTTACTTAATTGGAAATGATATATTTCTTTTAGTTTTACCACACTATGAAGAATATGCAATTTATTAACCCCATTGGAGACCTAGTGACTATTAATGAGAAAAGAAAATGTGATGCAGACTATGATATTTCCCACATTTCAAATTTTCCACAAGGTCTTGGAATCAAGGTGAAAATAGGACAGTTTTCTTCATATGGTTCCATTGGTCAACAATTGTATCTGTCTGATGAGGCCATAGAGTGGGCCACAGGGAGTAGGCAGGTATGTTTACCTAACTGTGATGTTTTACTCTCAACATAAATAGATAAAATCATGTGGGCCCATGTGTGCCCTCACGATTTGGCCAAGTGCAACATGTTGTTTATGTTTCTTTTACCAGTGTCCTAGATTTTCTTTATATCTTTTGAAAAATGTTTGGAAATGACAAAATATTTCATCAAAATCTTGACAGACAGGCTGGGTGTTGTGGTGCATGACTTTAATTCCACCACTCAGGAGGCAGAGTCAGGAGGATTGCTGTGAGTTCAAGGCCAGCCTGAGATCACATAGTAAATTTCAGGTCAGCCTAGGCTAGAGTGAGACTCTACCTCAAAAACAAAAATAATCTTGACAGATATGACAACATACATTGTAATAAATGGAGTGTGGCACCTCAATTTTATTGTAGATGTGGATAAAGAGTTTAGTAAGGGTGATTATTTTCACATATCGTTATGAATGGAGTATATAACATTACTAACTTTTACAACTACACTTCTGGTTTACCTCAGATTCCCTCCTCTGTGTGCAGTGAGTCTTGCAAGCTTGGTTTCAGGAAGTTCCGACACGAGGGAAACGCAGCCTGCTGTTTTGATTGTTTCCCCTGCCCAGAAAACGAGATTTCTAACAAAACGGGTAAGTTGATGGTTTAGAGAGTCTTTCTCCAGTTTGTCTCTTTTATCCACCTATCTGAACAAACAGATAATATTTCTTCAGTGCTTAATGTAATCACTTGGTTGAAATGAGAAATACTCATGACCATAAACATAATACTCACTTTACTCCATGAACCACATTTTTAGTACCTAGATCCATTGTACATACTGGTTCTCCCACAATAAAAATACTCTTTGAGGTCAAATAGTTAATGAATATATTATTTCTATCAAAGAATGTCACATATTCATATAATCCTCTGTGAATCTATATAAAATGAAGTTAATAAGAAGGAATCTTCATTCTATTCATTTATTTATTGATTGGTTATAGAGGGAAGGGGAGATAAAGTGAGAATGTGAATGCCAGAGCCTCTACTCACTGCAAACGAAGATCAGATGCATGTGCCACCATGTAGAACTCGTTTACATGGGATGTGGAGAGTCAAACCTGGGTCCTTAGTCTTTGCAAGAAAGTACTTTAGACAGTATGCCACTACTCCACCCTTTTCTGGCTTTAGCGATATGTAATTTTGCAAACACTTTCAATATAAGCATAATATCTTCTTAGCGTCTATGAAATAATAATTCAGAAAGCAGTTGATTTTAAGACTTTAGGTAATAGCATATCACAGATATTTAAATCCTTTATCAGGAAACATAAACATTCCAATTAAAATATCATGTGCATTGTTTTAGATGTAATTTGAAGCATTTAAGGAGATAATGGGAAATATTCTGAAGTTAAAAATAAGAATAAAATATATATCTCATATGTCAAACCTACTGGGCTGAGCACAGAATGGAAAAATAGGTACTATTTTAAGTTGCCCTCTATTTTACAGGTGAGAACACAATACAATGGGAGTGGCATGTTAAAGTAGAACCTAAAGGCTGTGGTCAATATTATCAATGGGATTTAAATATGGTATAAATATTAATTTCTCACCTTTTTATCTATTAGAATCTGGAGCACACACTAACATCCAGACCACCTTTTTAGTGTACCAGAAGTCTAAGTGCATACAGAGGAAAATTTATACATGATGTAAAAAAAAGAATGAGATTGACATGAATTTTCAGTATGATTGGATAATGTCACAAAATGAATAAAATAATATAATTAGAAGTATATTAAAACAGTGTTCATTCAAGTAATACTTCAACAAGCAATCCAAACTAATTAATTAAATACAAACTTTAGTGGTGTTGGATAAGTTCAGTATTAGCATTGATGTGTTTTTTTCTTAATTTGTACATGTTGGCCATGTTATATTTACCAAATTAGGTGGGATGTATGGCCTTATAATATATGATTCATAAAATATATGTGCATAAATTTACAATACATGATTAAGAGAAGTAATATTAGAATTATTGGGAAAATATTCCTTTATGTAAATATTCAATATGAGATACCATATATTTCTTATAAGTCCTCTTTTATGATTCAATACAATTACAATCAAAACTGTAAAGCACCATGATAGAAAATACAAAATATAGGTGGCAAGAATTTCTCCCCCGTTCCTTATTGTGTGTCATGTTCATTCTTTTTTTAATGTTGGCAAATTATCTTGTTCATAATCCTTTCTTGAATTAACCTCTTGACCAAATTATGCTAAAACATAGACCAAGGATTATTGAGGTAAATTTGGAGAAACAGATAAATCGTATGTCATCTCAAAATTTGTATATTCCAAGTAGATAGATTTCAGCAATAATCATATTAGAGTTAATTATATCTAGGTGTATTCAATTTCATTCATATTCCCTAAAATATGTGTTGGAACAATTATATGTACCTACTGACATTTGGGTACAAAGCCATAAAACATCAGCTGATACAGACAGATAGGCTTCAAAACAGAGAACTGTAGTAGGGAAAAATCACATTTTTTAATCTAAATTTATGGATGTTGTCTAACAAAGGTGTTAAAATGAACATAGAATCATGTACATCTCTGATCTCATACTGCACTGTGTACAGAACTCTGAGCTAGTGTTTTTTTTTTTCTTTTTGAGACAAGACTAGCTCTTTTAATGAAAGAGAGCATAAGTGTGAGGGAGGAGAGAAAGAGAGATAATTGGGGTGCAATGGTCCCTAGCCACTGTACTTGAATTCCAACCGTGTGCCACCTTATGGAAATGTGCGACTTACTCATGTATCACCAAGTGTGACTAACTTATGAGAGATGTGGTGAATCAAGCATGGGCCCTTAGGCATTGCAGGCAAGCATCTCAATTGATAAGCCATCTCTCCTGTAGTAGAAATCATAAGAAATACCTCATGTAAGAAATGTCACTATATAATCCTAGTACACTGCAGCAAAATTATTTTATTCTTTTAAGAAAAACAAAGGGTCAAGAGAATATATAAGGTAAGTTAGGTGAATAAAATACAGCTTTGTTAGGCTGAGGATATGGCTCACCAGTTAAAGCAAGGACATGCAAAGCCTAACCACCTCAGTTCAATTCCCCATTACACAGAGAAAGGCAGATGTACAAAGTGATACATGTATATGGTGCTTGTTTTCAGTGGCTAGAGGTTCATGCGCATCCATTCTCTCTGGATTTCTCTGTCTTCCTCTGCCTATGAGCAAATAAAGTATTTTTTTTTTAAAAAAAGCTTTGTTTATCTCACCTAATATGAAGGTCTTTATTAATTGCCATCATGGCTATAAAGAGAACTACGTTATATTGTAAATAGGAACTAGAATACAAGAATGTTGTAACAAAGAGTAAATACTGCCACTAGTCTGATGATATTTTACATTGTCTGCCAGATATGGATCAATGTGTGAAGTGCCCAATCAACCAATATGCTAGCCTAGAGAAAAATCACTGTCTACAAAAAACTATGAAGTTTCTGGCTTATGAAGATGCCTTGGGGATAGCTCTGGCTTGTATAGCGCTTTGCTTCTCTACACTCACTGCTGTTATACTTGGAGTTTTTGTGAAGCATCAAAACACACCAATTGTGAAGGCCAATAATCGAACAAACAGCTACATCCTGCTCATTTCCCTCAAGTTCTGTTTCCTCTGCCCATTACTCTTCATTGGACACCCCAACACAGCCAAGTGTATCCTGCAGCAGATCACATTTGCACTTCTCTTCACTGTGGCTGTGTCAACTGTTTTGGCCAAAACAATTACTGTGGTTCTGGCCTTCAGGGCCACTGCTCCAGGACAAAAGTTGAGGGGACTGCTGGTATCAGGAGCACCTAACTTCATCATTCCCATCTGTACCTTGATCCAACTTGTTCTCTGTGGCATCTGGATGGGAACATCACCTCCCTTTGTTGACACTGATGAACACTCAGAACATGGGCACATCATCATTGTGTGCAACAAAGGCTCAGATACTGCCTTCTACTGTGTCCTGGGCTACCTGGGATCTCTGGCTATAGGGAGCTTTACTGTGGCTTTCCTGGCCAGAAACCTGCCTGATGCATTCAATGAAGCCAAATTCCTGACCTTCAGCATGCTGGTGTTCTGCAGTGTCTGGGTCACTTTCCTTCCTGTCTATCACAGCTCCAAGGGGATATCCATGGTGATAGTGGAAGTCTTCTCTATCTTGGCCTCCAGTATAGGATTGATAAGTTGCATCTTTTTCCCCAAGTGTTACATCATTTTGATAAGACCCAGGAAAAATAGTCTAAAGAGGGTGAAGAAAAAACATATTGTATAACCAATTGATTTTTAAATTTTACCTCATATGTCTTAATTTAAATTATATCCTATAGAAACCCTTGCTCTATTGTAAGCACTAAATATTAAAAAGAGGTAAGATATTTGTTAATGTGTACAAGTCTTATTTGGACTCTAACATTGTTTTTTTCTCAATTTTTATTAACATTTTCCATGACTATAAAAAATATCCCATGGTAATACCCTCTATGCTCTCTTCCCAACTTTTCTCTTTGAAATTCCATTCTCCATCATATCCCCTCTTCATCTCAATCAGTATCCCTGTTATTTTGATGTCATGATCTTTTCCTCCTCTTATGATGGTCTTGTGTAGGTAGTGTCAGGCACTATGAGGTCATGGATACCCAGGCCATTTTATGTTTGGAAGGAGCACGTTGTAAGGAGTCCTACCCTCCCTTTGGCTCTTACATTCTAACACTGTTTATCAGCTTCCATGCACAGCTGTCAGGCCAGGTTCCATTTACCAGCTCCTACGAAAAGCCAATTTCACAAACTGTCATATGCCTCTAGAGATGGTTTGCAGTAACAAGAATAATCATTTTCTCACATCTCTCTCCAATTAGTAAATAAAGACACTTAGAACAAAGCATTGCTAATGTACTGTGTATTTTGCTCCCATTACTCTGGATAACCTGAAATGTATCTGATACCTTCTTCAGATTGTTTCAAAAAACCTACTATAGTTAGCTGGACAGAGCAAATGTCTTTGAGAATGTCTTAAAAGGTTGTATTTGAGTGTTCAAAGAATATTCAGAGATACAGTGAGGGTTTGATTAGGAGTAAAAGAATAGTTCCCTTTGAAAGTAGCAGAGGCCTTACCTAAAGATGTTTTCAATATACATTAAGGTTTATCCATGCATAGTAGCAGATAGTTCATCCCCTGGAAAATTGAAACAAAATAGTTATGGTTTAAATCACTAGCCATTTGATGTTCTGTGGTAGGGAATATACAAAAGAATGTCAGCAAAATGTTGGTGACAGTGAAAATGTTGTTCATGATCAATATGAAAGATAGTCAGGCATAGGAATAATCCAATATGTGCTTCCTGGAACAACTAAGATGATTGCCCTATCATCTTTTTGCTGAATATTCCTTGTCTTTCCGGAATGAATATATCAGCCTTTGTGTCCATGAAACCTGAAATTATATCAGGCCTGAATGTCTATCTGGACCATGGAATTCTGAATGTAATATGTAGAGAAGTTTAAATCATAGTGACCAAGGGAATACCTCCTCAGCAGCTTTATTTTTGTTTGCTTTTTGTGTGTTTTCTATCCCATTCTTGTAAAAAAAATTACACAAATGATTCAAACATTTATCCATTGTGAAAATATTGACTATTCTAAAATATAAATTTATACAAATATAATACTGCAAAATATGGGTTATATGTAACTGTTAATCTTTCATTTTTTAAAAAATTTATAGATATGATGATTTCAAGAATTGTTTTCATTTAGACATGAATAAACTAATTACTCACATTTGCATAAGTATGTAAAATAAACAATTAATTTTTAAAAACCCATACAAACCAATGTTAGTTTATGAGCTATGCAAAGACAAGATCCAGAATTTTCAATACTATGTTTAATGAAATGAAGGAAAACATATTTGTGTAATATGAAAATATTCTCCAGTAAATAGGGTTTTGCCTCATTGATGTATTAGTCAGTCTACACAAATGGTTACAGAAATCAGCCTGTTTCTTAAAACAGAGTTTAGTAACTAACTACTCAGTAATTCTTATAGGCTAAAAGTTTTGTCTCCAGGACATGATCCTATTGGAGATTGTACATTTAAGTGAGGTGATCTGCTGTCATTAGTAAATGATATTTAACTGTGTTCTTGCATGGCATACTGTCACACAAACTGCTCCTCTCCCTCTGTACTATGTGTCAGCAAATTTTGCCTTTCATTCCACTAAGGATGTGCTGCTGTCGTCACAGCATAGAATCACTGGCAACAAAGATGTGAGCATAGAATAAATGTGCTTAAACTGTGAAACAAATTCAGTGCCTTCTCTACATGATTAGGGACGTTCCATATGATGCTGATAAAATGGGTATTGTGACACATTTGGATGGGATATTCTGTAGAGGTGTAGATTTTACAGATTTTTTAAAGCTTTGGAGATTTATATGGAAGAAATAAAAATGAAGATGTACAACTTATTTTAGGTATGCAACCAAGACAACTGCCATAGTATATATTGTGTTGGCGGCCTATGTTGCCTCACTGAGCCACAACTTACTGGCAGGTATCTCATCTCTTGCATAGAATGTTTCTAAAGAATTTTATTTATATATTTGTAAGTGGAGACAAACAGCAGGAAAGAGAGAGAGAGAGAGAGAGAGAGAGAGAGAGAGAGAGACAGAGAGAGAAAAAATGGGTGCCCCAGTACCTCCTGCCACTTCAAACAAATTTTCGTAGTATGTTCCAATTTGTGCACTTGGCTTTATATGGGTAGAGTAAAATCGATTTAATGTTATTAGGCTGTAAATGGTTACACAGTTGTCATACCGTTAATAGTGAAAAAGATTTTCTTCCTCACTGTGGTTCTGACATCTAATTAAATATTTGAAAATTTAAATTTACCCTTTCAAAAGAAACAACCAAGAGAATTAAAATAATCATAATAGGATATTTTAATGGAAGTTTATAAATAGAAATATACCAATGAAAAATCAAACTGCAATGTTTCTGGAAAGAAAAAACATAAGTCAAATTAAAAACTGGAAATCCTCTCCAATAGATTGCATCCTATGAAGGACAGAATATCAGCAGATGAAGACAAAGACAAAGAATTAATGCTTCTGTCAAAATTAATATGGTCAAAACGTATAAAGGAAATCAAGGGTATGTGCAACACAACAGAAGGAACAAGTGTACAAAATATAGGCTTAGAAAGAAAGGAACCCTTGACTAAAGATATTGAATGCATTGAAAAAAATATAGAAGGGATTTTCCTCTTTGAAGGAGAGAAGATACTATCTAGGTACAAAAGGTATAGTAAATAGCAAATGCACATGAGCCAAAAGAGAAAATATTCAGGGTATGTCATAGGGAGAATTGTTAATATACAGAAGTAAGAAGTATATTGAGAACTCATTCTAGAAACATTCAGTATCATTAAAAGTGAGCCCATCAGATCTGTAAAACTTCTCTTATCAAACTGGAGCAAGCACATAGTTCAATTGACCCATAACATGCTAGGGGACTCAGTCTGAATTTGGGAGATTACATATAAACTAACACATTGTATATGTCTGCAACTTGTTTATTAGGTCCAATGTTTAATTTCTTTGTAAGTTTGAAAGTAATTTAAATCATTCTGTCTTAATCAGGTAAAACATTACTTTCCAGTTATACAATTAAATGCCCATATTACAAAAACAGAGATTTCAAATAAATAATTTAAATACAATTTAAAGATGCTGAAAATACAATAACAGTCCAAGAATGAGATAGAAATAAATTATTAAGGTCACAGTAGAAACAATGAATTGGAAATAAAAGTAAGAATTAAAAAGTTTATGAAACAAAGAGCTGATTCTTTGAGAAATTGAACAAGATTGATATTTCTGTGGTCAAATGAACCAATCAACCAAACAAAAAGAATTCTCGGACTTCTGGTCAAGATGGCGACCTCCTAGCTGCACTATAGACAACAAGGAAAACAAAGGCCCACACAAGTGCAATAGTGGTACACAGCCATGGTGAGGAATCAATTGCTCGAGAATTGGCTAACTGATCCACTCAGTGGTACTAGACCCATAGCTGGAGCTGGGAAACTAGTCAGAACCCTACCCAAACACAAGCCCACTCTTCAATATCAAGCTACCATCAATCACAGGGTATAAGAGGGCCTAAATCTACCATACTGTCTATCAAAAAAGTAAGTCTTATCTCAATTTTTTGGGTGCTAACTTACTCTCCGTTGGATAATGTGCTTCTCTTTTCCAGATAGATGCAGATCCTAAGGAGAGAGCTGACCCAACATACCTCAAAAGGGGCCCAACTGAAACTAAGGACAACTGGCGAAATAAGCAAGGGTGATGTTTTCCTGTGAACTGGATACCAGCACAAAGGGGAAGGAGATCAACGCAGAGAAAAATCAACTCCTACGAAAGCAGAGAGCCAGAGCCTCAGAGGCCCCCAACACCTCAGCACTGAAGCAGACCAAAAATGAACCCAACATGGCTCAGGGAAATTTTCCGGAAGAGGGGGCGGAAAGAATGTCAGAGTCACATGTTGGGTCATGATTTGCAGAGACATTTATCATACCAATATCTGGGGGCTAACTCCACAATGCACGACCCATTTTCATTAACAAGGAGGGTCTAATGGGAAGGGGTAGATCACAGATGAGCCTAAATAATGGTACCAAACTGCCTGTATTTACTGAAAAGAAAACTAATAAATTAAATTAAAATAAAAATAAAAAGAATTCTCAAAGTAACATGCTTAAAAGTGAAAGTGCAGATGTCACACTGATACCAATGAAATTTGGAGAATCATGGGCATATTTCAAAAACTGTATTCTACAAAAGTGAAAGACCTGGAAGAAAAAGATGAATTCCTTGATTCATGTCACAGTCCAGAAGTAAATTTAGAAAAGGAAGGCATCCTAAACAAATATATTACTTCCAAGGAAATGGAAAAGTCATTAAGAATCTTACGAAAAGGACAACAACAAAAATCAAGTCAGATCCACTACTGAATTGAACTAAACTTTTCAAGAACAAAATTATTTCTTATAAAATGATTTCACACAAATGAAAAAGAGAGAATAATCCAAAGTCCTTCTATGAAGTCACCATTAGTCTCATACCTAAACCAGAGACCCCCAAAATAGAAAGTTATAGATTGATATCTATAATTGAGATGAAAGTATTCCCCAATGAAATAGAAAACAACTTCTACATTTTTAAAACATTCCATGCCTTTAGACAAGCATTCTTTTCTTTCTAAGCCTACAATTCGTAAACTTGGTCCTTCTGTACGGTTGCAAATATCCCTTATTTCATTTATATATTTTGACCATATTAATTTTTTTCGGTTTATTTATTTATTTATTTATTTGAGAGTTACAGGCAGAAAGAGAAAGAGGTAGGGAGAGAGAGAGGGAGAGAATGGGTGCTCCAGGGCCTTCAGCCACTGCAAATGAACTCCAGATTGTGCGCCCCCTTGTGCATCTGGCTTACATCAGTCCTGGTGAATTGAGCCTCGAACCAAGGTCCTTACACTTCACCCATAAGTGCTTAACTGCTAAGCCATCTCTCCAACCCGACCTTATTAATTTTGACTGAAACATTAATTCAGTTTTCTTGTCTTACTTGCTGTTGTTCTGTGTTTCATAGGATGCAATTGGAGAGGATTTCCACAGTTTTTAATTTGAATTCTTCTTTCCAGAAACATTTCAGTTTTATTTTTCATTGTTTTTTTCTCTATATAAATTTCCATTATAATATCCTGTTATTATTTTTTAAAATTTATCTGTTTGCTTCTTTTGAAAAGCTAAATTTAAAACATTTAATCATATGCCATATGATAAAAAAAACCTTTTCACCAAATAATGGTATGACAACAGGGTAACCACTCAGAGTCTAATGACATTGATTTTACTGTACCCATATAAAGCCAGGTACACACATGGGCACAAGTATCTAACGTTGTGGGAAGTGGCAAGATGGCATGGTATAGCCATTTTCTTACTCTAGCTTGCTGTTTTTCTCCTTACTGTCTGTCCCTGATTACAAGTTTAAAAATAAAATTCTTTAGAAACATTCTATGCCAGTGATGAGATACCTGCCAGTAAGTTGTGGCCCAGTGAGGTCACATAGGCCACCAAAACAATATATGCTATGGCAGTTGCATACCTAAAACAAGTTGTAAATCTTCATTTTTATTTCTTAAGTATAACTCTCCAAAGCTTTAAAAATCTGTAAGATCTACACCTCTACAGAATATCCCATCCAAATGTGATACAATACCCATTGTTTTTCAGCAGCATGTGGGAAAGTACCTAATTATGTAGAGAAAGCAGTGAGTTTGTTTCACAGTTTAAGCACATTTATTCTATGTTCACGTGTTTGTTGCCAGTGCTTTTATGCTGTGACGAGACAGCAGCACATCCTTAGTGGAATGAAAGGCAGAATGTGCCGTCACATAGTACAGAGGGAGAGGAGCAGTTTGTGTGACAGTATCCCATGCAAGAACATAGTTAAATATCATTTACTAATGACAGCAGATCACCTCACTTAAATGGACAATCTCCAATAGGATCTTGTCCTGGAGACAAAACTTTCAGCCTATAAGAATTACTGAATAGTTACATTAGTCACTAAACTCTGTTTTAAGAAACAGGCTGATTTCTGTAACCCTTTGTGTAGACTGACTAATATATCAATGAGGCAAAACCCTATTTACTGGAGAATACTTTCATTTTACACAAATACAATTTTCTTCATTTCATTAAATGTAGAATTGAAATGGTGGATCCTTTCTTTGCATAGCTCATAAACTGGCATTGGTTTTTATGGATTGTTTTATTAATTGTGAATTTTTATACATACTAATGCAAATGAGTAAGATTAGTTTATTCATATTTAAGTGAAAAACTGACAAACAAATTCACAATTTTCATATGTATAATTTTAAAAAACGTAAGATTCACAGTTACAATCCATATTTTGAAGTATTATATTTCAAAATTTGTATAAATTTATGTTTTAGAATAGTTAATTTTTTCATATTTTTGGTATTTTGGAAGGCTATATGTTCTAATTATAGTTATTCATAAAATGAATAACAGGTTTTGAACTCCATCTTTCAATAATTAATATAGGATTATGAATATTCATATGTGAAAAAAGTTCTCAAATTCAAATACATAACATGTGAATTCCATTTAATTCTTAGTTATACTCTGCTATCTCAAGATTTGTTCCAAACATTTCACATCCTTCTTGTCTGTATCACCTTGGTCTGTTTTCACACTCTAGCAGTGGAGTCTCACAGCAGCCACAGAGACCATGTGACCACAATGCTGAAATGATCAGTGTTTTGGCCCATTACAATATTTACACTAAAAGTTGCCAGTTGCTGCCAGCAATAAAGTACATCATTTTCATAGTTACATAATCAAATACAAACCACAGTCTAAAATGTTAAAGTCACACACACACAAAGATTTGCACTATAATATTACGGTCTTGATTTGTTGGCTTGAAATAATCATATTCCTGTTTTGTGAGGAAAGGTCAGGCAGTTTAATTGCTGTTAGTTAGAAGAGCCCAAATTGTGAAAAATGAAACATTTCTAGACAGTGATGAATATAAGTAAGGGCTCTGAAATATGCATTGAATCCTTGACAATATGACAAAACTTATGGTCTGTAATTAGCTAATAGTAGAAGAATAAATATAATATTGCATACCTATTGTACAGAAGCATGTGCTGCATTGTTTACTTTTACAAAGGGAGAGTATGTTCCCAGCCAGATTCCACAACGTACAAGTTGGGTCAAGTTACAGATGGGAATGATGAAGTTAGATGCTCTTGATACCAGCAGCCCCATCATCTTTTCCTGGAAAATTTATCCAGATGGCCAGAACCACAGTAATGATTTCATTGAAAAGAGTGGACACAGACACAGTGAATAGGACTGCAAATGTGATCTGCTTCAGGATGCACTTGGCCGTGTTGCGATGTCCAATGAAGACTAATGGACCAAAAAAGCAGACCTTGAGGAAGATGAGCAGCATGTAGTTGTTTGTTTGATTATTGGCCTTCACAATTGGTGTGTCTTGGTGCTTCACAAAAGTCCCAAGTACAAGAGCAGTAAGTGTAGAGAAGCACAGGGCTATACAAGTAGAGCCATCCCCAAGGCATCTTCATAAGTCAGAAACTTCATAGATTTTTAGAGACAGTGATTTTTCTCTATGCTGGCATACTGATTGATCGGGCATTTCACATATTAATCCATATCTTGAAAACGATGCAAAGTATCAGGTTAGTGGTAGCATTCCCTTCTTTGTCATGACACGCTGCATAAAAAGTGTCTCAGAGATGAGCCATACTTGTATTCCATTTTCCTATTGACAATTAAGTTAGTTCTCTCTATAGTTGTGATGGCAACTAATAAAGACCATCATATTATGGTGAGATAGACAAAGTTTCTTAAAAAGATTATTTATTTATTCATAAGAGACACAGAGAAAAAGTTCACCTGAACCTCTAGCTACTGAAAGCAAACACAAGATACATGTATCACTTTGTCCATCTGTCATTCCTGTGTCATTTAACTGAGTTGGTTAGGTTTTGCATGCCTGTGCCTTAACTGCTGAGCAATCTCCTCAGCCTAACAAAGCTGTATTTTATTCACTTAACTTACCTTATATATTTGCCTGATCCTTTGTTTCTTAAAAGAATAAAATATTTTTGTAGTGTAATAGATTTATATAATAACATTGCTTACATGAGGTAATTCCTGTGATTTCTACTGCAGAAGAGATGGCTTATCAATTAAGATGCTTACCTGCAAAGCTGAAAGATCCATGCTTGACTTACTACATCCCTCATAAGTCAGATGCCTAAGGAGACACATGAGTAATTCACACATGTGCACAAGGTGGAACATGTGTGTGGAATTCGACTGCAGTGGCTAGAGACCATTCCTCCCCAATTCTTTGTCTTTTTCGGTCTTCCTTTCTCACACTCATGCTCTCTTTCTTTTTTTACTTGTTAGATATGGACATATTTTTTATGTAAACATCACACATTGGTACCATATTTCATCCTCCCTGCCCCTTTTCTGAGGAGGACTTCCTCATTGGGGATGCAGGTCAATCCCACAGGTATTGTGGTTCATGCCTTATATGGGCAGCATGCACTTGTGGGGGAGAGGCAATATCTTTGTGCAAAATGTCCCAACTTGTGGCTGTAACAATCTTTCTGCCCTTTTGAAGTACCCATCAAGATTATCATGCACTTTGACCAAGTAGGTTTATTCTCAGGGCAGCAGGGTTTGTTCAAAATAACAAAATTGACAAATGTAATTTACTACCCAAATACACTTAACCAAAAGAATATTTTATTTTTTATTTCTTATTTTTAATATACATTATGCATGCTACAAAACTTCCTAAATTTCCTCTCCATATATCATAGCTCATGATACTATCTCTGATACTAGTCATGATAAAAGATGGATAGAGGACAAAACACCTTAGATAAATAATCAATTAAACCCTTGACATACATAACTTGTGCCTTTAGTGCTGAGGAGTTTCTCATTGTGTGTTTGCTATGGCATACCCACAGAAAATCCAAAATGGCTAAAAAAAAAAGGCTCCTTAGTGCTCCAGGCCAAAGTAAACCACAATAATAAAATATATACATTTTGAGTTTTTGTTAAATTTATTTATTTATCTTGAGAGAAACAGAGAGGGAGAAAGGCAGGTAAAGGAAGAGACAGACAGAGACAGAGAGAATAGACGTTCCAGTGTCTCTAGCCACTGCAAATGAACTGTGGGTGCATGCACCACCTTGTGCATTTGACTTACATGGGTACTGGGGAATCGAACTAGGGTTCTTAGGCTTCAAATTCAAGCATCTTACCCACTAAGGTATCTCTCTGGCTCTCCCCGTCCCAATAAATGTTGAGCTTTTTAGCCAAGCACTCCTGAAATGCTGACTACAGAAATACCAACAGACCCAGTTATACCCTTTCTGGGCATCTACCCTAAAACCTTCAAACCTCAGGCCAGAGAGATTTGCTCAACCATGTTTGTAGCAGCTCAATTCGTAATAGCTAAAAGCTACAATCAACCCAGATGTCCATCATTAGAAGAATGGATAACAAAGATGGGGTATATCTACACAATGGAATTCTATACAGCAGTAAGAAAAAACGACACAATAAATTTGAGGAAAAATGGGTGAACCTGGAACAGATCATTCTCAGTGAACTTACCCAATCACAGAAAAAAAAATCGACACATAGTCTCACTCATCTACAACACCTAACCTGAATCTACCCAAGATACCTTACATACCCAGCAAGCACCTCATGAACTAGACAATAGGATGGATGGGGAGGGTGGGGAGGGTATCGAAGGGTGGAAAACAGTAATCTGGACCCAAACGGCAATGGTACCATAAAATTCTCCTTCCTATAAGACAGACCAAATGGCTGAACCTTCACTAGACCCTTACAGGAAACACCTGAACCACAATACTCTGGAGAGGGTAGGATCAAGACTAACCTAAATCTTCTACATCTTCCCTCCCTCCCTCTCCCCCTCTCCCCTCTCTCTCTCTCTTCTCTAACTCTTGTATATTACTTATGTTTTTCCTCAATTTCTTAGTGGACACTGACCTGTAACACCCACTTCCAGCTTGGGGCTACCATCCACAATGAGCTTTTGATCTGAGAAACCTACAAGGTTTCCCAAAACAATGACAGACTTCTGTTAGAGTACTTGATGACCCACCAAAGGCCAGTGGTAAGACCCTATTGCTGAAGACCCCATATGCAGCTGACACGTAAAATGGAATGGCATGGCTGGAAGCCAGAAGAAGGTCAGTCCCAGACAGTGAGCGTGTCCAGTGCCAGAAGGTGCTACATGGGTGACTGGGGGAAATGACCAATATCTGTCCAAGCAACTCATTGTCTAACCTAATTAACAACAAATAACCTGATGTGATGACCACACACGTGCATTAGTGGCACACAGCCATGGTGAGGAACCAACTGCTCTTGATTTGGCTAACTGATCCACTCAGTGGTACTAGACCCATAGCTGGAGCTGGGAAACAAGTCAGAACCATACCCAAACATAAGCCCACTCTCCAATATCAAGCTACCATCAATCATGGGATACAAGAGGACCTACACCTATCAAACTGTCTATCAAAAAAGTAATTGTTATCTCAATTTTCTGGGTGCTAACTTACTCTCCGTTGGAGAATCTGCTTCTCTTTTTCAGATAGATGCAGATCCTAAGGAGAGAGCTGACCCAACATACCTCAAAAGGGGCCCAACTGAAACTAAGGACAATTGGCGAAACAAGCAAGGGTGATGTTTTCCTGTGAACTGGATACCAGCACAAAGGGGAAGGAGACCAACGCAGAGAAAAATCAACTCCTACCAAATCAGAGAGCCACAACCTCAGAAGCCCCCAACACCTCCGCACTGAAGCAGACCAAAAATGAACCCAACATGGCTGAGGGAAATTTTGCAGAAGAGGGCCGGAAAGAATGTCAGAGTCACATGTTGGGTCATGGTTTGCAGAGACATTTTTTATACCAATAACTGTGGGATAACTCCACGATGCATGACCCATTTACATCAACAAGGAGGGTCCAAAAGGAGGGGGTAGATCATAGATGAGCCTAAACAATGGTACCAAACTGCCTGTATTTGCTGAAAAGAAAACTAATAAATTAAATTAAAAAGAAAATAAAATTAAATGCAAAGTTCATACTCATCCCATGGTTGGCATCATTAAGTTTAGCCTTTAGAAACACCTATTTTGGAGCTGGGAATCTAGCCCAGTAGTAGAATGCTTGCCTACCTCTCAAGAAGCCATGGATTTGATCCTTAGCACTACAAAAACTAATCAAACAAAAACCCAATTTATATATGTTGTGTGAATTTACTTGATTCTTGAGATCAATTTGCTTCCCAGAAAGTTGGTCTAGTAGATCAAGTTTCAACCTTTAATAATGTGTACTAGAGACACTGTCCTAATGAAATTCCCTGTTTGTTTTGGCATACTCTGTAAAACTTTTCTTTGTCTGCTACAATACAGATGACCATAAGCTCATGATCGGGAAGCAGTGATAAAGATTTTGAGTCTTCGCTGAATCATTAATTAGGCTAAGACTGGTAGATTGTGTTCAAAAGTAGAATTCAATGCCCTTCCTTGTGGAAGAATTAATTTTCATTATATTGGCATCTGAATTTGCAAAGTCACCTTCAAAACATCCTTTGTCCTGCTTCAGAATATCCAAATGGAGGGTAAAGAAGAGAGTCAGGTCATGTGACATGATGCTAGCATTAATTATTAAGGTTTGAAAATCTGAAAACCTTTGGTTAGTCCCCATTACCCATTGAAGACATGAAAGGAATTTTGTTGTGGACTTCTTCATGAAAAAAATTATGCCAATTCTTCTGAAGTGATTTATAAATTTGACAATTGTGGTGGTTTGATTCAGGTGTTCCCATAAACTGATGTGTTCAGCTGATGGCAATTTGGGAATTGCAGCCTCCAGGAGGTGGTACATTTTTACAGGCAGACATATGGGTATAATAGACAGCTTCCCCCTGCCTGTGTTTGGCACACTCTCATGCTGCTGTTGTCCACCTCATGTTGTCAATGAGGTGGTGTCCACTTTCTGCTCATGGCATCATTTTTCTCTGTCCACATGGAGCTTCTCCTTGAGTCTGGAAGCCAAAATAAACACTTCCCCCCCCCAAAAAAAAAGAAGTAAAGGAATGAAATAGGCCAATATACTTTGTTATGTGGCCATCAGTTTCAATAATTTCAAAACAGAACAAGTAATACTTACTCCTTATCAGATTGTTGTGAGTTATAGATCAAATAGCATAATGAAAATGTAAATTCACTTAAGCTATACAAATGAGTACTGGCCTTCAAGTGAATTTTTCATATTTCATTTAGTACTGTGACTAAAAATACAAAATTATGAATTACAAAACTATTTTAGATATTAATGTTATTATAAAACTTTAATGTTAAAGGTGATTGCTTGCAAAGGCTGCAAGCCAGGCTGTAATTCCCCAGCAAGATGTACAAAGTGGTATATGAGTTTGGAATTTGTTTGAAGAGACAAGAGACCCTAGTGCACCCATTCTCTCTCCCTCTCTCTCTCTTTCTCTCTCTCTTCCTCTCTCACATGCTCTCGCTGTCTCTCTCTTTTACACATAAATTAATGTCTAAAAAATTACTTACTACCTATTGCCCCATTTCTCTGTTGGAACTACTATACTTCGGTTAACATAACAGCATGGTACTGACATAAAGCAGGAGTATAGATAAATGGTATAGAATTGAGGACCCGGACTTTGAGTCAAGCAACTGACCTGCTTGATATTTGACAAAGGCCCTAACAATATAGGCTACAGAAAAGACAGCATCTTCATCAAATGGTGCTGTACAAACTGGATAACAATATGCAGGAATTTAAAACTTGATCCACACATCTCTCCATGCACAGCATTCAAGTCCAAATGGATCAAAGACCATAATATAAGACCAGAAACTCAGCTACTAGTAGAAGAAAACATAAGAGGAAATTTCCATGATATATGAATGGAAAAAGACTTTCTCAACACAAGCACAGTAGCACAGGATGTTAAAGAATCACTCACCCAGTGGGATCACATGAAGCTGAAGAGTTTCTTCACAGACAAATATACAATAAGCAAAGCCAAAAGATTACCCTCAGAATGGAAGAAAATGTTTACTAAATATCCAACTGAAGGAGGCCTAATCTCTAGAATCTACAAAGAACTCAAAAACTTAAGCCATAAACAGTCAAACAACCCCCTGACCAAAAGGGACAAAGAACTGTTCAGGCAGTTAACAGAGGAAGAAATACAATTGGCAAACAGTCACTTAAGAAAATGTTCATCATCCATAATCAGGAGGGAAAGGAAAATTAAAACAACTATGAACTTCCACCTTGCCCCTGTAAGGATAGTAAATATTTAAAAATCCAATGAAAATAAATGGTCATGAGGATGTGGAGAGGTAGAAATGCTCATCCACTGTTGTTGGGAATGTAAGATGGTACAACCCCTTAGGAAAGCAATATGGAGATTCCCATAGAAGCTGAGTACATAGTTACCAACAGACCCAGTTATTCCCTTACTGGCCATATACCATAAAACCTCCAATCTTCAGTCCAGGGAAATTTGTTCAACCATGTTAATAGCTGCTCAATTCATAATAGCTGGAGTGGGGATCAAATCAGATGTCCATCAATAGACAAATGGATAACTAAGATGTGTTATATCTACACAATGGAATACTACACAGCAGTAAGGAAAAATGACACAATGAAATTTGAAGAAAATTGGTTGAACCTGGAACAGATCATGCCCAGTGTACTCATCCAATCACAGAAAGGTAATCGCCACATAGTCTCACTCATCTATAGCACCTAACTTGAATCTATCCAAGATAACAACATACCTATCACGAATCTCAAGGACCAGACAATAGGGTAGGTGGGGAGGTAAGGGAGGGGAAACACAAATCTGGACCCAAATGGCAATGGTACCATAAAATTCTGCATCCCAAAAGACAGACCAAATGGTTGAACTTTCACCAGGCCCTTAGAGGGAATACCTGAGTCACAAGGCCCTGGAGAGTGCATGATAAAGACCGACCTTAATCTTCTACTGCATCTCTCTCTCTCTCTCTCTCTCTCCCTCTCTCTGTCTCTCTCTTGCTCTCTCTTCCTCTTCTCTCTAACTCTTTTATATTACTTATCTTTTTCTTCCTTCTCATCGTGGGCACTATCCTGTAACTCCCAGTATCAACATGTGGATATAATCCACAATGACGTTTTGATCAGAGAGACCTACAAGGTTTCCTAAAAGAATGAAAGTTTTCTGTCAGAGTACTTGATGACCCACCAAAAATTAGTGGTAAGACCCTACTGCTGAAGACACCATATGCGGTTGACATGTAACATGGAGTGACATGGCTGGAAGCTGGAAGAGAGTCAGTAACCAGATAGTTACTGTGTCCAGTTCTATAAGGTATGGGAGACTGGGGGAAAATGACCAATATCTGCCCAACCAACTCATAGTCTAACCTATGTAGCAGCAAATAACCTGTCATGAATCTCACACAAGTGCAATAGTGGCACACAGCCATGGTGTGTAATTAGCTATTCTTGATTTGGCTAACTGATCAGCTCAGTGACAGAACCCATAGCTGGAGCTTGGAAACAAGTCAGAACCACATCCCAAAATGAGCTTGTTCTCCGCTATTAAGCTACCACCAATTGTGGGGTACTAGAGGGCCTACACCTATTAAATTCCCTCTAAAAAATAATGATTATCCCTTTTATCTTGTGCTAACTTTGCTTCCCATCAGTGAATCTGCTTCTCCTTTTTCAGATAGTTGGAGGTCCTAGAGAGAAAACCCCTCCATCATTCCTCAAAATGGTTTCAGCTGATACTAGGAATAACTGGCAAAACAAGCAAGTGTATTGTTTTCTTGATGAACCTGGTACAACCAATAGTGTGAAGGAGATTGACACAGAGTACAATCAACTCCTACCAAATCATATATTCATAGACACAAAGGCTCCCAAGACCTCGTGCCTGAAGCAGACCTACCATGAACCTAACATGGCTCAGGGAAATGTGTGGAAGAGGGTACAGGAAGAATTTCAGAGCCACACATTGGGTGATGATATACAAAGACATTTCCTCCTACCCATAACTGATGGCTAACCCCACAGTGCATGACCCATATGCCCCAACAAGGAGGGGCCAGGTGGAGGGGGAAAGACAGCAGGTGGCTAACAATGGCTCCAACTTAACTGTATTCACTGAGTACAATAGAGATAAAAAAAATTCAAAAATAAAGTATCCCTTTTATTTGAAATGTTGTAGCATCTCAATGTACTCAAATGTAGGAGCTTATATATCCATTCCTTTAAGGAAGAATCAACATAGTCCTCATTGCCATGGTTTTACACTGACTTAGACTCTGGGATCAATACTACGTTAGGAAGTTGCTATGGGAATTGTGCTATTCTGCACTGACTCCATTTTCTCTACCAAAGATTCAGACATAGCCTCTCCACCACTGTAAATTCACACCAAATAAATACTCAATGGAACATCTTCATTGTGTCAGAAAGAAATCACTACAGGAAGTAAACCTTCCCTCCACCATGGAGTAGATACTCAACAAATACAATCTGAACCCATTGTGGGGTCATGAGAACCTCATTCCAACTACGAAAAGAAAGAAACAACAGGCACAGGTGAAACCAAACAGAGGAAGTGGCAAGAGGAGTGAGAGAGCTGCTTCCACAGTGAGCCTGACAACCTGCACCAGGGTGATGGAGACAGGCACTGAGGAGACTCACAACACACCAAAGCATAAATCCAGAACCTACTGAGAGCTCCACACTAAAGTAGACTTAAAGAACACCCACCATGGCGTTCACTTGTTATCCCAGGGCTGGGAAGGCGGAGGCAGGAGCATCCCTGAAATGTACTGGCCAAGTGGTCTAGCTGAACTGGGTAGCTCTAGGCTGAATGAACCCCTGTCTCACATCATACAATGTAAAGCCTTAAAAACAACCAGCAGATGTCAATCTCTGGACTAAAGACACATACCACACATACACACCCACCATACACAAACACACAAACCACACTACATACACACACTACCTTCACACACATACCACACACACCCCACTACACACACATACACACCCCACACACTACACATGCACCATATATACACACACACATCCCACACACACAAATACAAACCAAAGCCCATACAAATGTCACGACATACACACAGACACAACCACCATACACACATACACCCCCCCACACTAAACATACACCCTATACATATGCACACATCCCACACACAACCATAAACTCCACACAAACCACCCTCCCCCCCCCACACCCCTATACACCATGACACATCACATACACAAAAACTTACACACACACCACACACACATATACAGAGGAGAGACTCTTACCACACACATATAACATATACATTACACACTTACAAACCAAAACCCATACACCTGTCACTACATAGACACATACACCCCCCACATCACCCACTAAACAGACACATACAAAAACACCACACACACATATGCACATATATCACACACATTAAACACACCTACACATAGAAATGTACATACACTCATACTGTACACCACACAACACACACATACCACACATCACACACACACACACAATTCCCACACATATATACATACAAACACACCACACACACACAGTCACATACACCCCCACTCATATCACACAGCATACCACATGCACACAAACCGCTTACACTTACACTCACACCATACCACATATACACATAGCACACCACACACATATATACACACAACATACACATACATACACATAGAAAAATAAAAATAACATCTCATCACTATATAGACCAGGTGACACTCATAACATTGAGGGTAAATAAATGGAGGATGACCCTCCTGGATATACTTTATCAAAGTCTCATGAAAATGCACCAAAACTCTGCACTGTAACTTTGCAATTGAAGAAAAAACAAAACATCATTGCAGCGAATTGCTGATTTATGTCTTTGCTTCTGTCTTTTTGAATTCTTCCAGAGACAGCATGTGGCTGTCGGCCACAGAGAGTGACTCCATTTGTGCATCACTCAGACATGGGTGAGTGTGAGGAAGTGACAGGATGAGAGTGGAGGTTGGGTTTTCCTGAAAACATACCCCACAAATCTGCTTTCAAACCAACTGCTGTTCACTCCTATTTCTGGAACCATCCTCCTGGGAAGAGATGACTGTTCTTTACATTGTTGTGGCTGGTGGATTGGAGACACGGGATTCCCTGTGCAGCTCAGACTAGCCTAAATCTGCAGTCCTCTTGCCTCAACCTACTGATTGCTGGGATTACAGGAGTACATCTCCAGGTTTACCACCACTTGGTTACCTAATTGACATACACGTGGGTCCTGTGGGTGAGAGGGAATGCATTCGCCTTATCCTACCTATTTTGGGAGAACTCATACTTAAAGGAGAAACAGCACAGAAAATATTCAATCAAGGTATATGTTTGGGTCTTTAAAAACAGACTTGGGTGGTGGAGAGATGTCTTAGCCACTAAGGCTCTTGCCTGCAAAGTCAGAGGTCCTGCTTTGATTCCACAGGACCCATGGAAGCCAGAAGCACAAGTTGGCACATGTGTCTTGAATTCATTTATAGTGGCTGGTGTCCTGGCATGCCCATTCCTTCTATCTTTCTTCTCCCTGTCTCTCTCTTCTTGCAAATAAAGAAATAAAAATATTTTTTAGGGCTAGAAAGATTGTTTGGTGGGTAACATGCTTGCTTGTGAGCCAAAGGACCCAGGTTCTATTCCCCAGAACAAATGGAGAGATGGTTCTGCAATCAAGGCACTTGCCCCAAAAGCCAATGGACCCAGGTTCAATTCCCTAGTTTGCATGTAAACCAGATGCACAAGGTGAAGCATGCATCTGCACTTCATTTGTAGTGGCTAGAAATCCACTCTCTCTCTCTCTCTATCTGTGACTCTCCCTCAAATCAATAACATTAAAACCTTTCCAGGCCAACCTCTCCCTGCAAGATGCCATACTGAGTTGATTCCTCATGTACACAGAACTCCTCAGCATGCAATTCAAGGATCACTGTTACTAACTACTGGGGGAAAAAAAACCACATGAAATTGCAGTTTGGGATGAAGCAAAATTCCAAACAAAGGCAAGGCAAGACACAGAGCCAGCAGATATCATAAGTGATGCTTGATAAGGGTTAAATTCCTGGGCTCAGTGACAGCCAGGCTCCAATCTCCAGTACCACATAAGACTGTTTAAGATGTGTGCATTCATTATGCAAAACAGTTTGACATCAAAATAGAAAAATAGGGTATATGGGGACTGGACAGAAGGCACTGTGATTAAGACACTTGTTGGTGAAGCCAAAGGACCCAGATTTGATTCCTCAGGACCCATATAAGCAAGATGCACAAGGTGGTGCATGCAACTGGAGTTTGTTTGCAGTGGCTGGAGGCCCTGGTGGCCCCATTCTCTCTCTCTCCCTCTCAATTAAATTTATTAATTTATTAAACAAATAAACAAAATGTTGTGAAATATAGATAAATAGGGCATATGCTTTGAGTTAAATTAGGGATGGAAGACTATTTAAAGTGAATGGGAAATTAACCAGTGGTTATAAAAGAGATAAACCAGACTATCCTCTTCCATAAATTTTATGAATGAGTAAAACATGGAAGTCACATGAGTACTAAAGGGACAAAAGAAAGATGTTATATGTGAGGATAGGGGAGCAGACTTATGGGTGCTGCAGTACGTGAACTCACTCAGGAGGCAGAGATAGGAGGATTGCTGACAGGTCAAAGCCAGCCTGAGACATCACAGTGAATTCCAGGTCAGCCTGGAGTAGAGCCACATCTTACCTCAAAAACAAACAAACAAACAAAAAATAAACAACAAAAAACAAACAGAATCATTGAAGGCAATAAAATCAAAAGCATGATCTCCACATATGAAAGTGCCAAAATGCAAATAAAAGAATTATCGTCAAAAACTGGCCAGGTGTGGTGGTGCACACCTTTTATCCCAGCACTGGGGAGGCAGAGGTAGGAGGATGGCCATGAGTTTGAGGTTAGTCAGTGACTACATAGTAATGAATACCAGGTAAGTCTGGGCTACAGCGAGACTGTATGTCAAAAAATAAAACAAAAAATAAAATACAGATGAAGATTGACCTTAATCTTCTACAGCTTCTCTTTCTTTCTTATCTCTAACTCTTTTATATTATTTATGTTTTTCTTCCTTTTCTTAGTGGGAACTAACCTGTACCTCCCAGTACCAGCATGTGGCTATCATTCACAATGAGCTTTTGATCAGAGAGACCTACAAGGTTTCCTAAAAGGCAGGCAGATTGCTGTCAGAATACTTGATGACCCACCAAAGGTTAGTGGTAAGACCCTACTGCTGAAGACACCTTATGTGGGTGACACGTAAAATGGAATGGCATGGCTGGTAGCTGGGAGAGAGTCAGTCCCCAGGCAGTCAGCATGTCTAGTACCAGAGGTGCTACATGGGCAACTGGGAGAAAATTACAAATATCTGTCCAAGCAACTCATGGTCTAACCTACTTAGCAGCAAATAACCTGTCATGATGCTCACACAAGTGCTGTAGTGGCACACAGCCAAGGTGGGAAACCAACTGCTCCTGATTTGGCTAACTGATCCCCTCAGTGGTGCAGGACCCATAGCTGGACCTGGGAAACGAGCCAGAAACATATACAATCATAAGCCCGCTCTCCATTATCAAGATACCACCAACCATGGGCTACAAGAGGGTCTACACCTATTAAATTCTCTATTAAAAAGTAAGGGTTATCTCATTTGTCTGGTGGTAACTTACTCTCTGTTGGAGAATCTGCTTCTCTTTTTCAGATAAATGTAGATCCTAAGGAGAGAGCCACCCCATCATACCTCAAAAGGGCCCTGGCTGAAACTAAGAACAAATGGCGAAACAAGCAAGGGTGCTGTTCTCTTGGTGAACCAGGTATCAGCACAAGGGGGAAGGAGATCAACACAGAGAAAAATCAACTCCTACCAAATCAGAGATCCAGAGACCTAGAGGCCCCCAACACCTCATCACTGAAGCAGACCAAAAATGAACCCAACACAGCTCAGGAAAATTTTGTGGAAGAGTGGGCAGAAAGAATGTTAGAGGCACATGTTGGGTCATGATATGCAGAGACATTTATCCTACCTATAACTGTGGGCTAACTCCAGAATGCATGACCCATATACCTCAACATGGAGGGACCAAAAGAAGGCAGTGGGACATGGATGAGCCTAACAATCTACCAACTTTACTGTATTCACTGAGTACAAAACTAATAAATAAATAAATAAATAAATAAATAAATAAATAAATAAATAAATAAATATATATATATAAGTTATATACATACATAAAATAAAGAAATTAATTAAACATTGACACATGTATAAAGAGGAAATATTACAGTTCATATAAGGACATGGTATTAGCTTCAATTTTAGTTATCTACTTCTAGTGTTTTACATGGAACATTTTTGGATCATTATATGAATATATATGTATATGTGGATATATATATATATATATATATATATATATATATACACATGTACATATTTTCCTACACATATGTATGTGAATATATAGATAGATAGATTATATGTGTATATATATATATGTATATATATATATATATATGTATATATATATATATATACACACACACACACACACACACACATATATATATATATATATATATATATATATATATAGAGAGAGAGAGAGAGAGAGAGAGAGAGAGAGAGAGAGAAAGAGAGAGGCAGAGAGACAGAGAGAGAGAGACAGACAGAGACAGAGAGAGACAGAGATAGAGACAGTCTTATGTCCTTAGTAGCCAAAAATACTGGGACAGTTTTCAAGTTTACAAATAGGGTAAGACCCTGAGCATTGATGTTTGGAACCCCCAGGACCCACATAAGACTCGATGGCATAAGGCCTGCATCTGTCATCCAAAAGTACCTATACCAATGGGTGACAGAGTTTGGGGAAACCCAAAGCATGCATGGATGGTTAGAGGGTCGGTACCACAAAAATCATGTCACTTGCTCTCTCTCAAACATGGTGAATGATGAGGCCTGACATCCCAAGATTGTCCACTGAGTGCTATGTACACACTGTGACATGTTCATTTCCCCCAACACCAAATAAACACAAACACAGTGCTGTACTCTTCAACTTATTTTTTCATCTTTCTTTTGAGGCAGTCTTCCTCTAGCCTAGGATGAGATTGCTTAGTAGTTAAGGCACTTGCCTGCAAAGACTAAGGATCCAAATTTAATTCCCGAGTACCCATATGTAGTCAAGTGCACACAATGGTGCATGTGCCTGGAGTTCATTTGCAGTGACTGTAGGACCTGGCAGGCCCATTCTCTCTCTCTCTCTCTCTCTCATTAAGTAAATAAACTAATTAATTACAAAAGGTGTCCCTGGAACAGTTCATTCTCAGCGAACTGAGCCAATTCCCCCACAAAAAATATCGCCACATAGTCTCACTCATCTACAGCACCTAACCTGAATCTACCCAAGATACCTTACATACCCAGCAAGCATCTCGTGGACTAGACACTAGGATGGATGGGGAGGGAGGGAAGGTCATCGAAGACGTAGGAAACACAAATCTAGACCAAAATGGAAATGGTACAATAAAATTCTACTTCCTAAAAGGGAAACCAAATGTCTCAACCTTCACCAGGCCCCTACAGAGAACACCTGAACCACAAGACACCATAGAGTGTATGATGAAATCTCACCTTGAACTTCTACATCTTCCCTCCCTCCCTCTCCCTCTCCTTCCCTCCCTCTTTCTCTCTTTTCTCTCTAACTCTTGTATATTAGTTATTTTTTCCCTCCTTCTCTTAGTGGGCACTGACCTGTAACTCCCACTACCAGCATGGGGCTATCATCCACAATGAGGTTTTGATCAGAAAAACCTACAACATTTCCTAAAAGACAGGCAGATGGCTGTCAGAGTACTTGATGACCCACCAAAGGTTAGTGGTAGCTGAAGACACCTTATGTGATTGACATGTAAAATGGAATGGCATGGATGGAATTTGGAAGAGAGTCAGTCCACAGACAGTCAGCACGTCTAGTGCCAGAAGGTGCTACATGGGCAACTGGGGGAAAATGACCAATATCCATCCAAGCAACTCATGGTCTAACCTACTTAGCAGCAAATAACCTGTTGTGATGCCCACACAAATGCAGTAGTGGCACACAGCCATGGTGGGGAACAAGGTGCTCTTGATTTGGCTAACTGATTCCCTCAGTGGTATGGGACCCATAGCAGGAGTTGGGAAAAAAGACAGAACCATATCCAAACATAAGCCCACTCTCTAGGATCAAGCTACTATCAATCAAGGGCTACAAGAGGGCCTAACCTATTAAATTCTCTGTAAAAAAAAAAAAAAAAAAGGAAGGGTTATCTCATTTGTCCTGGTGATAACCTACTCCCCGTTGGAGAATCTGCTTCTCTTGTTCAGATAAATGTAGATCCTAAGGAGAGAGCCACCTATCACACCTCAAAAGTGCCCCAGCTGAAACTAAGAAAAATTGGTGAAACAAGCAAGGGTGCTGCTTTCCTGATGAACTAGATACCAACACAAGGGGGAAGGAGACCAACACAGAGAAAAATCAACTCCTACCAAATCAGAGAGCCAGAGCCCCAGAGGCCTCCAACACCTTATCACTGAAGCAGACCAAAAATGAACCCAACATGGCTCAGGGAAATTTTGCAGAAGATGGGGCAAAAAGAATGCCAGAGCCACATGTTGGGTCATGATATGCAGAGACATTTATCTTACCCATAACTGTGGCCTAACTCCACAATGCATGACCCATATACCTCAACAAGGAGGGGCCAAGGGGAAGGGGTAGTTCCCTGATGAGCCTAATGGTGGTATGAAATTGACTGTTTTTACTGAATACAAAACTATTTAATAAAAAATAAATAAAAAACTGTAAACAAAAAAAGGTGTCAATGACTAGAACTTGGGGCCAAGGTCAGGAAACTGAATAGCAGAGCAAAAGTTGCAGAACCTTAGGAAGCAAGACTGCCATGGCGGAAGTGTCAAGGTGAAATTTCAGCTCCTTTCCTCCTTAGTATATTTCCTTCATATGAAATGTGTGGTAGGGTTGGTGGGATGACATAGTGATCAAGACACTTGCTTGCAAAGCCCAAGGACCTGAGTTCAATTCTCCATTACCCAGGTATAGCCAGATGCATAAGGTGGTGTTTGCATCTGAAGTTCATTTGCAGTGGCTAGAAGCTCTGGTGTTCCCATTCTCTCTCCATTCTCTCTCTCTCTCTCTCTCAAATAAATAAAAAGTTCTGCCGGGCATGGTGGTGCACGCCTTTAATCCCAGCACTCAGGAGGCAGAGGTAGGAGGATCACCAAGAGTTCGAAGCCACCCTGAGACTCCATGGCGAATTCCAGGTCAGCCTGAGCCAGAGTGAGACCCTACCTCGAAAAACCAAAAAAAAAAAAAAAAAAAAAAAAAAAGATCAAAAAGAATTGAATGGTGAGAAAATCAGACATTCATTTACAATTGTTCTCAGCCACTGTGAACTTTGATATTAATTGAAAAGAGTTCAGGATGTGTTCTGGGGTTATATGTGCTCACGTATCTTAATTTCATGCACTGTTTCTCTCTGTGTGTGTGTGTGTACTTGTGCATGCATGTGCAGGTGTGTGGACACATACATGTGTCATACACCTGCTTATCTCTTCATGTATCAGGGACCAGAGGTCAAGGTTAGGTCTCTGCCTCAACGTATGTTTGACCTATTCTTTGAAACAGTGTCTCTCAGTGAACCTGGAGGTCATGAATTAAGCTAGATGATCTAGCCAGTGACCACCAGGGATCCTCCTGTCTTCACTTCCCCTGCACTGGGATGACAAGGTGGCAACACTCTGCCTGGCTATTTACATGGGTACTGGGGCTTTGAACTCACATCTCTTGCTTGCATGGCAAGTGATTTCCCCATTAAACCATATCTGCAGCCCCAATGTCAGTTACTGTTTTTGTGTGTGTTTTGAAGTAGTGACTCTCTCTATCCCAGGCTGACCTAGAATTAATTCTTTAGGTTCAAAATGGCCTCGAGCTCACAGCCATGACCTTCTACCTCTGCCTCCCCAATGCTGGGATTCAAGGCATGAGAAACACCACATCCCATTGGCCAGTGACTTTTAATACTATATCATGTATAGGACTTTGTCTAACCCATAAACTGACTTCCACTTGGGGTGCTTTTTTCTTGGCCAACCTTCTCTGGTGAGGGAGATCTTTCCAGGTGCCTCTCTAAGTGACCTGGTGGGAAGAAATAGATCATCACAGCAGTAAACACAAACTACTCTTGGAAATACAGGGTGTCCTGCCATTTGGACATCACCTTCAAGACTGTGAAGCCTGTCAATGCCACAAATATCTTTGAAAGTATATGTGATTTCTCTTAGAAATTCAGATTCAGGTGAGCAGACTTGACCACCCTTAGGAAATATTTCAGATCCAAAGACATCTGAGTTTGTGTTCCCATAAAATAAACCCTCACATATAAGGAAAAAGAAAAGGGGTGGATAGATGGCTCAGAAGTTAAGGTGCTTGTCTATAAAGCCAAAGGAACCAGGTTCAATTCCCCAAAACCCACAGAATACCAAATACACAAGGTGGAACATGCTTCTGGAGTTTGTTTTCAGCAATAGAGGCCCTGGCATGCCCATACTCGCTTTCTCTCTCTCTCTCTCTCTCTCTCTCTCTCTCTCTCTCTCTCTCTCTCTCCCTCTCTCTCATTTTACTCTGTCTGTCTAAACTAAATTAAAAATAAATAAATAAGCCATTGACTCTTAAGAACTTAGATGTGTGACATCATCTAACCGAGGTAGTTGAACTCTTGGCACTTTTTGAAATTAATAAAGGTTATTTCCACGTAGGAAACTGCAAAAGAAGTGCCTTGTATAAAATTATCTGAGGAACCGGAGAAATTGTTCAGTGGTTAGGGTGATTACCTGCAAAGCTGAATGACTGGGGTTTAATTCCCCAGTACCCACGTAAAGCACGATGCACAAGGTGAGCATGCATTGGGACGTGGTTTGCAGCAGGTAGAGGCACTGGTGTGGTCTCTCTTTCTCTTTCCTTTCTGCTTACATAGAAATAAAAACAAAACCTCTAGCAATATAGCATTGTGATCTGATATCATGCAGGGAATTATGTCAATTTTCCTAAATATGTGGAGGCAGTCTTTGTGACCCAGTATATGGTCTATTTTAGAGAATGTTCCATGGACTGCTGAGAAGAATGTGTAGTTTGTCGATTTGGGATGAAAAGTTCTGTAGTTGTCCGTTAGGTCTAAGTGATCTATGGTTTTATCGAGCTCTCTTCCCTGTTGAGTTTCTCTTTGGATTACCTGCCTATTACTGATAATGGTGTGTTGAAGTCCCCAGCTATGACGATGTTGGTGGTTATTTCTGTTTTATTGTCAAATAGCTTTTGTTTTATGAACTGTGGTGCCCCTGTGTTTGGTGCATACAGATTTATGATTGTAATATCCTCTTGATGGGTCATTCCCTTGATAAGTAGGAAGTAGCATTCTTTGTCTTTTTTGATTATTTTTGGATTGAAGTCTATTTTGTCCGATATTAATATAGCTAACCTGCTTGTTTCTTATTCCCATTTGCTTGGGATATTGCTTTCCACCCTTTCGCCCTGAGGTGTCTGTCTTTAGATGTAAGGTGGGTTTCTTGAAGGCAGCAGATTGAGAGGTCTAATATTTTGATCCATCCTGTTACCTTATGTCTCTTGATGAGTGAATTAAGGCCATTAATATTTATGGTAATGAGTGTGAGATTTGATTTGACCCCTGCCATGTTGTGGTGGTAGATGTGTGTTGGTGTTTTCATGGGCTTTGAAGTTTTCTGTGCCTACTCGGGGTTTGGTTGTTGTGATCTGCTTCTTGTAGGCATTTGAGTTTGATTATTTGTTTCTTCTCTGTAGAGAATTTTCTGAAATATTCTCTGTAGGTTTGGTTTTGTGTTCATATAATTGTCAAGCTGAGTTTTGACATGGGAAGTTTTTCTTTCACCATCTATTATGACGGATACTTTTGCCAGGTAGAGTAGTTTGGGTTAGAAGCAATAGGTTCTTAGAATTTGGAGGGTTTCATTCCAGGCCCTTCTAGCTTTCAGGGTTTCCATTGAGAAGTCTGAATTAATTCTGATGGGGTTTCCTTTGAAAGTGGTGTGCTGTTTTTCCCTAGCTGCTTTTAGGATTTTCTCTTTGATGTCAATGTTTAGAGTCTTAATGATAATATGTCTTGGAGAGTTTCTCCATTGGTCCAATCTGTTTGGAGTTCTGTTCACTTCTTGTATCTTGGTGGGCCTTTCTTTCAAGAGATGGGGGAAGTTTTCTTCAATTATTTTGTTAAATAAGTTCCCCATGCCTTTGGTCTGAAATTCTTCTCTTTCCTGTATTCCAATGATTCTGATATTAGGACATTTAAGTGTATCCCACAATTCCCTCATGTTCTGTTCACAGGAATTTTTGAACTTACTGAGATTTTTGAACTCTCAATCTGTTTCTTCCTTCTTGTCTTCCAGATCAGAGTTTCTATCCTCCACTTTGCTGACTCTATTCTTGAGAGCCTCTAGTGAGTTTTGGACTTGTTCATTTAAGTTTTCATTTTCTACTACTCTTCCCTTGTATCATTTCCATCACTCTGTCAAGCTCCTTTTTCACATCATTTTCTGATTTTTTTGATGATTCTTGGAATTCATCCTTGCATTTCTCTATATCTTCATTTAGTGTGGCCAGCTGATTTTTAAGGTCCTCTTTTTTTTTTCAATGTCCCTCAAAACTATTAACTCTCTTTGAACTCCTTCCAATCTCTTATCAAATTATTCTAGCTTAGTGATGGTAGCATCCACATGATTATTTGTCCTTTGTTGCTTTCCTGCAAGTTCTAGCAATAGGTTGTTCGGGGTTGCATTACTCATAGCTTCTATTTGATGGTGAGGATCCAACTGCTCTTGATTTGGCTAACTGATCCCCTCAGTGGTACGGGACCCATAGCTGGAGCTGGGAAATAAGTGATAACCATATCCAAATATAAGCCCACTCTCCAATATCAAGCTGTGATCAATCATGCAGTACAAGAGGGCCGGCATCTATTAAACTCTCTATAAAAAAAGTAAGGGTTACCCCTTTGTCCTGGTGCTAAGTTACTCTCTATTGGAGACTCTGCTTCTCTTTTTCAGATAGATGCAGATCCTAAGGAGAGAGCCACGACATCATACCTCAAAGGGCCCCGACTAAAACTAAGGAAAATTGCCAAAACAAGCAAGGTTGCTGTTTTCCTGCTGAACCGGATACCAGCACAAGGGGTTAGGAGACCAACATGATATGCAGAGACATTTATCGTACCAATATCTGTGGGCTAACTCCACAATGCATGACCCATATACATCAAAAAGGAGGGGTCATTGGGGAGGGGTAGGTCATGGATGAGCTTAATAATGGTACCAAACTGCCTGTATTTACCAAATAGAAAAATAATAAAAATAAATTTAAAAACAACAACAACAAAAAAACCTCTTTTAAAAAATATCTAGAAAGCTAGAGAGATGGCCTAGTGGTTGACATGTTTGCCTATGAAACCTAAGTTCCCATGTTCATCTCTCCAGATCCCACTAAGGTAAACACACAAAGGGGAGGCAAGTACAAGATTGCACATGACCTGGATTTCACTATGTAGTCTCAGGTTGGCAACAAATTCATGGCCATGATCCTCCTAACTCTATCTCATGAGTGCTGGGATTAAATGTGTGCTGGGCTCTCACCCCCAGCTCAGGTGTAAAAGTGAATTAACTCACTACCACATGTGACTGGAATTTACTTTCCAAAAGTTTATGCAAGCCATTGGTAACCCTCCAGCATCTGAACCCATACCCACATTGTCCCCTTTATCCCACATGTGAAGGGAACATATAACAAGAATTTCAAAGTTGCAAATGTTACTGTAGTTTTCCTAATGGTAGGAAAACATCCAATGATTGTCCAGATTTGTGTCTCCCCTGAGGTGTCTCTGGTTAAACCATTAATCAACATTGTGTATCTCAAAACAAAGATGGTTTAAGAGGGGCCATCTTTAAAATAAAAGATATTTTATCCATTTATATATTGGAGAGAGAGAGAGAATGAGCATGCAGGGGCTTAATCCATTGTAAATAAACTTCAGATGGATGCACAAAATTATGCATATGGCTTGCCTGGATCTTGGGAATTAAATTTGGGTCCTTAGGCTTTGCAGGTGTGTGCTTTAACTGTTTCAGCCCTGCGGTGGGGGGGGGGGCAGATTTTACAATAGGATCTGTAGGAGATAATATGTCATCAAGTAGGAATCCTGGTAGATTTGTTAGCATGAAGAGGCATGATAACACACGTCTTTTATTGTTTCCCACCATGTGACTCATGGAAGTCAAGTGATCCTGAGGAACCTGACCACAGGAAAGTCACAAGAAGGTAGACTTCCAGCACCATGGTTACAATGCCCATGTAAAGTACCCATGTAAAGCCCAATGCAAATGAAAACCAACCTCCCCCTCTAAAGCCAATTCCAATCACATACTAGAAGAAAGTATACTGCAAATAAGTATTATGTTTAATACTTTTGAAAAAAATGACTTAGAGAATTTTTCTGATCAGTATGCTCTGCATTAAACTTGATTTTTTTTTTTTTAAAGGACAGGACTAACATTTACATTTAAGAAAAGCCATTCACTTGCATTTTCTTCTGGCTTTTAACCTAAATGTGGTCCCTTTAAATCCCATGTTTGCTTTTATCCTTTAAAAAATATTTTTACTTATTTATTTATTTGAGAGAGAGTCAGATAGAGACAATGATCATGCTAGGGCCAGATGGGAAGAAGGGAGAAAGGAAAGTGATAAGGAAGAGAGGAATGAAGGATTGAATAAAGGGAAGGAGGGAGGGGAATAGAAATATCACAATGCAATATCATTTTAAATGTCAGAATAATGATTAATGAACTGATCTACTCAGAAAAAAATCAAACATGGGCCTTTCTCACAGTGATCCACAAGGTCAATAAGTTTCAAAGGTTGCTTTAAACAGAATATTCACATAGAACCCATGGAAGCATGCTCTCATTATCTATTTTTGAAAGAAAAAAATTATTCTGCAAAGAAGGGCTAGCATGAAATCCTAGACCTAACAATTGCTACTTAAAGAACCACAAATAACAGTTCACCTTATTAGATATAACTGTACAAACCCACAGTCACATCTGACATAATAAAATAAATAAATAAATAAATAAATAAATAAATAAATAAATAAATAAATAAATAACAGGTTTGAGAGATGGCTCAACAACTCAGGTGCTTGGCCGCAAAACCTAACAGTGCATGTACCATTACCCAGGATCTACATCAAGTCAGGTAGAGAACATGGTGCATGTGTTTACAGTTTGTTACCAGTGGCTGGAAGCCCTGATATGCCCATGCTGTTCTATCTTTTCCTGCTTCCAAATAAATAAGAAAATAAACAAATAATAAAACCAAATTTAAAAATACAAATGAAGGGCTGGAGAGATGGCTTAGCGGTTAAGCGCTTGCCTGTGAAGCCTAAGGACCCCGGTTTGAGGCTCAGTTCCCCAGGTCCCACATTAGCCAGATGCACAAGGGGGCACGCGCGTCTGGAGTTCGTTTGCAGAGGCTGGAAGCCATGGCGCGCCCATTCTCTCTCTCTCCCTCTATCTGTCTTTCTCTCTGTGTCTGTCACGCTCTAATAAATAAATAAATAAAATTAAAAAAAATACAAATGAAAACTTTTTTTCTCTCTCAAAAAAATAAATTTAATGTAATTTAAAGGTTACTATTCAGGTTCGATGTGGTGGTGCACAGCTACGGTCTCAGTATTTAGGAGACTGAGGCAGGAGATTCTTTACATCTTAGAGGCCAACCTGGGCTATATATTAAGACTTTTGATAAATATTACATACATGCATAAATATTTTCAATAATGGAAGAAAAAAGTGAATTAAGCAAACCTATCAAACACATGCACCGGTTTGTAGTGTATGTTGGTAATATGAGAGAGAGAGAAAGAGAATGGGGTACCAGGGCCTCCAGCCACTACAAACAAACTCTAGGCACATGTATCACCTTGTGCATTTGGCTTTAAGTTGGTATTGAGGAATGAATCCTGGGTCCTTTGGCTTTGCAAGTAAGCACCTTAACCATGGCTTATGGTTAAGGCACTTGTCTGAGAAGCCCAAAGACCCATGTTCAACTCTTCAAATCCCATGCAAGCCGGACATACAAGGTGCCACAGAATCTTGTACATGTTCACATGTATGAAGATTAATTACAAGGGCTAGAGGTCCTGAAACAACCATTCAATCTCTCTCTCTCTCTCTCTCTCTCTCTCTCTCTATCTATCTATCTATCTATCTCTATCTCTCACACATAAAAAGGTCATTCTGTTGGGCTTGCCTCAAAACAAAAAATAAAAAAAAAATTAGTATCTGGGTATGGTGGTGCATGCCTTTAATCTCAGCACTCGGGAGGCAGACGTAGGAGGATCACTCTGAGCACGAGGCCAGTCTAAGACCACATAGTGAATTCCAGGTCAGCCTGGGCTAGAGTGAGATGTTGCCTCAAATTACAAGAAAACAATTAAAAATTATCTGTGAGCATCTGTCCTGGTCAGCTTCATTTGCTGGCATGAGTCCCCAGACCAGGCATAGTGTATGGGAGGAAGGGAATTCATTGAAGCTTTCAGACTCAGTGGAAGTGCCATCATAGTGGCAGAAGCTGGGCCCACCTTCACAGATCCACACAGAGAGGGGAAAACGGCAACTGCCACCAACATCACAAAGAAGCACACTTCAGGAATTCCCTAGTGACAGAAATCAACCACTTTGCATAGTTTTAGCTGGAAATAAATCTGGCCCCAAACTACCCCAAATCTTCTACCCCAGAATCCATACACAGTGACAGCTCCTCTAGCATTCTGGCTGGAGATCAAAATTACAAGCGTGAATAAAACTCCTGCATCTATTGGAGGACATCCATTCAAACCACCATAGCATCAAATCACAACATTATCTCAATCTTCAATCCCAATTCAATAACAGAGCCCCCCAAATTATTATATTATTTTTATCCATATAATGGATTTTAAATTTTTGTTATATGCTTACAAATGCATGATATACAATTATTCACCATTAACATTATTGTCAGCATACACTTAGCCATCAATATCACAAGCCAAGGATAATGTTCTAATTATCATGAAATTCTTTCCTTGGGGGGGGTTAAGGTAGGGTCTCACTGTACCCCAGGCTGACCTGGAATTCACTACGTAATCACAGGGTGGCCTTGAGCTCACAGTGATCAACCTAGCTCTGCTTCCCAAGTTCTAGGACTAAAGGCATGTGCCACCATGCCTGAATTTTTAGGAAATTCTTTAAAGAAACAAAAGATCAGCTTTGTGCTCCAATGTAGACAAGTGATGCACTACACAAGACCTTCAGAAAGTTTAATCTGCTGAAAAAAATCACAGGGGAAAGTATTTATCTCTTTGCACACAACAACTCTGACATGAGGAATGGAGAGATTGCTCAGTCGTTAAAGGTGATTGTTATAAAGCTTACGGACTCAGGTTTGATTCCCCATGACCCACATACAGGGAGATGCATAAGGTGGCACATGCGTCTTGAGTTCATTTGCAGTGGCTGGAGGCCATTGTACACCTATTCTGTCAGTCTGTCTGTCTCACTTTCACACAAAAAATAAATATATTATATCTGTAAACAAAAGTAGGAAAGAAAGGACAGGAGCAGTGGTGTACACCTTTAATCCTGGAATTTGGGTGGCCGACATAGGAGGATTGTGGTGTGTTTTGAGGTCAGCCTGACACTACATAGTAAATTACAAGTCAGCTTGGGCTAGAGCAAGATATTCCCTCAAAAAAAAAAAAAAAACACAAAAAGAAAATTAAAAAAAAATAAAATAAAGGCAGTTATTGTCTATGGGGTATCTATGGGGTGGGACCTTTAGATTAATTTAATTAATTTAGATTAATTTGTCAGGTTGGAAATCTCTATCGTGGACTTATAGGAGGGACAGACAGACCTACACACAGACATTCTTTACAACAGGAAGCATAATCAATATATTTTTTTGTCAATATACTTTCTTTGCTTTTCCTGTTTCTAAGTCAACTTGGAACTCTTGTCAGTGAAAACACAGTCACCATACATTATCCTCAACCATCCACTTCCAAGGAAGATTAGTTAAACCTTTTTTATATCCATCACATCTGTCTGTGGTAGTGTGTGAAAGTACTAAGAAGATAGATAGCTACCAGCCTGATGAACACATGCTTTTAGATAATTAGAGTTAGAGAGGGGTGGAGAGAAGCTCAGTGGTTAAGACAAAGCCTAACAACCCAAGTTTGATTGCCCAGGACCCAAGTAAGCATGGATGCACAAGGTGGTGCATGGATATGGAGTTTATCTGCAGCAGCTAGAGGCTAGGTGCACACACACTGTCTCTGTGTCCCTCTTCAATCTCTCTCTGCTCCCAAAAAAGTAAATAGCTTTTTTAAAAAGCAGCAAGCAAGAATCAAATCATGAAAGACTACTAAAGCATTGAATTTTTATTCAGTATCTGCTCATCAAGAATGCAAGGGCATAGGCTGGACAGATGACTTAGCCATGAAGGCACTTGACTACAAGTCCAGCTTCAATTCCCCCGAACCCATGTAAAGCCAGATATACAAAGTGGCATATGTACCCACATTTTGTTTGCAGTGGCTGGAGGCCCTGCTGCACCCTTTCTCTTCTCCCTGTTAAATAAATACTTTTTTAAAAAAGAGAGAAAAAATGCAAGGGCAGGAAGAAAAGTTGGCCAAAAGCCATGGGAAGTTCTGAAAATGGTGAAGATGCTGTCTGGAGTATGTGTGTGGAAATTGGCCACATATGAGTTTTAAGGGATACAGTATTGAAGACATCATTCCTGGTTCACACATGCCACAACAATCTTGGCTCAGTCTCCTGAAATTGCTCAGGGACAGATGAGCTTCACTGAGGACTGACAGACAGGCATCAAGGGAGCAAGAAAGGCAGTTGTGACACAAGCATCTTTTGTTTAAAAGAATAGAGGGGCTGGAGAAATGGCTTAGTGGTTAAGGCACTTGCCTGAAAATTTAAAGGAACCAGGTTTGATTCCCCAGTACCCATGTGAAGTTGCACAAGGTGGCTTATGCATCTGGAGTTTCCCTGCAGTGGCTGGAGGCCATGGTGAACCCATTCTCTCTCTCTCTCTCTCAAATAAATGATATATTTAAATGGAAGGATGGAGGAAGGGAATGGCAGGAAAATAAAGAAAGCAGGATCCTTGTGACAGTATCCAGTTAGGTCTAAGTCCTCAGAGAAGCACTTCTAGAACACACAGAAACACAAGACCCTTGCATTCAAAGGCAGACAAATTGCAATGCCCTGTTCTATGCATGGATCTTCAGAACTTGGAATTTTTTCATTACTTTGCCTATCCAAAAGGCTTTGCACATGTGGATATGTCAATAATTTTGAAGTGGGTGGATGATGTTGGATTATCTGCAACTGCAGGATTTCTTACCAAGTACAGGCAGGAGAGGAGTGGGCATGGAGGAGAGTTAGGGTTGGGGAATGATTAAGGATGAGGAAGAGTTAAGGATGGATCAGGGTTAGGGATGCATTAGGGTTAAGGATGGAGGAGGGCTTGGGATGTAGAAGATTAGGGGTAGGGGAGGATTACAAAAGAATAAGACATGGAGAAGAGTGACGAGAGACTTAAACATGGAGGAGAGTGACAGAGTTAGACATAGAGGAGAGTCACAAGAGAGTTAGACATGGAGGTGAGTCACAAGAGAGTTAGCCATGGAGGACAGTTGAGGATGGAGGGAAGCTGGGAGTGGAGGACAAGTGGGAATGGTGTAGCATGCACCAATTTCAAGGTATGATGGTACTTGTACAATCTGGGGACTTGACATCAAATAATTTTTTCCCAGAGGCACCAACCCTCCTCCTCCATGTTTTCCTCCCTTGATTTAGCTACTTAAGACTCATTTCTACCTACACTCATGTCCCTAGCCATGCGAGGTGTTGAAAGCAATAAGTTGGAACTGCATTGACTGAGTAGAAAAGAATGAGTAGCAAGGAAAATGAATTTTAATTAACACTATGCTCTTCATTGTGTGTGTGTGTGTTTTTGAGGTAGGTTTTCACTAAAGCCCAGGCTGACCAGGAAATAGCATGGTAGTTCAGGGTGGCCTTGAACTCACAGCCATGATTCTCCTACCTCTGCCTCCAATGTGCTGGATTTAAAGAAATATGACACCATGCCTGCTTCTTTTTTTATTTATTTATGAAAGAAAAACAGGCAGATAGAGAGAAAGAAAGAATGGATACGCCAGGGCCCCTAGCCACTGCAAACGAACTCCAGACATATGTGGATCTTAGCTCTAAGTGAGTGGACTTCTATGTGAGTAGGAATAGACCTCATTATAGAGACCAGTAAGCTAGAAAGGGAATAGAAAGGAAGGGAGGGGTCCTAAATATATGTAACTATAATAACATATTATTGCGGGTGAAAGGCCTAGGTGAGGTCAGGGGAAGAGATTGAGTAAAAAAAAGTTGCAGGGAAGATTAATTAAAATTTAAGAAGATACATGTAAGTCATATGGAAACCTACATTTTTTGGACAATGGAACACTCAGAAGCCATAGATTGTTACTAGAAAATATTCAGTGCCATGTATGGGATACTTTCCAGTGAGTTGTTGGCCACGGAAGGTCACCAATACTCCCAAAATGTTACAGGCTATTGCCAAGATTCTTTGTTTCCTACCAGGAATAGATGGTAAGACCCAATTGCTGAACACCACATGATTGGGCTGCAAGGTCATGGAGAAACCCTGCTGGAGCTGAGCTGGAAGCCTCCTCCATGTAGAACTGCTGACAGAAAGCTTGAAAAAGCTACATTGCATGGAGTTCAGAAATCACCAGTGGAGATATTCAACAATGGACACTGCAAGCCTTGCATGTGAACAGCCAGGCCAAACGAGCCAACAGGATTGTTGCAGTTAGGCTCATAGTGTTGGTAGAAATCACCCAACCAAGAGCATCTTGTGAGAGCAAAACCGCTTTATTTAGGCCTACAGACTTCAAGGGATTCTCTACAATGGCAGAGCAAATGATGGCATGAGCAGAGGATGGACATCACCTCCTGGTCAATATCAGATGGACAACAGGAACATGAGGATGTGCCAAATACTGGCAAGAGAAACTGGCTACAATGCCCATAAGCCTGTCCCCAACAATACACTGCCTCCAAGAGACATTAATTCCCAAATCTCCATCAGCTGGGAACCTAGCATTCAAACACCTAAATTTATGGAGGACACCTGAATCCAACCATCACATTCTGCCCCTGGGCCCCATAAACTCATAACCATACATAATGTGAATTGCAATGCATTCATCCAACTTTTAAGTCCCCATAGTTTTTATCAATTCCAATAACGTTCATATATCCCCATATCCAAGGAGGATAAACTGAGTCATAACACCAAAAAAAAAAAAACCTAAAACCCCATAATGGCACAGAATAAACATTCACACTGCAAAAGATGGCATTGGGCATAGCAGAGAAATACTCAACCAATGTGAGATTTAAACAGGGTAAACATAAAATTAGGTAGCTCCATGTCCAACAACAAATCTCCAAGTCCAATAATTCTAACCAACCATAAGTCTTTGGAGTCCCATTCATCTCCTCCAGTACACTCCTCATCGTCCAGCAACACTTCATCTGGGGCCAGCAGTTCTCCTTGGCAGCTATTTTGTGGCCCCGGCTTCTCCACTGTGTCTCCACTGCAACCCACAGTTAATCCTCACGGCCCCATGGGGGTCTCCATGCAGGCATCCAGCAAACCTTTTTTACACTGCCCATGGCCATTCACAAAACACAAGACCATGTAGCAAACTCAATGACCCTCTCTTTCCTAAATTTCTCATACTCCACAATGCCAATTTGTTAATCCAAAGGCGAATAAAGCAGACTTTATAAGCAGGACATTCCTTGAGCACTCAGGCCCCTTCAAGAGTCTATGTTCTTCCTGTTGCCCCAGTCCAGGTAAACTGGCCCAATCTAAAAGGTTGCAATCTCTCAATTTCAGCTGAACAGGCAGCAGTTTTGGCCTAAACATTTCTTTCTGTGCCATATCCCTCTGCTCATGCAGTTCATTTCTAAGCAACCCTGGACAATTTCTCAGGACATGGGCACAATAGCAAGCTTCTCACACAAACTGACCTTGGGATGACTCAGAAGGCATCCAAAAGGCCAAACCCACACATCCAGGTGTCTAGCAGCAATCCCAGTCCTTGGTAACACATTACTGTTGCACTCAGGTTCACATTGCTGGTATAAGTCACCCAACAAAGAGCATCTTGTGGGGGAAAATAGCTTTATTTTTGCTTAAAGATTCGAGTGCATGCTCCATGATGGCAGTTAAAATGATGGCATGAGCAGAGGATGGACATCACTCCCTGGCCAACATCAGGTGGACAACAGGAACAGAAGAATGTGCAAAACACTGGCAAGGGTAAACTGGCAACAATGCCCATAAAACTCCTCCCAACAATACACTGCCTTCAAGAGGCATTAATTCACAAATCTCCATCAGCTGAGAACCTAGAATTCAGAACACCTAAATTTATGGAGGGCATCTGAATCAAACCACCACAGGGTGCAATAATGGCATGTCTGCCATTGAGGAGAACAACTGTTCTATAATTGGACTGCAGGCCTGCTCCATGGGGGAGAATATATCCTTGATACTGAAAACCTACAACAGGATTCGTCATGAGCCTTATGGGTGTGATGTCTGCTGCTATCTGGCTAAATGTATACACTATGCTCACCAAACTGCCCAGAAAGCGCTTCTCTCAATTTTCCTACCAAAACATTAATGCTACTCTCAGTTTTGGTAGAGAACCTTCTTTTTCCCTATCGAAGTGACCTTGGGATGACACAGAAGGCACCATGGTGGTGAGAAGAATTGACAGAGGAGTGTTCAGCACTGAAACATCTCAATCACACTTACCAAGGCCCAGGGTCCATTGCAGAAGAGGTGGCAGAAAGAATGTAAGAGACAAATGAAGGGTATGACACTGGGTCCTTAGGCATCGTGGGAAAGTGACTAGGCCATCTCTCCAGCCCTAATTTTTAAAAATTATTTGCTATATGGTTCCCAGGGTGACTCAATTTCCATAATTATAGACAATAACCAATGGTAATTCCCTCCCTCCCCCCACTTACCTATTTGAGAAACTCCACTCTCCATCATATTCCCTCCCCCTCTCAATAAGTCTCTCTTTTATTTTGATGTCACATTTTTTCCTCCTATTAAGATGTTTTTGTGTAGGTAGTATCAGCCAGTGTGAGGTCATGGATATCCAGGCCATTTTATGTCTGGAGGAGCATGTTGTAAAGAAACTCAGTCACTATGTCACTGAACATCTTTTTATATCTCTGATTTCATTTTGTAAATCCTATGCAGAAACATTCAAGGGCATGGAGGCTTAAGCTTGTAATCAAAACTACCATAAGGCTAAAGGATGAGGATGGACAGTTTTAGGCAGCCTAGAAACTATGTCTCAAATAATTAAAGAAAAACAAAACAAAACAAACAAAAAAAAAAAAAAAAACAAGGCAGGAGAGATGGTTTACTGGTAAAGGCACTTGACCACAATGCCTAAGGACCTAGGTTCAATTCTCCAGGATCCAAATAAAGGCAGATGCACAAGGTGGTGCATTCATGTGCAGTTCATTTGCAGTGGCTGGAGGCCCTGGCATGACCATTCTCACTCTCTCTCAAAAATAAAATAAAATAAAAAATTTAAGGATATTTCCTCACTTTCTTCTACCATGGTCCATACTGTGCTTTTTTTTTTTTTTTTTTTTTTTTTTTTATGTAGGGTCTGGCTCAATCACAGGCTGACCTGGAACTCACTTTGTAGGCTCAGGCTGGCTTCAAACTCACAATGATCCTCCCAGCTCTGTCTCTGGAGTGTTGGCATTAAAGGCATATGCTACCATGCATTACATTGTAATTTTTCAATGCATCCTTTGTGTTGAACAGCAATCCTGGGGCCCAGGGAGGTGGCAGGGTGGGTTAAGACTTGGCCACACAGGCATGTGGAACTGAGTTCGAATACCCAGAAACCATGTAAAATCCGAGGAGTGTTGGTGCATGTCTGTCATCAAAATGCTATAAAGACAGGGAATACTGATGTTCACTGGCCAGTGAGTCAAGCTGAATGATGAGCTCCAGGTCCAGAAGAAACCCTGAGAATAAGAATAAGAATGTCAGACTGATCGGCTAGCAGTTAAGCACATGGCTGAGAAGCCAAAGGACCCTGGTTCAAGGTTTGATTCCCCAGTTCCCATGTAAGCCAGATGCTCAAGTTAGCATGTGTGTCTGGAGTTAAATTGCAATGGCTAAAGGCTTTGGTGCACCTGTTCTCTCTCCCTCCCTATCCCCCCTCTCTCTTCCTCCCTCTGTAATAAATATGTTCTCATTTCTTCTCCTGATTATGCACTTGATGTCCTATTTCCTATATGATTCATGGGAGGAGCTGTCACATTAGGTGGTGGGACCTATCTCTGGAGCTGAACTCCATGCCAGGTATATTTCAAGATCACCTCCTTGCACTCGTTCTCTCTCTCTCTCTCTCAAATGCATAAAATAAAGTGTAAAAAATAATGTCAATGTAGCAGACAGCTACAGGTTCGCTGAGGTAAACTTCCAGTCCTGGCACAGTTATGGAGGAAGTTATATTTATTGAAGCTTATAGATCCAGGGGAAATTCCATAAATGGCATTAGAAGCTGGCCTGCCTTCAGAGGTCCAAGCAGAGAGAAAGAAGTACAAGCCAAAAAGCCAAAAGCCACAGAGCACACTTCAGGAACTCCAGCTAGGCACACTTTGCATATCTTTAGGTTGAAATCTGAAACCCACCACCACACCTTAAGAGCCACCCTTAAGAGTCACATTGGCTCCAGCATGGTGACTGCAGATCTACAAACAAATAAACAAATAAACAACTTGATATATTGGGGGCCATCTATTCAAACCACCACAGTCCACCTCCAGCCTTTATTTATATGCTTCTCTCATGGCACCACACATCGTAGTATTTATGCCACACACATATGGGAGCATTCCCAACAATCAAAAGAGAAGTAGGGCTGGAGAGATGACTCAGCAGTTACGGTGCTTGCCTGTGCTGCATAAAGACCCAGGTTTAAATCCCCAGTACCAATGTAAGCCAGGTGCACAAGGTGATACATGCATCTGGAATTTGTTTGCAGTGACTGCAGGCCCCGGCATGCGCATTTTCCTGCCTTTATCTCTTCTATCTCTCTCTCTCTCTTCTTGCAAATAAATAAATACAATATTTTAGAAAAGAAAACTAGGTATGGAAGGATGGTTTAGTGGTTAAAGCGATTGCCTGCAAAGCCTAAGGACCCATGTTGAACTCCCCAGATCATTGAAAAAATAAATTAAAATTAAATGGGACATTGTAAACAGAGAGCATGGTTGAGAGAAAGAGAGATGTCCAGAAAAAGAAAGAGTTAGAGAGAGGAAGTAGAAAGGGAGGAAGGGATGGACAGATGGTTATCCAGGACAGAGAAGAGATAGGTTCGAGTCCAAGATGAGCACTTGGATGGAGGGAAGCAGGGAACATTACAAGTTCAATGCCAATCTGGGCTAGAGTGGGTGACTTTTTCTCAAAAAAGGAGAAACAACGGCCAAAATTACACACGGTAATTGAAAAGGCAGTGGAATAGGAACATAGAGATGTCTTCTTCCCTTCCTTGCCTCATTTCCTCTCACAACAGCCAATGTCATGGTGAACTGACAGTGTGTTCAGGAACAAAGCTTTCCCCTGGAAATGTTACACAGAAGGACTTCCTCCTGAAAATGCAAACCCATTTACAATGTGGATGCCACATCCTAGGAGGCATGGACCATTCCCTTTGCCTCATTATTTAAAAAAAAATATGTTTTATTTATTTATTTATTAAAATGAAGACAGAAAGAGGGAGGGAGAGAGAGAAAGAGAGAGAGAGAAAGAGAGAGAGAGAGAGAGGAGAGAGAGAGAGAGAGAGAGAGAGAGAGAGAATGGAGTTTTCAGGGCCTCCAGCCACTTTAAATAAACTCCAGAACCATGGGCTACCATGTGAATGTGACTTATGTAGAATCTGGAGAATCAAACCTGTGATCCAACCTGGATGCTTACAATTCTCAGGCAAGCACCTTAGCTCCAGCCCCCTACAGCTTCATTATTGCTCCACTGAAATTACAGATACCAACAGGAGGGTGGAAGAGTAAGGGAGAACAACAAGGAAGGAAAGGAGGGACAAGATATAGGAAAAATGAAAGAGATGAAAGGGGAAAGAAAAGGAGGGAGGAAGAAATGGAGAGGAGGGACAGAGGAAGGAAGGAAGAAGAAGCAAGGGAGAAAGGATTAGAAGATAGTGGCTGGGCATGGTGGTTCACACCTTTAGTCCCAGCACTCAGGAGGCTGAAGTAGGAGGATTGCCATGACTTCAAGGCCAGAATGAGACTACATAGTAAATTCCAGGTCAGTCTGGGCTACAGCTAGATATTACCTCAATAAACAAACCAACAACACACAAACACACAAACAAACTAAACAGTTATACTGAGAGTTGGTGAGATGACTCAGGGGTTAAAGTGCTTGCCTGCAAAGCTAAGGACCCGGGTTTGATTTCCTAGTACCCACATTAGCCAGATGTACAAAGTGGCGAATGTGTCTAGTGTTCATTTGCATACCTCTCTCCCTCTATCTCTCTCTCTCTCATAAAAAATAATGAAATTTTTTTGAAAGATAGGAAGATTGAAATGCAGAAAAGAAGGGGGCAAGTCAAGAAGGAATTACAAAGGAGAAGGAAAGAGGGAGGAAAATATGAAAATTTTCCTTGAGCCTGCCAGTGAGCTCTAACAACACCACTTGAAGAATATAACATTTTGTAAAAATTTGAATTAAGGCTAAGGACCCACCTTCAATTCCCCAAGACCCACCTAAGGCAGCTGCAAAACGTAACAAATGTGTCTGGAGTTTGTTTGCAGTGGTTGGAAGCCCTGGTGCACTCATTCTCTCTATATATCTGCTTCTTGGTCATACACACCAGCCAGGCATGGTGGCACATGCCTTTTATGCCAGCACTCAGGATGCACAGGTAGGTGGGTCATTGTGAGTTTGAGGGCAGCCTGAAACTATGTGGTGATCTCAGGTCAGCCTGAGCTAGAGTGAGACTGTATATAGAAAAACCAAACATATATATACATGGAGAATTCCAAATGTTTGCCTGCCTTAGCATTTCAATCAACATAATTATAAGACACAGAGACAATAAAGAAATTAACCAGCATATCTTCCCATGTCCTAATACTATAGAATCAAATTCTCTGTCATATTTGGTATGGATCCATACAGACTTCTAGATAGCTGCTACTTTTTTTTTACTGAATGTGGGTCTTTTAAGGAACTACGTATGAGTGCTAGTTTGTTACCAATGACTGGAATAAAACTTATAAAAAATAATAAAAATAAAATGATAACAAAATAACCCATTAGAAAGATACTTGTAAGGGAAATATGCTTTACTGAGCTCTCTAGGGCCATGATCAATGTTATTCATTCTGAGACTGTTAGGTTAAAAAACAAAAAACAAAGAAACAAAAAAAAAAACAGGGTTTCTAAACCCATTTTCCTACAGATTTATCACATATCCACTCACAGGATATTAAAACTTCTTATTTTCTATGAGAATCTAATTTGAGTCAGTCAATGTAGTGATTTATAAAATTTCTTACCATTTCAAAAGCATCTGAAATTTAATTTTTCACGAGTCACATTATCTGCTGTTCGACTAACATTAATAACTTGCAAATAAGTGATGGCTTTCAATTACTTTGTTACATCAGAAGAAATTTAAATCACATCCAGTCTTCAAATAGTATCTTTCCATCTTTTCTGCATTTATCAACATATTTTTGCCGAATTCTGGATAAGCTACCTACATTTTCTTTTGTGAGATAGTGATCAAGGCTCTCTTTCCCCATCTCCTCAAAGAACTCAAAACTAAAAATCCAATTTAGTCTTAAAACATGTCATTGTGGCTGTAAAGATGGCTTAGCATTCAGGTCAGTTTCCTGGGAAGCCTAAGGACATGGATTCAATTTCCCAGTAATCACCTAAACCAGATGCACAAGGTGGTGCATGCATATGGAGTTCACTGGTTGTGGGTGAAATCCCTGCCCTACTCAGTCTCTTTCTATCTGCCGCTGTCTCTAATAAATACATATTTTCAGTCTTGAGTACTCTACAGTATGAAGGACAGCCACCTATGAACAGATGATCCTCCCACCTCTGCACCATCAGAGCAACATTAACATACTCGTTATGCAATGGAGATTTATTTCTGAAAAATAGCTGAAGCAACCAAGTCAGGTTTTTATTTTAACTTTTCTAAATTTTTATTTATTAATTTGAGACAGAGGGAGGCACAGAAAGAATGGGTGCACCAGGGTCTCTAGCCACTGCAAACCATATGCATGTGCCAACTTGAGCATCTGGCTTATGTGTGCACTGGGGAATTAAGCCAGGGTCTTTAGAGCTTCCCAGGCAAGTGCCTTAACCTCTGAGCCATCCCTTCAGCACCCATGTCCTATTTTTAACATCATGCAGGACATAATGCTTTCCAATCTTCCCCAAGGACAGGGTCGACAGATAGTGTAACCCCCATTTGGAAAACTGGCCTTACACTGTACATGGAATATTTGCACCTCTGAGAGGCATGCACACACACACAAAATCAAATGGACACCATATTTTCCTGATAGCCTTCCCTCCTCATAAAAATTTGCACAATGGACAGTGAAGAGATGAGTTGGGTGATTGTGAACCTGAACACAGAGTTTCAGCCCTGGAGAAAATAAACAAAATAATTATAAACCATAAATAAATAAATAAAGGAAAGCATTGTGTTTGAAAGTAATAATAAGTCATGTTTGTTGCTAGAATTCACATTGGGTATCTGATGAAGAAAGAGGGAAGGAAGGAGTAGGGGGAGAAATGACAAGAAAAGGGAGAGAAGGGAGAAAGGGGGGAGAGAGGTGAGGAGGGAATAAAAGAAAGGGAAGAAGGGTTGGAGAGATGGGTCAGGGTTTACGGCAAATGCCTGTGAAGCAAAAGGACATAGGTTCAAATGCCCAGGACCCATGTAAGCCATGTAAGTTCAAGGTGTCACACATGTCTGAAGTTCATTTGCAGTGACAGCTGAAGGACCTGGTGCAACAACAAACAAATTATATATATATGGTATAAAAGTTTATAAAAGAAAAAAAAACGGAAGAGGGAAAGGAAGAAATGGGAAGAGGTTAGAGGGAAGGTTAGGAAAGGTAAAGGAAGGGAGGGAAGGATTACAGGAAGGAAGGAAGGGCCTATGTAATTGAGTACAAACCCCTTATAGACTTTGTTATACAAACAAATTCTATGGAGATTAGAAATAAACCTCAGAGGGATTATACTATCATGTTGGTAATTTCAGACTGGTATCAATGAGGTAACTGTCCACATGTGTGAGACCTACATGTATTTTTCAATGCTCTAGCTACAGAGATAGGATGTAGATACTAGCTGGACATGGTGGTGCACACTTTAAAAAAAAATTTTTTTTGTTCATTTTTTATTTATTTATTTGAGAGCGACAGACATAAAGAGAAAGACAGATAGAGGGAGAGAGAGAGAATGGGCACGCCAGGGCTTCTAGCCTCTGCAAACGAACTCCAGTTGTGAGCACCCCCTTGTGCATGTGGCTAACGTGGGACCTGGGGAACCAAGCCTCGAACCGGGGTCCTTAGGCTTCACAGGCAAGCGCTAAACCATCTCTCCAGCCCTGGTGCACACTTTTAATTCCAGTACTCAGGAGGCAGACTTATGAGGATCATGGCTGTGAATTAGAGGCCACCCTTATATTACATAGTAAATTTCAGGTCAACTTGGGCTAGAGTGAGACAGTACCTTGAAAAAACAAAAGAAAATAAAATTAAAAAGAATGTACATATTAAAGGTAAGAACAGAGATGAAGCTGCGAGGGGGTTAGATCTCATTCAGATACACAGAGAGATGTGGATAGATGTTTATTTGGGCTGGAGAGGTGGCTTGGAAGTTTTGGTGTCTCCCTGCAAATCTAAAGGATCCAGGTTCAATTCTCCAGTACTCATACATGTATTTGGGGTTCCATTGCGGTAGCTGGAGACACTGGCATGCCCACTGTCTCCCTCTCCCTCCTTCCCTCCCTCCCTCCCTCCCTTTCTCCCTCCATTATTTCCTTTTCCTTCCCTCCCTCCTCCCCCCTCTCTGTCTCTCTCACTGCCTCTCAACTAGAAACAATATTTTAATGGGGAAATTAATCCAGTGAGGCAGTTGCGTACTATTTCATTCAAGCCCACAGTTACATCCATGTGTCCATATTCATATACATGAACGAATATAATGATAAATAAAAATTTAACATAATTCTTGTCTATTTTCAACAATGTATCCATAAAGTAGTTCCTGCCCCTGTCCTCCACCCTCTTCACAGTGTACCTTAGGGTAGATAGTCACAGAGAAATTATGGCCTGGTATGGTTGCCCACACCTTTAATGCTGTTTCAAAAATATTTTATTCATTTATTTATGAGAGAGAGAGAGAACTAGGTAATGGCAGAGAGAGATGTGGGGCTACCTATTGTACCCCCCAAAAGTTCCAAAGGTGTGGAAATATCACACTTAGCCCTCAGCCCCATTACTATAGAATTCATAGACAATTAATGTCCATTCAATGAATCATTAAAAAAGAGTAAAAAAAAAAAAATCCCAAAATTAAAAACCCTAGGATTGGAGAAACGGCTTAGCAGTTAAGGCAATTGTGTGCACAGCCTAAGGACCCATGTTCAACTCTCCAGATTTTATGTAAGCCAGATGCACAAAGGTGAGGAAAGTGAAAGGTTGCACATGCCCACTAGGGGGCACAAGTGTCCAGAGTTTGACTTCATTAGCTGAGGCCCTAGTGTGCCAATTCTCTCTCTTCCCCCCACTCTGTGTGTGTGTGCCAGTCTCTCTCTCTATATATAAAACTAAAATTACATAAATTTTTGAAAACAAATTCAGAAAGAGATTTGGGAGGCCTGAAAACAGGGTGAAAATTTCTTTCCTGTTTGTTCCCTAGTTCCCCAGTCATAAAGATCATGAACTTGATTTAGTCTGAATGCAACAACAAAGAAACAACAAAAAACTTAGTTACATGTGAAGGAAGGAAGGAAGGAAGGAAGGAAGGAAGGAAGGAAGGAAGGAAGGAAGGAAGGAAGGAAGGAAGGAAGGAAGGAACAGGAGGGCGAAGAACGAAATGAAGGAAGGAAGAGAAGGAGAAAGGAGAGAGAGGGAGGTAGGAGAGAGGGACAGATGAAGGAAGGAAGGAAGGAAGGAGAAGTAAGGGAGGGAAGCAGGGAGAGAGAAAGGTAGAAAGCAAAGAAGGAAAGGAGCAAGAGAGAGAAAGAGAGGGAAGGAGAGAGAAGGCAAAGAAGAAAGGAAAGAAGGGGAAAGAAAGAAAGAGAAAGGAAGAGAGAAAAAGAGGATAGAAAGATAGTCAAAGCAAAGAAGAAAATAGGTTTGGAAAATGGAAATATAAATGTAATTTTGAAATTATATAATTAATATACCAAGACATTGTCCAAATAACATTAAATACGGGTAATTTCCTGACTTTCCATAAGTTTTAAAATAATTTGTTTTATTTATTTGCAAGCAGAAAGAAAGAGAGAGAGAGAATAGACACAGACAGAGAGAATGGGTGTGCCTGGGACTCCAGCTTCTGCAAACAAACTCCAGACACTTGTGCCACCTTGTGCGTCTGGCTTCATGTGGGTCCTGGGAAATCAAACCTGGGTGCAATGCAAGCAAGCATTTCTAACTACCGAACTATCTGTTCAGCACCTTCATACACTTTTATGTTCCCAAATCCAATCTAGGTAATAATAATGGCAAGAGACTGTTAATGATTCTTACACTGAGGGTGTCTATATTCTACTGAAAATGAATTACAAATTCAAGTTCACTACACCAGCATGAAGGCTCCCAACTCAGAGCAGTGGCAAATGTCAGAATGCACGTCGGTGTGATGTACTCAGACTTAGCCATTACACATCACATACAGGTATTAGATTACCACAGTGTACCCCATGTATGTGTTGAAATATTACTTATCTGTTAAAAATTGGTTCAAAGGTGTTGTGGATATGGCTCAGAGATTAAGGTGCTTGCCTGCGAAAACTAAGGACCCAGGTTTGATTCTCCAGGACCCACATAAGCCAAATGTACAAGGTGGTGCACTCATCTAGTGTTTGTTTGCAGTGGCTAAATGCCCTTGAACACCCATTCTCTCTCCCTCTCTCTCTCTCTCTTTCTCTCTGCCTCTCTCTCTCTCTCTTCTTGCAAGTTAAAAAGGAAAACGTAAATTTAATTCAAAGAGTAGATGTCACATTAAAATAAGGAGAAAAACCACAAAACACATGTCTAGCAGACATTCCTGGAATCAGTCTTGTCTTGTCAACCTTTCATAAACATAACCAGGACATTTGTACAATAAACAAAATATGAACATGTTGCATCATTGAACAAAGTATTGGTTTCCTTTCTCTGCTGCCTTGATTTTACAAAATGACTGCAGGCAGTCCCATTGAGCTACTCTGAGTAGAAAGGAGGTGCCAGGAGAGTCACAAGGAATGAAGCGTTTGCACCCTGATACCCAGATTTGCACATGGGTGCCACGGATCCAAACTCCAGATCTCATGCTTGCATGACAAGGTCTTTACCCACTGAACATTTCCCAAATCTTAATTTCATTTTGTTGGGATAGGGGTATTTGAGGTAGAGTCTTGTTCTAGCCCAGGCTTACCTCAAATACACTATGTATTCTCAGACTGGCCTCAAACTCAGAGATCCGCCTACCTGTGCCTCTTGAGTGCTGGTATTAAAGGCATGTGCCACCATGTTTGGCTCCATTTGAAATTTTTGTGGATATTATTAAGCCATATAATTGTGCTTCTTAAATAAAGTGAGTCATTTGTGCTGGAGTTCAGGTACTTGCTTACAAAGTCTGAGGACCCATGTTTGACTCTCTGGGTCACACATAAGTGAGATGCACAAGGTGATGCAAGTGCACCAGGTCACACATAAGCACAAGGTGGTACATGTGTCTGGAGCTCAATTTCAGTGGCTGCAGGCCCTAGTGCAACAATTCTCTTCTCTCTCTCTCTCTCTCTCTCTCTCTCTCTCTCTCTCTCTCTCTCTGTCTCTCTGTCTCTCTTTCTTACTACGGCGCATAAAAAAAAGGTGGACAGTTGTTTGGGCTTGCCTCAAAACAAAGTGAGTCGTGTGTGTGTGTGATTATGTATGTATGTATGTAATGTCAAGTTACCTCTCTATGAATACATAACTGACATATGTATAAAATCAAGACACTTGTTAGGTTGAGCATTGTGGCACATGTCTTTAATCCCAGTACTTGAGAGAAGGCAGAGATAGGAGGATCACTGTGAGTTCCAGGCCAGCCTGGGATGACACAGTGAAGGCCGGAATTGCAGGACAGCCTGGGGTACAGTGAGGCCCTACCTTTAAAATCAAAAAGAAAAATTGAGTCATTCATGTATGCCTAAATATGTGTATATATAACTCACATGTATATATATACTCGTCAAGATGCATACGCACGCACACACACACACACACACACACTCACACACACACACACACATATATATATATATACACACACACACATATACACATACATGACACACATATATACATATATGACATATGCATAAAATCAACATATATGTCGGGCCAGCACCTGGGAGGCAGAAATAGGAAAATCACTGTGAGTTCAAGGCCACCCTTAGACTACATAGTGACTTCCAGATCAAATTGGATTAGAGTGACATCCTACCTCAAAAAATACATATTGGGCATTCAGAGAAATAAATAATTCTTCATTGACTTGGATATAAGTAAATTAAATCATGAACATTTGGAGAAGTGTAGACTGTAATTGACACATGTAATCCATCTGACATATCTCTGGGATGTGGTATGGCATTTGAGTACAGATGATCATCATATCCAGTTAACTGGCATTTCCATCACTTCAGACACATATCATGTCATCGTGTTTGTACATAGATAATTCTTTCTATTCTCTACTAGCTATCTGGAGAAAATGCAATTAATTGGACAGTGAAATTGTCACAACCAATGGATCATTACAAGCATGACCACACTCTTTCTCTCTCTCTTTCTTTCCTTATTTCTTTCTTTCTATTTAGTTACTTATCTATAAATGAGAAAGAGAGAGATAATGGGAGTGCCGGAGCCTCTAGCCACTGCAACCAAACTCTACATGCATGCCCTGCCTGCTGCATTTGGTTTTATATGGGTACTGGGGAACCAATCTGGGTCCTTTGCTTTCACAGGCAAGCTCCTTAACCACTGAGCCCAAATAAAAAAAATTCAAATGCTCTTAATTTCTTCTGTAAGTACTGTATTTATTTCAAAGAAGAACACAAAGGCTTGCCTTCATTTTTCTTAATATCTGCCATTTCATATGAGAGAGATTAAGCCTTTATCACCCTACCCCCCCACACCAACACAGTGAAGATATGAATTTTGAGCATGCTCATTTGATCTTCAAGGTAACCATCTTATTCCAGTTTTAGTGCATCCTCCTTTTTATTGCTACTAAGAAACAGGAAGAAAAGGGATAGGAAAGAAATAATTCATTGTTCTCCACAACCTCAGTTCCTGAAACCTCAACAAGTATAAGTATAAATAAATCAAGTAGGAAAATATAAAATTAATAGCTCATTTCACTTACTATTTTGGCAACTTAAACAGTTTTTTTTTTCATGTCTGAAATATATTTATTTTATTTATTTGCCAGAGAGACACATACTGGGTGTTCTGGGCCCTCCAGGCACTGCAAATGAATTCTAGATGCATGCACCACTTTTATGTGCCTGGATTTACATGGGTACCGAGGAATTGAACCCTGGGCTGACAGGCTTTGGAAGCAAGTACCTTTAACTGCTGTGGCTTCTGTCCAGCCCTGTTTTCATATATGGCAGGGCAATTGCCAGGTCACACATACCCACTAGGTGGCACAAGCATCTGGAATTTGATTGTGGTGGCTGAGGCCCAGGCACATCAATTAACTCTCTCTCTCTCTCTCTCTCTCTCTCTCTCTCTCTGGCTCTCTCGCTCTCTTGCTCTCACTCTCACTCTCTCTCAATTGTTAAAAATTAAATTAAAAAGAAAAGAATACATACAAAAAGGAGACCAAATAATATTTGCTGAAAATGTATCCACTTTTGCCTTGTCTATATGCCCTGGTCATGGTTGTGTCATGAGCCAGAAGCTTGTAGAAGTATGAGGAGTGGTGCTGGAGAGATTACTCAGTGGTTAATGCACTTCCTGCAAAACGTAAGTACCTAGGTTCAGCTCTCCCAGTACCCATGTAAAGCCAGTTGTACAAAGTGGTGCATTCATCCAGACTGTGTTTTCAGCAGCTAGAAACCCTGATGAGTCCTTTCTCTTGAAAATAAAAACAAAAATTGGGCCGGAGACACGTCAGTGGTTAAGGTGCTTGCTTGCAAAGCCTAAGGACCCAGGTTTGATTTCCTCAGCCATCATGTGTACAGCCAGATGCATATGTGGTGCATATGGATTTTGTTTGCAACAGCTGGACACCCTGGTGCACCTATTTGCATGTGCTCTCTCTCTCTCTCTTTCTCTCCCTCCCTATCTCTCTCTCTGACATAAATAAATAAAAATAAAAATTTTAAAAGATGTACACAGTAGAATTATACTCTGTTGTAAGGAAAAATGAGATAGTAAAATTTGTGAAGAAATGAACTGGGATGTAAAAATAATCATTCTAAGTAAGGTCACACAGACACAGACAGACAAACATTTCATGTACTCTTTCATTTGTGGTTCCTAACGGGGATCAGTTGGAGATGAGTTCAAATAGCAGCAAGCACCAGGAATGAGGGCACAAACCTAGAATGAGATGAAGAGGGAGAAGAAACAGGGAGAGAAGAGAGGAGACATTGCTTGGCAGGTTGAGGGGAACAGATTATCAGAAGTGGGAGCACTTGGAGTGGTAGGGGATAGAAAGGGTGGGGAGGGAACTACACAAAGTTAACAGAGCACGAATCAGTTCCATACAAATAGGTTAGCATTATATGAGACATAACCATAAGTAAAAATGGAGGGGAGACAATCTGGGCACAAGGTAGAAAAATCTGAACCTGAAAATCATGGACTCAGCCAGGCCAAGAATATGGTTGTCTCTCACAGAGGCCTGTTGGCTGGGGAGATCCATGAAGTCCACAAAACAATGTAGACCATTGCCAAAGCAATTGATCACCTGCCATAGCTAAAAAGTAAGACACAACTGCTGAACATACCACAGGCTATGGTCACAGAACATTGGAATACCCTGCTAGAATGGAAAGTGAAACTACTTCATTCCAGGCTAATCCTCGTAGTTCTGGAAAGCCCTATGGGATCTGCTCAAGGGCAATGGTCAACAAAAGTATGACTAAGCAGGAGACACTGCAGAAGTATACACTTGTGCAATAGTGGCATGCAGCTTCTGTGCGTAACCAACAGTTCTTTGCATGGGCATGTGCCCTACTCAGTGGGAGAAAACTCGTATATGGCACTCGAAACCAAGTCAGAATCCCATAGTCAGGAAATTCAAATCTCAGAAAGAAGCCACCACTGCTCTCCAGAGAAGAAGAATGAGCTTGCACACCCCCCCAAAAAAATCTCTCAAATAACTGCAAATCCCCATTAACCCAAACTGTTCTTACTCCTGGGCAGAGAAGCCACAGATGGTTTTATAGATGACAGAGGAAAGAGAGGAGAACCCAGATACATTGATGAAACAAGAAGATAGCTGACTGTCCCATGAGGTATTACATCTATACCACATCTGCTGGGGCCCAGGAGAAATTGTGCAGACACAGTGATCATGTCAAAACAGAAATACAGAGGCTACAGCAAAGTCAACCCTAAATAGGATTTCCAACAGGACTGCCATACCTCAGGGAGCATTGCAGATGATGGGGAGGAAAGATTATAAAATCCACAGAGTTTGTAGAGATATCTTGAGGCATGGTCCCTCCCATCCCACCACACAGGGACTGACTGATGCCTTCATGATCCACAGTGAGTACCATAATCCCACTGAGGAGTGTCCCCACGGTAATCAGACCAGGGAACAGGGGATAACATAGCTGTTTTATTCAAAAGCTGCTATATTATTTATTAAATTTGAAAAGTGAGAAAATGGCAGGCATCAAATTTGACATGATCATAAATGCTCTTCCTAAATAACCAAATGGTGGCACGTGCCTTTAATCTCAGCACTTGGGAGGCAGAAGTAGGAGGATAGGCATGAATTTGAGGCCTCCTTGAGACTACACTGTGAATTCCAGGTCAGCCTGAGCTAGAGTGAAACCCTATCTTGAAAAAGCAAACAAACAAACAGACAAAATAGAAATGGGAAGTAGAACAGTGGTTGCTAAGAATAGGAAGAGAGGGTGCACACAAGGAGCTACCTGACAAGCCCAGGTCTTCAGTTCAGAATGAAAAAATGTTCAGGAGATGTATAGTACCAATGATTACACACAATGTTGATACAGTTAATGTCAGTGAATGATATACTTAAAAAATTTTAATGTAAAATTTAAGTTATGTATGTTTTATCATAATTTTTAAATGGCTTTTAATGCTGCATATTTAACTATTTTCTTACAAATTCTGTAATTTTAAGTTTCAAATCACAGTGGTCATTTCAGTTTTATGACTGTCATAATGGAAAATTTCAAAACATAGTTACAGACTAAAATAATAATAAAATAATTTATATGTATCATTGTAAAAAATAGAATAAAATAATTAATATTATACTAGTACTTTCTGGGGGTGTTCGAGGTAGGGTCTCACTCTAGCCCAGACTGACCTGGAGTTCACTATGTAGGACTGAGGGTGGCCTTGAACTCATAGTGATCCTCCTACCTCTGCCTCCTTAGTGCTGGTATTAAAGGCATGTGCCACCATGCCCAGCTCTTATACTGGTACTTTTTATGCCATTCATTAAGAATTTAAGCCTGGAACCAGGAAGATTGCTAAGCAGTTAAATATGTTTATTTACAAAATATTGTGGCTTGGGTTTGATTCCCCAGTACTCACATAAGGCCAGATGTACAAAGTGGTGCATACATTTGGAATTCATTTCTCTCTCCCTTCCTCCCCCCTCCTCAGTTCAATTTTTAAAATATATATTTTAAAAGGATTTTATGGCTGAAGACTGCACTGAGTAAGTAAGACCTAGGTTTGATCCCAAGGGCGCACAAAAGAGAGATGTGTCCACAAATGTCTGTAGGTTCAGAGGGGCAGAGAGAGAAGAATTCCTAAGACTTTCTGGGTCAGCCAGAGTGACCTAAAAGGGGAAGCTCTAAGCTCAGTGAAACACTCCATTTCAATGTAATAAACTGGAAGAGTGATAGAGGAGGATACCTGATCATCTCCAGCCTCTGCATACACGCACACTGCACATGCAGTGCTTGCACACACGTGTGTGCATGCATACACACACACGTGAGTTTATTAGACTCTTCTAGTATTTTGTCTTACCAAAAAATGTAAACTAAAGAAAATCCCTCACAGGTAATGGTGACACACACCTGTGAACCCAGCCCTTGAGGACATTCAGAATTTAAGGTCATCTTCAGCTACATAATTGAGGCCAGCCTGGGATGCATGAGACCTTTCTGGAAAACAATAGCAATCAAACAAAACAATAAAAAGGACTACCAGATATAGTGGCACCCATCTTTAATCGCAATATTCAATATTTTGGAGGTTAAGTTAGAAATATCTGAGTTCAAGGCCAGCATAAGCTACATAACAAAATTTGAGAGGAAAAAAAAAAAACCTGACAAGTTATTAATCCATTTATTCCTATAGTCCAATATTCTGTGTAGTTAAATTAACTAATTAGTAAATAAGCTATTATCATATTTATAAATAGTTCCTTTAACCTTTTTTTCTACAATTCAAGTAAAGCCTTCTGTTCTCGGGAGAGTTCTACATGTGCACTGTACTGGTTGCCCCTGTGAAGAACAGTGCCACTAGAGCAGAGTTCATGGAAATAAGTTTTAAAAATTCCAAGTCAATTTACCATTCTCAAGATAATAAATTTTTCTTTGTTGGTTTTTCAAAGTAGGTTTTAAATTAGCTTAGGGAACCTGGAAATCACTATGACCCCCCAGAGAAGCCTTGAACTCACAGTGATCTTCCTACCTCTGTATCTCCAGTGCTGGGAAAAAGGCATGTGCCACCACACCTGGCTCAAGATCATTATTCAAGCACATTTATTATTTTTTTATTTGAGAAAGAGAGAGACAGCGAGACAGAAAGACATTGTACATACCAGGGCATTCAGCCATTGCTAACAAACTCCAGGGGCATATGCCACCTTGTGCATCTGGCTTATGTAGGTCTTGAGGAATCAAACCTAGGTTCTTTGGCTTTGCAGGAAGTACACGAACTGCTAATCCATCTCTCCAGCGCAAGGTCATTTTTGTAACCAATGAAGTGTGAGATGTTTTCCTCTCTCTATAATGAAATTTGTTGTAACTGTAAGAATTTTACGCATTTATATTTATAAATGAAGGAATGCAGATCATAAATTATTACCATATTTCCTACATACGTAATACCTGTCTAATTATCAATGAACACCAAGTCATTAAAGGGAGATACTCTCTCTTATAAAAAAAAAAAAAACTATATTCCATAGCATGCAAAGTCCCAGATGGCTGATAGCTAAAACAGGTGGAGCTAAGACTGCACAGGCCAAGGAAACAAGCAGAGCAGTGCAGCTCTAAAGCATGTCCTTTCTCAGAGCAGTGATGCAGTTGCCACAAGAAAACTCGAAGTAAGTCACTATGGCATGGTTTGGTGGCACACACCTTTAATCCCAGCACTCACAGGACAGAGGTAGAAGGATCACTGTCAGTTCAAGGTCACCCAAAAAGGGCAAGTCACTATAGGCAGCAAACAATAGACTAAAACAATGAAAATTGCTAGAAACAAAACAGCAGAAACCTACATGTCCTTCAAAAGTTTTAAAGTCAAAAATACTAAACTCTTTGAGTGTGATGGCCCTTGGAAAGTGAACTTCTAGGAACTCAGTGTCATCCTTGATGACATAGAACATTTAAGGCCAGCCTGGGCTACATAAGTCCTTCTACTCCAAATTAAGGGACACAGGGATGGGTCAGCACTCAAGAGCACTTTCCATGTAGTCATGGGGGCTGGCGAAGGCCTGAGAGACCACTCACGTTTGAATCCCATGACCCATATGAACAGCTAGGCCTGGGACACACACAACTACAACCTAGACGAGCTGGGGGACAGAGAATCAAGACTCACCAGAGCACAGGCAAAAATGGTGTGCTCCAGCATCAGTAACAGACTCTGGCTCAGATTAGAACAAGCTCATGGAGTAGGACACCCAACATGTTCTGGTATCTGTAGGCAAGTGCACTCCAGCACAGGTGAACAAATAGGACACCACAAGGTCACCTCTACATGCAGACACCACATACACACCCCCTCCACACATGCGCAGGAAAAAGAAAAGCATTTTGTGTTTTCTCTCATAAATAGAATCTAGACCTCTCTCTCTCTCTTTTTCTCTCTCTCTTTCTCTGTGTGTGTGTGTGTGTTTGTGTGTGTGTGTGTGTGTGTGTTTGTATAGGTCATGAATGTAGAAAAGGGGGAAAGAAGACAAGGGAATACTTGTGGCAGGAAAACAGAAAGAACTCGTTGGGGAGAGGCAGAGAATCAGATAATGGGGCTCAAGGGAATAGAAGACAGTGAAGGAAGAGGGTGAATAAAAATAAAAGAAACATAAACCAATGAAAAGAAAAATTAAATTTGTTGGCTAACTTTCTTAATGAAACAGTAAAAATGCATGCTAATGGCTTTATAATCTAAACCTTCATTATCATAAAGGATAGTGTGGAATGCCAGAATTGATTTTATATGCACAGCACAAACATCAGTATATGAGAAGCAAATACATAAACATGGCACTTGTTTTCTTATTAGTTTACATTATTGTACAAATATTGTATTTTGTTATGACATTCTCATGCATGTATATAACGTACTTTGATCTTATCCATACATACACACACCTCTATTGACCTCATCTTCATGATGACCCCCTTCTTTTTCGAAAACAAACTTCCCTTTTACTTTTTAAAAAATATTTTTATGTATTTAGTTACAAGGGAGAGAGAGAGAATGCATGAGAGCAGGCAGGGCTTCTTTCCACTGCAAACATACTCAGACACATGTGTCACTATGTGCATCTGGCTTATGTGGGTACTGGGAAAGCAAACCCAGGCCATCAGGCCTTGCAAGCAAGTGCCTTAGTTGCTGAGCCATCTCTCCAGTGCCCCTTTTACATTTATTCATTTATATTTTACATTTTTTAATCTAGATTCAGCTTATGAGAAACAACATGTGATACTTTTTGGCTCTTGCTTATTTCATGTAACACTAAGGGATGTCCAGTTTCATCCACTGTCCCAAAAATTACATAATTTTACTGTTTTTGTATCCAATCAAAACCACATTGTGTGTATTTTATTTTCTTTTTTCTGTTGCTGGACACCCAGGCTGACCCAAAACTTAGCTATGGACAACAGTGGTATGACAAGCATGAATGCACAGGCATCTCTATTATACACTGTCCTAGACTCCTTGAGGCATATATCCAACAGCTGAACAGCTAGTTCATATAGCAGATACATTTTGTGCTACTAAGGAACATCTATGCTGATTCCCATAATGTCTGAACTAATTTACAATCTCAGTAAATATGTGTCCTTAATTATCCTCTCACATCCTCCTCAGCATTTCTTAGTGTCTTGAAAATCACAAGTCTTACCCATTTGAAATAGAATCTCCCTATAATTTGTAGTTCCATTTTCTTCATGTTTAAGATCATTGAACATTTTTCATGTATTTGTTGGTCATTTGTACTTCTTCATCGAACTTTTAATTTGCCCCTTGGACTTGCTTTTGATTTTGGTGTTTTTTGTTGTAATTTGAGTAACTTTTATATATCCTGGATATAAATGCCCTGCCAGACAAAAAGCTGGCAAAGAGTTTCTCCCGCTCTGTAGGATGTCTTGCCACTCTAGTAACTGTTTCCTTTAGTGTGCAGATTCTGGACACATTCAGTACAATTTGTTATGATTTCTTGCACTATTAACAGTCCCTTCTGGAAACTCTCTCCTATGCTTATACTGCAAAATATTTTCCCAACATTTTCCTCTAGCAGTTTCAAGTCTTATATTAATGGATTTCATTCATCTTTAATTGATTTGTACACAGTGATTGAGTTTATATTTTTTATGTAGACAGCCAGTTTTTTTTCCCACTACTATTTGTTAGAGAGGCTGTCTCTTCTCTTACACGTTTTTGTGAAGTTTGCTAAAAAAAAAAATCAGGTGCGTGTTCTGAATGAGTTTATTTCTGGGTCCTTTATTCTATTCCACTGGTGTCTGTGTCTGTTATGTGTTATTATCATGTTTGTTTTGTTATATCGCCCTGAGGAAATGTGAAATCAGGTATGGTGACACCTCCAGCATCAGCCATGCCTCTTGGGGCTCACTAGGTTCAAAGCTCAGCTCCAAATTTGACTCGTCAGCTAGCTAATCAAGATTTTATTTAACTCTGCAGGAACTTTCAGGAAATTTTTGATTCATTAGAAAACTTATTTGTTTAGTTATTTATATTTTACCCTGTCATCTATAGCTGGGGTTGGCACAGTTAGCAACCATATAGCATACTCAATTAAATGCAAATAAAAGATAAGCACTTAATAATAATATTTTCACCAAAAATACTTATGCTAAAATACTATATGTTATTCATCTGAAATGCAAATTAAACTGTACACCCATATTTCATCTAGCAATCTTACAGTGCATCTGCTAATACTACCTCCTTTTTTTCATTCTTTCCTTAGTAAGCCCATCCAAACAATAGTGTCCTAAATTATGCTTTAATCTATCTGGCAGCCTGTGCAAAAGACTGTGATGTGGCTGGAGAGATGGTTTAGTGGTTAAGCACTTGCCTGTGAAGCCTAAGGACCACAGTTCAAGGCTTGATTCCCCAGGACCGACGTTAGCCAGATGCACAAATGGGCACACACGTCAGGAGTTCGTTTGCAGAGGCTGCAGGCCCTGGTGTGCCCATTCTCTCTTTCTCTTTCTCTTTCTCTCTCTCTCTCTCTTTCTCTCTCTCCCTCTCCCTCTTCTCTCCCTCTTTCTCTCTCTGTCACTCTTAAATAAAAATTTAAAAAAACAATTTAAAAAGACTGCGATGGATTTAATAGGATTCCTGGCATTTTTTTAAAAGTTGTCTAATATTTATCTTTATTTATTTACTTGACCGAGAAAGGGAGAAAGAAACAGAGAGGGAGAGAATGAAAGTGCCAGAACCTCCAGCCACTACAAATGAACTGCAGATGCCCCCTTGTGTATCTCGATAATGTTGGTCCTGGGGAATTGAACCTGGGTCCTTTGGCTTTGCAGGCAAATGTGTTAACTGCTAAGCCTTCCCTCCAACCTGATTTCTAGCTTTTGATAACAAGTAATAACTATTTATGAGATTGGTATAGCACAGTTAAAGACACTGTTTCCATCTACTTATAAAAATACACTTCTGAAAGGGTCATGGAAAGTTTGATTTTTAAAATGGAATTCTATTCAGTGGTAAAGAAAAATGAACTTATGAAATTTTAAGGGAAAATGATGGATCTGGAAAGGATTATACTAAGTGAGGTACCCAAGGCCCAGAAAGCAAAACATGGCATGTTCTCTCTCATATGTGGATCCTAGTTACCAATGCTCAGACTTTTGTAAGCTGGAGTAAAAAATGGTAGCTGAGGCCAGTAAGCTAGAAAAAGGTATAAGAAAAGACAGAGAGGGTTGGACTTAAGGGGATGGTATTGTATGTATGTAAGTAGAATAGATTACAGGGAGGTGAAAGATTGTGTAAAAGAGAGGTGGGGGAGGGTCAATCAAAATTCAGGATATTCTGAATAAGCCATATGAAAAGCTACTTTTTTGAATAATGACACATCCAGAAGCCACAGATTGTTACTAGAAAACTTTCAGTGCCAGGGATGGGATACCATCTACTGAGTTGTTGGCCAGGGAGGACCCTGATGTCCCTCAAAACATAACAAGCTATTGCAAAGGCTCTTGGTTTCCCACCAGAAATAGATGATGACACCCCATTGCTAAGGATTCTATATGCCTGGGCTGCAAGGTTACCAAGAAATCACACTTGGGCTGAGATGAAAACCTCCTTTCTGTAGACCAGCTGACAGAAAGCTGGAAAAAGTTGTATTTCATGCAGCACCATGGTGGACAGAAGTCATTAGTGGTGAAAACAGTGGACACTGCCAGCCTCAAGTTTGGCCACCCAGGCCAAATGAGCCACCGGGTACAATAGTGGCATATCTGTTATGGCCAAAGCCAAGTGCATTCTAACTGGGCTGGATACCTGCTCTATGGGAGGGAATACATGCTTGATACTGAAAACCTAATCAATAACTTATTGTGGGGTAGGTCATGAACCTTTGGAGTGTAATGCTCGCTCTTATCTGAATAAAGGTATACATTATGCCCACCAAACTGAACTGCAAGCACTTTGCTTAATGTATTAATGCTAATCTCACTTTTGATTATAAAATCTTCACTTTTCAGATGGTGGTGAGCACTGAGATGATCCACAAGGCACCATAGTGGTGAGAAGACATGATGGAGAAGTGTCCACAATGGACACATCTCTATCATACCTTCCAAGGTTAAGGGTCCATTGTGGAAGAGGTGATGGAAAAAATGTAAGAGCCAAAGGAAGTGTAGGACTGCTTACAGTGCAATCATCCAGACATAAACTGGCCTCATCACCTTGCAGTTCCTAGCACTACCTTAGCAATACCCTCATAATAGGAGGAAAAGATGATGACATCCAAATAAAAGAGAGGCTAATGGAGAGAGGGAGAAAATATGATGGAGTATGGATTTGTGAAGGGGAAAGTGGATGATGGGTGGGAATTATCATGGTTTATTGTCTGTAAGCATGGAAGCTGTCAATAAAAACTAGTATTTGCTTTTAAACAAATGGCAGTGATAAGGATGCACAATTATGATTTATGCAGAACATTATGAAATATATGATAGCAGTTAATATAAGAAGTATGTATGTCCATATCATGTTCTGAGCACACAATTATATTTCACATCAATATGTGGATGTTTTACAAGTATTACATTGCAACCTTATCAGTTTTATAAATTTGATCTAAATGTCTAAAATAACATTATATAATTTTTTATAATACATACTTAACTTTTACATTTTGATCATGCAAACACTAGGAATTTAAAACTTTTTGTGATTTAAACATTTTATTGAAGCAAACATACATAATAAGCTAGCAGAACTTTGAAATTTAAAAAGTTAAGGTCCAATTAAAGCACAAACTTATTAACAAAATATTTGTGCTTTTTTTTTTTACTGCCAGTAAAATTTAAGTTTGAACTCAAAGGTAAATTTGATTTTCAAAGCATATCAACTAATCACGAAATCACCTATATAATAGTCACACTCTTCCCAAACAATGTATAAACATTTCTCAAATCAGTCACTACCTTGTAAGTGGTTTCATTAAATCAAGCACTATTAATGTGAGCATTAGCAACAGAAGAACCAACAGACTGGACCAAAGGAGAAATTATCCAAGATATACTACCACTAAGACTCTGAACATTGATAACAAAGAGAAAGTCTTAAAAGCAGCTAGGGCGAAACAACACATTACATATACAGGAAAGTCCATCAGAATTACTTTAGACTTCTCAATGGAAAGCCTGAAATACAGAAGGGCCTGGAAAGAAACCCTGCAAAATATAAGAACTATGGCTTCCAACCCAAAATTCTGTACCCAACAAAACTATCTCTCATCATAGAAGGTGAAAGAAAAGCTTTCCATAATAAAACAGAGATTCACAAGTATATGAACGCAAATCTGAACCTACATAGAGTAATTGTGGGAATGCTCCACACAGAAGATTCAAATAACCAACCTCAAGTGCCTATGAGAAGCAGATCATAGTATCAAAGTTCAAGAAGGCACAAAAATTATAAAGGCCAAGAAACACCAAACCACATAAACCACCACAATATGGCAGCTATTAAATCAAAACTCACAGTTATTACCCTAAATATAGATATCTCTAATTCACCAACTATGTGACATAGGCTAATGTTCAATTAGCATTTTACTGTAAAAATTTAATTGCAAGCCAGGTGTGGTGGTGCATGCCTTTAATCCCAGCACTCGGGAGGCAGAGGTAGGAGGATTGCCATGAGTTTGAGGCCACCCTGAGAATACCTAGTGAATTTCAGGTCAGCCTGGGCCAGCATGAGACCCTACCTCAAAAAAAAAAAATAATAATTGCATGTTTTATTCATTGTAAAAAGGAAAGGTTGGGACAACTATTCAGCAGCAATCACAATGTGAATTTAAACCCACAATGACTATGTAATAGGTTCATGCACTCTCTACCTTCATAAAATCTCAAAAGACAAAACAAAAATGTAAATTCTAAGAGTGGGAACATTTAACAAGCATTTCTCAAACCTCTCATATAAGTACAAGGTGCTTTGCCTGCGTTCTTGTTCCTTATTCTCTCAAGAGATACAATTAAAAAGTCATACCAGGAGCTGAAGAGATGGTTTAGTGGTTAAGGTGCTTGCCTGCTAAGCCTAAGGACTTGGGTTTGATTCCCCATCACCCACCACATGCTAGTCCCTATGTGTAGAGTTTGTTTACAGTGTCTAGGGGTCCTAGCACACCCATTCTCATTCTCATTCTTATTCTCTCTCTCTCTCTCCCTTTCTCATAAATAAATAAATAAAGCTATATATTTAAAAAAAAAACTTAAAAAGTAACATCATAAAGGTACTACAATAATAAAATATGCTTCTGAGTGAAATATGGCCCTATTACTATGACAATGTCAGAGAAAGTAAACATTCTGACTGGAGTTGCTGGAATAATAAACCAAACCCACCTAAGTGGTTCACTGCTACATATAAATCTGACTGCCACCTCAGAAGGAAAGACCAACTAGCACCCAGTGCTCACCAGCACCACTGAGAGTAAAGACGGCCAGCTTCACAGAACAGTCAGGTTTGTCATATAATTTCATCTATCACTTTGTGATTTACAGCTTTTAGAACATATTTGTACAGGAACAAAGTTCATAAATGTTGAATAATTCCTATGAATGTGTTCCATACTTAAGCAGCTTATCAATCATGATTAATTGCTCTTATAACTGGATGTATAAAAAATACCAGCACAAAGGTGAAGGAGACCAACACAGAGAAAAATCAACTCCTACCAAATCAGAGAGCCAGAGCCTCAGAAGCCCCCAACACCTCAGCACTGAAGCAGCCCAAAAATGAACCCAACATGGCTCAGGGAAATTTTGTGGAAGAGGGGGCGGAAAGAATGTCAGAGTCACATGTTGGGTCATGATATGCAGAGACATTTATCGTACCAACAACTGTGGGATAACTCCACAATGCACGACCCATTTAAATGAGCAAGGAGGGTCCATTGGGAGGGGGTAGATAATGGATGAACCTAAACAAAGGTACCAAACTGCCTGTATATGCTGAAAAGAAAACTAATAAATTAAATTTAAAAAAAATACCTTAGGAGCCGGACATGGTGGTGCACACCTTTAATTGCAGCACTTGGGAGGCAGAGGTAGGAGGATCACTGTGAGTTCAAGGCCACCCTGAGACTGCATAGTGAATTCCAGGTCAGCCTAGACTAGACTGAAACTGTATCTCAAAAAAAAAAAAAAAAAAGTATTGAGAACTCCAATTGAAGATTCTCTATTGTGTCACTCCCTCAAATGACACATATTGTTTGTCCCAGGTATGTATTACCTGTGTGTATCAATCTAAGGAGAATACACATCTCAAACCTTGTCAGCAGGAACACTGGAGGGATGGGAGCCTGGTGCAGAATTCCAAAAAGAGGTGTCTGCTCCATGTGGTGACAAATGTGAGCTCCACCAATGACTCCTGCCCAGTAGTTCTGCCTGTTCATGTACAGTCCAGAACTAACTGTTCTGCCAGATCACATATAGGCCAGGGATAAAGAAATGGCCAAAGACAGAAAAGATTGCTTAGAAGTCTCCTGAGTCATGGAGTTCTATATGTTCTAGGTAGAGGAAAGACAGAAAAAGCATAATTTACCCACAAACCTGTAGGCCAAGAGGACGATTCTCTCTTTTTGTTTTGCTTTCCAAGGTAGGGTCTCACTTTAGCTCAGATTGACCTGGAATTCACTATGTAGTCTTAGAGTAGCCTTTAATTCATGGTGATCCTCCTATCTCTGCCTCCTGGGTGCTGGGATTAATGGCATGTGCCATCATGCATGGCAAGATGAATATTCTTCATATGTCCAGCTTCTATCTACCTTGGAAATATTAGATTGTGCATATCTTGCACCTGAGAATCAGCATAAGTGTACAAGCTCTGAGGTAAGCAGGCATGGCTTTGAAACCTGACTCTACTTTGAATAAAAAGCTATCTCTATCTCTTACTCTAAAGGCTTGATACCAGAGTGTCTCTGTGTCTCTGTCTCTCTTAATCTAAAGGCTTGATACAAGGGTGTGAAATTCATAAAAATAGTTTAGGGTTGGAGAAATGGCTTAGCAGTTAAGGTGCTTGCCTGTAAACCCTAGGAACCAATGTTCAACTCCCCAGATCCCACATATACCAGCTGCACAAGGTGACACACGTGCACAAGGTGGCACACATGTCTGGAGTTTGATTGCAGTGAACAGAGGCCCTCTTTTGAGAATTCTCCCCCCCCTCACTTCTTCTCATAAAAAAAATAAATAAAAGGTTTTTCAAAAAATAAGTGAGGGCTTGCGAGATTAATTAGTGGTTAAGTGCTTGCCTGTGAAGCCTTATGGACCCCGGTTCAAGGCTCAGCTCCCCAGGACCCACATTAGCCAGATGCACAAGGGGGCACACGCGTCTGGAGTTCATTTGCAGTGGCTGGAGGCCCTGACACGTGCATTCTTTCTGTCTCTCTCTATCTGCCTCTTTCTCTCTGTCTGTTGCTCTCAAATAAATAAATGAACAAAAATTTTTTTAAAGAAATTATACTTGTGAAGTGCACATCTGTAGCAAAGAGCTTCCGGTTTGCTGAGATGAACTTCCAGACGATGCACAGTTATGCAGGAAGGGATTGATTGGAGCTTACAGATCCAGGGGACATTCCATAATGGCAGAAAAGCTGGCCTGCCTTCACAGGTCCAAGCAGAGAGAGGGAAGCACAAGCCTAAAAGCCAAAAGTCACACAGTACAGCACACTTCAGGAGCTCCAGCTAGATACACTTTGCATATCTTTAGACTGAAATCTCAAACCCACCACTACAACTTAAAAATCTGCCCAGTGACATTGCCTTCAACCAGCTGGCTGCAGATGCAAACTACAAATTAATCCCACACTGAATATATTGGGGGGGGGGCATCTATTCAAGCTACTACAGCATCACTTAATATAAATCCCATTCTCCCTGCCGTTCTGATGATGATAAATTTGTCGTGAGTCAATTGGTACCCAAGGTGCATTTTTGAGGCTACAGGTCAGAAACCGAGACAGGATAAGATTGGCCATGACAATACCATAATGAGGCCTAAAAAACACTGAAGGTATTCATTCCTGTAGAAGCTTTTTTGCAGGCCTCAATCCCTCATTCCCAACACCTCTCTTCATCTTCCACATCATTCCAATGAGATTAAGATGACAACTTGACTCTTCCTTGTAAGGGGAATACAGAAGTACAGAAACCAAAAGAAAATAGAAGAAAGTAGAAGTCATCGGTAAGTCACAGTTACCGAAAGAAATATTAGCTGCTACTTTTCAACCATGTATGTATGTAACTTTTCACCATCTAGTACAAGGAATAAACTACAATAATTCCTATTTCAAGAATATTACAGAGATATCACCTTAATTTAAAATGTTAAAAATTTAAAGATTCACACCAAGTACTAGGTAAGTGCATGACCTTTTTTTTTTTTTTTTTTTTTTTTTTTTTTGTTTTCCAGGTAGGGTCTCACTCTAGCCCAGGCTGACCTGGAATTCACTATGTAGTCTCAGGTGGTCTCAAACTCATGGTGATCCTCCTTCCTCTGCCTCCCAAGTGCTGTGATTAAATGCATGTGCCACCATGCCCAGCTTAATTAAAAATATATTCAGGGACTGGAGAGATAGTTCAGTAGCTAAAGGTGCATGCTTGTAAAGCCTGACAGCCCAGGTTCCATTCCCCAATACCCACATAAAACCAGATGTACAAAGTGGCACATGTATCTGGAGCTTATTTACAGTTGCACCCATGTTTGTTCTCGCTCCCTCTCTCTCTCTGCGTTGAAAAACATAAAAATATATTCGAGGGCAGGGATCACAGCTCATCTGTTAAAGGTGTGTGCTTGCAAAGCCTGCCAGCCCCAGTTCAATTCTCAAGCCACCCCCAGACAAAAAAGTAGCATGTATGTCTTGTGTACATTTATAGTGGCAAGAGTCCCAGCATGCATGTGCATGTACAAGCATACATATGAATAAAAATAATTAAATCTTAAAAATACTGAAATAGCCAGAATAGTGGCTCATTCTTTTAATCCCAGCACTCAGGAAGCTAAGGTTGAAGAATCAATCTGAGTTTGAGGACAGCCTGGGCTATAGAGTTTGTTCCAGGTTGGCCTGGGCTACAATGAAAACTTACCTTAAAACAAGTATATACATATACACAAATATTTGCATATATAAGTATGTCTGTAATATATAAATACACACACACACATATACAAAATAATACGCTATGTGCTGAAAGTTTGGTCCCTAATGCAATGTTTACAGGTGGACTATGGGGTGTCATGAGAACTGGGACCTAATCAGTAGATTTATTCACAGATTCATAATCTGATGGGATCCTGGGGAGAGAGTAGCAGGGCCTAGTGAGAGAAAGTAGGTCAGTAGGCACATGCCCTTCAGATGTATACCCTGTCCTCAACCTCTCCCTCATTGTCTGTGCTTCCTAGCTACCTCTCTACTATGCCCTTCCACCATGAGTTCTGCCTCACCACAAGTCTAGAAATATAAACCAAGTGAATGTGAACTGAAACCATCTTCCTCCTATTCAGGTTTTCACTTACTGTAACAAAAAGTCACTCACACATATGGTCTACTATATGGAACAGTAGGTTCAAGATGTCAACAAAATCAGTCCTGTCTGAGAAAGAGTAATAAAGAGCACACCGGCCTCTCTATCCACTAGAAGGAAAGAAAGACGTCTAGGAACAGACCACAACTACCACCCATCAAAGACAGCAATTCATCCTTGAAAATTACTCTTGAACAGGCATTGTGTGCACATCTTTAATCTCAGCACTTGGAAGGCAGAGGTAGGAGGCTTGGTTGAATTCAAGGTAAGTATGGGACTACAGAGTGATTCCCAGGTCATTCTGGGCTAGAGTCAGACCCTACCTCTGAAAAAAAGTCATACTCCAGTAGGTATCAAAATATTGGATACAAGTCCAAAGGCATGAAACCAATAAAACTCCAGCTAAATTTTATTGCATAAACAAGGGGCTTTATTAGTTCTTTGCGTGCGTGCACATGTGTGTGATATTTTTGAACGATACATAAGAAAGTGTTAGGAGCTATACTATGGGGACTGGAGAGATGGCTGTGCAGTTATAGGGCATTTGCTTACAAAGTCTGCTGACCCAGGGTCCAGTACCCATATGAAAGCAGATGCACAATGTGGCACTCACATCTGGAGTCTGTTTCCAGGTATGAGATCCCTAAAGCACCCACACCCTATCTCTATATATCTCATTTAAATAAATATAAAATAAAGAGCTATACTATAAGTGCGATAGCAGATTATCTAAGAGACTTGCCTTCATACTCCTTCACAAGATTCATATTTGTTTTTAGATCAAATATGCATTTTTCAATAAAATCTAATTTCTAAATTTTACCTACCAGGTTATGCAAGATGGGGAAATGTTGAAAATACAAATCAAAAAAGTTCACCTAATTTTGTAGTATCTTTAACTTTAAAACCGATTTATTACATGTTTACTTAAATATAAATAGGGAAAAGCTGATGACCTGCTGTCATCCTTTTTTGTCACAAAAGACAGTTGAATGCACAACAGACACCATTATTTAGCACAGACCTTCCTGAGAGTAAAAGGCAGCACAGGGCCAGTTGAGCAGCTCTTGGGAGCTGTCTGCGGGTGTGAGACAGAGTATGGCTATGCTTCCAGGCTGGCCTTCGCTTGTGGTCCTCTTTAGTGGTGACATTTCAGACCTGACCCAGCACAGCTCCACATGTACAATAAATGTAATACAAATTTATGATTCCTCTTGGTAATATATTTTAGGTTCAAGATAACATGATTTCTGAACTCTGACTTACAGTTTTAAAAGTGGTCATTTCTCTTTTATCCAAATACAATTCTCCATCTCACATAATAAAAAGCCACAAGCAAACCACTCTTCTTCTTAAAATAGGAATTGCCCTTTTGGCTTTAAATTTCCATGTGACTCTGTTGGGCTGGGCGCTAGGTGGTACTTGGTGCTAAGTGGTTACAACACCTATACAACCTATATAGACTTTGGCTTGACTGACCGACATGCGTTACCCAGTGGTTACACAGTTTAAACCTCAATACGCATTCTGAATGCATTAGTGTACCAGTAAATCAATAAGTTCAACTGTGAATAGTTCCGAGTCCATTTTTTTTTTATTATCGTTAGTATGTTGTGTGTATCCGCACATGTGTGTAGTCAGAGGGACTGCTGTATTAAAATCTCCTGTACACACACACACACACACACACACACACACACACACACACACGCCCCTATGGTGAAAGGCCCTTTCGCAGAACCAGTGCCAGAGGACTTGCCCCAAAGGAAGTTATCCCCAGAGTCATGTACCCAAACGATGAAGGCTCAACCTGAGGGAAGAAGCCCTGAGAAGAGGAGGTGGAGGAGAAAGGCTGGTGTGTGGCAGCAGCAAGGGGTGAAGAGTGGAGGTGACGCTTGGGGCTGATTGTCTCCCAGCTGCGCTTTCTGCAGAGCGAAAACTGAGCTGTGCTCTCTTTCTGGACTGTGCTGCAGGGTCCGTGAAACCTGCCAGCCTATCTGGAAAGTTTACACATCTCAGGATACCGGACAACCTGGGTGTGGAGGGGATTTTTTTTTTCCCCCTATTGAAGAGTAAGCTGTACCTTCCCTTTAGTTTTGGGAAATAAAAAACCTAACACTTCGCTGGAAAACAGAGCACAGCCATCCCTGGATCTGCCTGGATTCTGAGTCCTCCTTCCCTTCCTCCTTCTGCCCATGGTTGAATGAATCTAGCAGAGAAAAGAGGGAAGTCATTCATCAAATGGACCTGAAAGACGCAGAGAGGAACTTTTCCCCGAGCTGTCAAGGGGGATGTGACTTCTGCTTCTCCAGGGGCCAAAGACCTGAGTCTGGGAAGTGAGGACCAGGAAGGAAGGAGGTGGGAGAAACAGTGCGACCCCTTGGGACCCAGTGCCACCTGCCGGAATCCCCGGCCCACCCACGCTCCGGCTCACGGGCGGAGCGATTTCTTACACTTTGATGATGATGCCCAGCCTGGGCGTCGCCTCGAGCGGCTCCACGTGGCCTGCCTCGCTGTCTGCCAGGCCCCCTGTCCCGGCCAGAGCCGCCCCGCTGCGTTGGCCCCTCATCCGACCCAGGCGACTGTTGCAACCTCAGGGTCGCGGGAGCGTCGGGCGAGGCAGGACCGTCCACGCCGGCCGCGCCCTCGGCCACGGCCCGCGCGAACTTGCTCTGGTCGGAAGCAGACCCGGCGGCCAGCAGGGAGGAGCGCTAGCATTGGCTGAGCTCCGCTTGGGTTCACCCCGTCCAGGCGGCAGCTTTGAAAAGCGGTGGCGTCGCTCCAGCTGAAACATCCTGGGGCGGGTCCAGGAGGGCAGAGGTCTGACGGGGTCCGTGTGGGTTGGTGGGCAGCGGCGAGCCGCAGAGAGGCCTGCGAAATGCAGCGGGAGGTGCGTGAACCCGCGACCGCCGCCGGCTCCGAGCCACACCAAAGGCCCCGGGCACCGGGCTGGGCGGCCTCCTCGTGGGCGGGCGGGCGGCGGGGCAGGAGCCATGGACTGCGGGCGGGCACCGGCCATCGCCTGTATACCGCGGTGTCCCCGAGGTGCAGCGCCGCTCTCCTCATTCCCCGGTCCTGCAGGGCTGGAGAGTTGTTCTGACAGCCCGAGGGGAGGGGCAGGCCTCTGGGCTTCTCAGGAGCCCCGTCTCGAGGGCAGCGCTGACCCAACCAAGGCCGTCCCGGAGGGGTGTGGCCGGCGAGGCGAGGGGGTGCGTTCTGAACCCCCGCCCCGCGCGGCCGGCGCCCGCCTGCTGCTGAGCGTGTGCGCTCCGCAAACAGTTGAGTTCAGGTGAGCAACACCAGCCTGGAGACCAAACAACACGCGAGTAGAGGTGGGGGGGGGAACCCCAAACTGTCTACAAAACAAGGCAATCTGGAAGAATGGAGGTGTTGAGTCTAAATACCAGTGTTTGGGCGTCCTTGAAGCTTGGCAAGGTCAGGGATTAATTGCAGACTCTAAGGACAGTCCTTTCAAGTCCAGTCCATGGGCAATAAAGTAGGGTTTACTGACTCCATGGAGTTCTATACTTCAGGCTCTATGGATGGAATCCGAATAAAGATGACAAGGAACAGTGATTAAAGGCGAGATATGCTTAAAGTGACCTCCTCAATCGACGTTGAGATGACTCCTAAAACAGCCATGATGTGAGTCGGATGAATATCATGGAATGGGGTCTACTCTACGCTGAAAGCGTTCCTATTTGGCAAGGTTCCACCTCTTCTCTTCACATACTTCTATACAAACACAATTTGCTCAATGTAGTAAAAAGATTGAGAGGAGAAATCTTTGAAAGGAGCACTGACTCAATGAAATTAAATGCACAATGCTTGGATGCAGATAATGGCTCTAAGTTCCCTGATGGATAGAAGACGTGACATTAAATGATTTAGGTTACTGGGGTTTGTAAGGTTAAATTTAATTATTAGTTATTTAATACAATTTTGCTTCTTCCTTAAACTTGCTAAAAGCACAAGAAACTCTTCAAACTTTTAGACCCAGAATTGTTTTAGAATTTCAAATTTTTAACAAGCACTGGACATTTAGTGATCGGCTAGGTTAGCCTTTATTTCGCAGATGAGATGAAGGCACAGGGAGCCTTGTTTACAAGTCAGTTCAGGCTTTAGAATTAGAATGTACCGCAGAACTTCTTCCGTATCTCCTCACTTTTGCATCTAACTCTTCTGGGGCTACACATCCTACCAATCTCAAATCTAATTCATCTGCATGTTGTTACAGGGAGTTTCCTCCAGTTTCTGCCAAGACACAGAAATTATTAATGCTATTCAACACAATAGACACCACTGGAAGTAAATGTGGTCATCTATTTCTCTAATGCACTGTTTTCATGTGGGCATGGTGTATTATTCTTACACATATTTAATAAATTGTGTCAATAGTTCTTTATTTAATTCTATCTCGAACTTTTGGAAAAAGAAGCTGAAAGTTGTAATGCAAGGCTTAAAATATAAAATGAGGATCAAGTATGTTTTCTTAGGGTATGTTATAAGTTTTGTGTTATAAGTTTCAGGTATATAGCTCTTTAACTAACCACAATGAAGATTGCTTTATAAAATGAGTAACTATAAGAAAGTCACCAGGTGTGGTGACACATGCTTTTTATCCCAGCCCGCAGGAGGCAGAGAAAGGAGGATCACTGTGAGTTCAAGGCCAGCCTGAGAATACATAGTGAATTTCAGGTGATCCTGGGCTACAGAGAGACCATACCTCAAAAAAAAGAAAGAAAGAAGGAAAGGAAAAGAAAGAAAGAAAGAAAGAAAGAAAGAAAGAAAGAGAGAGAGAGAGAGAAAGAGAGAAAGAAAGAGAAAAAGGAAATATATATATACCATCTCCTTTAAAAATTCTGTGATGGCAAATGTCTGGTGAAACTGGATGGTCAAGGTTTTCTCTGTCATTAACCTATGAGAATCCTGAAGTTCCCCCTCTCATTGAGTCATATGGGTCACCATAGATACAACTGCATCTACCCTTACCCACAGTTGAGCAACTACAGCTGTTGGACTACAAACGGGACTTTTGCCATTCTCTATTCTATCTATATAAATCTTACTGGTGAACAGTTTAATAATGTCCCTACAGCCATATGTACTCTGTATTTTATTTCTCTTAAGTCTCCTCAGTTGACTATCATTAAAACATTCATTAGTGATCATAGGAAATACTTCATAAAGTCTCTGTTATACAACAGATACTCATACTGCAAGAGGAGATGTTCACTGATCATCTTTAAGAAAGGTTATATATGCTGTTCCCACAGACAGAAGATTCAGCCATGTGACCTTGCTTTCTACAATAAAATGTGTGTAGAAGTTCTAAGCAAAACTTCTTTTCTTTTATTTCTTTATGTTTGATTTTTTTTTTTTTTCATTTTTCAAGGTGGAGTCTCACTCTAGTTTAAACTGACCTGGAATCCATTCTGTAAGTTCAAGGTGGCTTAAAGCTCACAGTGATCTTCCTACGTCAGTCTTCTGAATACTAGGATTAAAGGCATGGGCAACCATGCCAAGTTTTCGTCTTTTAAATATTTTTATTTATGTGTGAGTAAGAGACAGAGAAGGAGAGAGAAAGAGAGAGAGAGAAGCAGACAGAGAGAGAATGGGTACATCAGGACCTCCTGCCACTACAAATGAACTATAGACACGAGGTACCATGTTATGTATCTAGCTTACTTGGGTACTGGGGAATTGAACTCGGGTTATCAGGCTTTGCAAGCAAGTGCCTTTGACCATTTAATTATTACTTTTATTCCTTTATTAGATATGGGCATATTTTGTATAAAAACAACACATGTTGCTACCTCCTCCCTGCCACATTACTGAAGAGGCCTTCCTCATTGGGTATGCAGGTCAACTTCATGGGCATTGTGAGTCATGCATTATGGAGGAGGGGAAAACAATGTGTCTGTGAAGAATATTCAGACTTGTGGCACTAATATTCTTTCACACCTCCCTTTCACAGTTTTCCCTGAGCCATGCTGGGACCAATTAAGTCTACTAAAGTGATGGGTACTTAGGAGCCTCTGGATACCTGGTTTTGTAGATGGTGAGTGTTTTTAGTATCTATCTCCGTCACCCTTGTGCTGATACCAGATTACATAAGAAAGCAGCTCTCTTGCTTTATTTGCCAATTCCCCTATGGTTTCAGCTGGGGCTGTGATGGAGTGGTTGCTTATCTCCTCAGGTCCAACTCCTGTTGAAAAACAAAAGCATATTTTGGAGACTTCCAGCCAAGATGGCGACTGCCTTGCTGTGCTGCAGATATTGGGTAGAGAAAGGCAAGAAATTAAGTGTTATCAGGGTCTTCTTGCCAGTGCGAGGGCACAGAGTGGGGAAAAACAGGGAATCACGGATCCCCTCTCGGGTGGGTAGTCTACCCCCCATACATCCACTGTGCCCTGAACCCCAAGCAACAGTGCACAGATCACTCACCCACCAGCCCATCGTACACCCGCCAGCCCGCTGCTCTGACCCCGAGGGGACCTCCGCCGTTGTGCTCTGATCACATGCACTGGCCCGCCATGCTGTACTCAGTTCGCACACCCACAGGGGCCACCTCTGCAGTGATTAGGTGTCTGTCAGACCCCCGCTGTTGTGCTCCAATCACTTGCCTGCCGGCCAGCCTCTGCTGTGTCCCAATCCCGTGCCCACATCAGCTACCTCTCCACTACAATTGCACCTGCAGCGGGCCCAGTCCCACAGCAAGGACCACAAAAGGCCACACTGTGTCACTAGTGCCTCGTCAGGTGCCATCCCCTACCTGTCCGTCGCCACCCACCGCCACTCCCCTGAGGAGGGAGAGCACAGACTTTTTGCAGGTCCCAGCGTTCCCAGCCACAGTTTGGGCAGCTTCAGGGCTTGCTACCTCAGTCCCCTTTCAAGCTCGAAAGAAGGCAGCTTTGGTGCATTACTTGGTGAGAATTCAGGCAACTTTGGCACCCCTGTCAGGCAGTAGATAGGTGGCTTTGGCAAGAGAGAGCAAAAACACAGGTGGCTTGCAACTGCCCCAGGCTGCTTTGGATTCTCATTGAGCTAGATCCCAGGCTGCTCCACCTACCTACCTGCCCATACACTGACATGGGTAGACCACAGCACAAAAGAAATAACATGAAAAATAAAACGCAAGAAAATCCAGACAGATCACCCAGACCAACAAGGATTACATCTGACCAAAAACATAGAAGAGGCCAGTAAGTTAAAAAGGAGACATAAAGGGAAGAGAAAGGAAGGGAGGAGGATACTTAATAGGTTGATATTGTATATATTTAAGTACAATGATTGTAATGGGGAGGTAATATGATGGAGAATGTAATTTCAAAGGGGAAAGTGTGGGGCTGGGTAGGGAGGAATGTACCATGGGCTATTTTTTTATAATCATGGAAAATGTTAATAAAAATTTAAAAATTAAAAATAATCAGCTGGCCACACTAAATGAAAACGTAAAGAAATGCAAGGATGATTTACAAGAATCATCAAGAAAATCAGAAAATGAGGTGAAAAGGGAGCTGGACAGAGTGATGGAAGTGATACATAGGAAAGTAGTAGAAAATGCAAACTTAATTGAAGAAGTCCAAAACTCCTTAGAGGCTCTCAAGAATAGAGTCAGCGAAGTGGAGGATAGAAACACTGATCTGGAAAACAGGATGGAAGAAAAAGTTAGAGAGTCCAAAAATTTCAGAAAGTTCAAAAGTTCCTGTGAACAGAACATGAGGGAATTGTGGGATACACTTAAACGTCCTAATATCAGAATCATTGGAATACCAGAAGGAGAAGAATTTCAGACCAAAGTCATGGAGAACTTACTTAACACAATAATTGAGGAAAACTTCCCCCATCTCTTAAAAGAAAGGCCCATCAAGATACAAGAAGCAAACAGAACTCCTAACCGACTAGACTAAAGGCAAAACTCCCCAAGACATATTATCATTATATTATCATGAAGACTGCAAACATTGACACTGAAGAGTAAATCCTAGAAGCAGCTAGGGAAAAAAACCACACCACTTTCAAAGGAAACCCCATCAGAATTACTTCAGACTTCTCAGTGGAAACGCTGAAAGCTATAAGGACCTGAAATGAAACTCTCCAAACTCTAAGAAACTATGGCTTCCAATCTAAACTACTCTACCCAACAAAAGTCTCCCTTATAATCAAAAGATGGTGAACGGAAAACATTCCATGACAAAACTCAGCTTTACAATTATATGAACACAACACCAAACCCACAGAAAGTATTCCAGGAAATTCTCCACAGAGAAGAAACAAATAACCAAACACAAATACCTACAAGAAGTAGATCACAACAACCAATCCCAGAGTAGACACAAAAAATTTCAAATTCCATGAAAACACCAACACACCTCTACCACAACAACATGGCCGTGATCAAATCAAATCTCACAGTCATCACCCTAAATATTAATGGCCTTAATTCACCCATCAAGAGACACAAGCTAACAGGGTGGATCAAAAAATTAGACTCCTCAATCTGAAGAAACACACCTTATCACTAAAGACAGAAACCTCCTCAGGGTGAAAGGGTGGCAAACAATATTCCAAGCAAATGGGAATAAAAAACAAGCAGGTGTAGCTATATTAATATCGGATAAAATTGACTTCAAACCAAACACAATCAAAAAAGACAAAGAAGGCTACTTCCTACTTATAAAGGGAACAATCCATCAAGAGGATATTACAATCATAAATCTGTATGCACCAAACACAGGGACACCACAGTTCATAAAACAAAACCTACTTGACAATAACACAGAAATAACCACCAACACCATCATAGTTGGGGACTTCAACACACCATTATCAGTAAGAGACAGATCATCCAAACAGAAGCTCAACAGGGAAGTAAGAGAGCTCAACAAAACCATAGAGCACTTAGACCTAACAGACATCTACAGAACTTTCCATCCCAAATCCACATACTACACATTCTTCTTAGCAGCCCATGGAACATTCTCTAAAATAGACCATATACTGGGTCGCAAAGACTGCTTCCACATATTTAGGAAAATCGACATAATTCCCTGCCTGATATCAGATCATAATGCTATATTCCTGGAAAGCAACAACAACAACAAAAAACCCCAGCAAGAATCCCAATGGCAACTGGAAACTGAATAGCACACTGTTAAACAATAAATGGATAGTGCATGAAATAAAAAATGAAATTGAAAAATTCCTGGAATTGAATGACAATGAGAACACATCATACCAAAACTTAGGTGACACAATGAAGGCAGTCCTCGGGGTAAATTCATAGCACTCAATGCCTTCATAAAAAAGACAGAAAGATCCCAAATCAGTAGCCTAACCATCCACATAAAGGCATTGGAAAAACAAGAAATATCTAACCCAAAGGGCCCCAGAAGGAAAGAAATAAAACAGAGCAAAAATTAGTGAATTGTAAAGCAAGGGAACAATTAAGGCAATTGACAAAACAAAGAGCTGGTTCTCTGAAAAAAATAAACAAGATTGACAAACCTCTGGCCAATTTGATCAAGCAAAAAAGGAGAGACTCCAAATTAACAAAATTCAAAATGAAAAAGGAGAGATCGCAACAGACATAAGTTAAATTGGGAGAATCATCAGGACTTATTTCAAAAACCTCTACTCCAAAAATCTGGAAAATGTGGAGGAGATGGATAAATTCCTGGATGCATATCATCTACCAAAGCTAAACTCAGAGCAGATTAATCACCTCAATGAACCCATCACACTCATGGAGATTGAAAAAGTAATAAAAAACCTCATAAAAAAGAAGAGTCCAGGACAAGATGGATTCCCAGCCAAATTTTATGAAACCTTCATGGAAGAACTCAAACCAATCTTTCTAAAACTGTGCCACACAATTGAAGAACAGGAAAGGCCTTTGACAAAATACAACATCACTTCATGATCAAAACATTGGAGAGAATTGGCATGGTCCTTTCATATCTTTACATTATAAAGGCAATATACTAAGCTCCTAAGGCCCAAATAATACTCAATGGAGAGAGACTGGAGGAATTCCCATTGAGATCAAGAACAAGACAGGGGTGTACAATCTCACCTCTGCTCTTCAATATAGTACTGTAAGTTCTAGCTCAACCAATAAGACAATACAAAGAAATAAGAGGGATGCATTTTGGAAAGGAAGAAGTTAAGTTAGCTATATTCACTTATGACATGATTGCATATGTAAGAGACACGAGAGACTCTATCCCAAAACTCTTGAAGGTGATTAACTCCTATAGCAAATTAGCAGTATACAAAAACAATGCACAAAAATCAATAGCCTTTATATATGCAAATGAAAAGATACAGAGAAAGAAATAAGGGACATAGTCCTATTTTAATAGCAACAACAACAACAATACCATGGAATAATGTTAACCAGGGAAGCGAAAGATCTATACAATGAAAACATAAAAACACTCAAAAAAGAAATAGGGGAGTACTTGAGAAAATGGAAAGACCAACCATGCTCCCCATCCTCCTGGATAGACAGAATTAAGATTGTGAAGATGGTAATCCCACCAAAGGCAATATACAGATTTAATGCAATTGCTACTAAAATCCCATTATTTTTCTTCACAGAGATAGAAAAAAATGATCTCAAAGTTTATATGGAAAGACGTAAGGCCTCGGATACCCAGCCATATCCTAAGCAAAAATAATACCTCTGGAGGCATCACCATACCTGATCTAATTCTATATTATAAAGCCATAGTAATAAAAAAAAAGCATGGAAATGGCATAAAAACAGGAGTATTGACCAGTGGAATAGAATTGAGCACCTGAACTTTGGGTGAAGTAACTACAACTACTTGATATTTGAAAAAGGTCATAAAAATATAGGCTGGAAAAAGGAGAGTGTCTTCAACAATTGGTGCTGGACAAACTGGATAACCATATGTAGTAATGATAACAGAAGACTATTAGGGTAATGCATTAGTCTAAAAGGAGCTGGGAGATGGAAACTGATGTAAAAACTGGCATTAAAAAACAAGATGACAGGGCTGGAGAGATGGCTTAGCGGTTAAGCACTTGCCTGTGAAGCCTAAGGACCCCGGTTCAAGGCTCGGTTCCCCAGGTCCCACGTTAGCCAGATGCACAAGGGGGCGCACGCGTCTGGAGTTCGTTTGCAGAGGCTGGAAGCCCTGGCGCGCCCATTCTCTCTCCCTCTATCTGTCTTTCTCTCTGTGTCTGTCGCTCTCAAATAAATAAATAAATAAATAAACAAGATGACAAATATCATCACTCATATGCAAAATATAAATAAATATATATGACATGAATGGCATGAGCAATATTTCGGGTAAGGAAAGGATATGATAAGAATTCGGTAAGGGATAAACAGGTGATGGAAGAGCATCAAGCTCAAATTTCAATGTCATAAAATTAATTTCATGTAGAAATACATCCTATTCCATGCTAACTAAATATAAAAGCAAGATCTTAACTTTTTCCTCAGCTAATTATTCAAATACTTTGAGAGAAACGTGTTTTTTTTTTTGTTTGTTTATCTTTTGTGCAAAGGCCTTAAAGCTATGACAGACCTACAGCTTATTGTGGATAGCAACCAATTTCTGGTTCTGAGAGTTACAGGCCATGGTAACAAAAAGAACAACAACAACAACAAAATTAAGGTAATGCTTCATCCTATCATCTCTGGGGCCCTTCTTTTCAGATGGTCACTCCATGTTCCTGTTGAAGGTTATATATTTTACTTGACTTCGAGGGATAATTTTTTGATTTAGTTTTGTGTTTTCTCCCGAAACCACACCTATCCTATCCTTCCTTTCCCCACAAAGCTTTCTAACCCTAATGTCTGGGCTATGAGTGGCCTATCAGCTATGTTGGCAACTAAAGCTGTTCCAGATTAGGAACCAAGAATGAGTGAGAACATGCAAAGATTTTTTTGTTTGTTTGTTTGTTTTTCTTCCTCTGATTGTGTGTTCACATGGTTGAGCAGATATTTCTGTAATGAGACTTGGGACATTTTAGGATATATGTCCAATAAGGGAATAACTGGGTTTTTTCGTAGCTCTATGTTCTTCCTTTTCAGGAAACTCCATATTGATTTCCATAGTGGTTGTACAAGTTTAAAATTCCCACAAACAGTGAATGAGGATTCGTTTTCTTCCATATCCTCACCAACATTTTTTTGCACTTGATGTTTTAATGATCATTATTGTTACTGGAGTAAGGTGGAATCTCATAGTTGTTTTAATTCAAAGACCTTATATGCTGCTGACACAGAGCATAAAGTGTCCTGTATGGAATCTGGAATAGAGTCAGGACCCAGGCAGATAGCCTCTCCAGAGCTGGAAATTGATTCCTCAACAACTGGGGGAAAGTGGCCAACAATGGTCTCAGCAACCAGTTATCTAAGCTAGTCAGAAGCAAACACGATGTACATATCAGTGCTATAGTGGCACACAGGCTTGGTAAGTAACCAGTAGTTTTATTTTTGGTAAGGGATCCACTCAGTGTAAGTGAACCCATATCTGGAATTGAGAACCAGAACACACTCCTATAGAACAAACATTATGCTTTGCAGTGTCAAGATCTCATGAGTCTTTGGTTAAAAGAGGTGTTGCATACATCAATTTGTCCTTAAATTAATAATGGTTATCATATTTAAACTATACTGACTGATTTTCAATTGGAGAATCTGTTCTTTTTTAGAAGGCAGGGAGACACGAGGAGATGAGCTACCCCTTGTATGACAGATGAAAAGCCAAAGGAATTGAGATGAGCAAGAATGCTACTTCCATAGTGAACCTGATAACCAGCACTAGGGTGAAGGAGATTGAATCTGAGGATATTCAACACCTACCAAAGCAGAGATCTAGAGGCTCCTAAGAACTTTTCACTGAAGTAGATTTAACACCTAACCAACATGGCTCAGGGAATTTTGTGGAAGGTGGGGCACAAAGATTGTAAGATACACATGTTGGAACATCAGGAGAGGCACTCCCACCCCACAAAGAAACCTTGACTGCTGCTCCCACAATGCATATCCCACAACCCCATGGGGAATACCTGAAACCCCAAGTAAGACGGCCCCCAGAGAAATGAAGAATAGGATAAGAGGGAACAAGTACATGGTGTACGCACAAAATATGTTGTTAATAAAGAAGATTTATATATAAAACAATTAAAACTGAAATGATGACTGTAAATACCAATTAGAATATTCTCAACACTATTCACAGAAATTTTATTTCCTGTCTTCAAGGATGAGTGAGAACATGCAAAGATTTTTTGTTTTGTTTTGTTTTGTTTTTCTTCCTGTGATTGTGTGTGTTCACATGGTTGAGCAGATTTTAGGATAGATGTCCAATAAGGGAATAACCGGGTTTCTTGGTAGCTCTATGTTCTTCCAATTCATGGCTGATTCTCCTTATTTTCTCTGCACCTGCCTCTCATAATTCTCCAGGATCATTCTTTTCATATATATAATCAGTGAGTAATCATTTTTTGTTTGCTTTTTTTTCAAGTTAGGGTCTTTCTCTAGCCCAAGCAGACCTGGAATTCACTATGTACTCTCAGAATGGACTGGAACTCATGACAATCTTCCTAACATTGAATGCCAAGTGCTGGGAAGAAATGCATGTGCCACCAAGCCCAGCTAACGATTTTAAAATATTAATTAGATTTGAAATAAGGAAATAAATCAGGACAGTTGAGACTTATTTCAAGTCCCATGATCAATCTCAACTCACAAGAAAGGAATTACCTAAATTTACGCAACTTTCTATACAGTTCATATTAATAAAAACCAGTCTCCTCATCATGCACTCATATACTTAATAGATTTTTTTTTTGTTTATTTGAGAGAGAGAATGAGACAGAGGAAGAGAGGGATAGAAAGAGAAAGAATTGGCAGGCCCATGGGTCCAGCCACTGAAAAGGAACTCCAGATGCACGTGTCACCTTGTGCTTACATATGTTCTGGGCAATCAAACTGACATCTTTTGACTATGCAGAGAAGCACCTTAACCACTAAGCCATGTGTCCAGCCCCTCACACTTATTTATTTACTATCCAACTGGAACACATAATGTGAAAGCAACAACAAAAAATAATTCCTGGGCTGGAGAGATGGCTTAGCAGTTAAGCGCTTGCCTGTGAAGCCTAAGGACCCCAGTTCGAGGCTCAGTTCCCCAGGTCCCATGTTAGCAAGATGTACAAGGGGCCCCACGTGTCTAGAGTTCGTTTTCAGAGGCTGGAAGCCCAGGAGCGCCTATTCTTTCTCTCTCCCTCTATCTGTCTTTCTCTCTGTTTCTGTCGCTCTCAAATAAATAATAATAATAATAATAATAATTCCTTACTTAGGTGGTGGAAGTGTATTGTACAAACATAAAATAAACATCTGGCGTGGAATCCTGTAATGAGGTAAAAACAATGTTAAAAATGAGAATCTGAGTCATCCCAGCTTATTACTCTGTGGCAACTGAGGAACAAGGATGTAGGTCATGTATCAGAACTAAAGTCTGAAGCTTAATGTCTGCATCATTACTGGGAGACTGGCTGGCAATCCTGGACTTTCCATGATTGTTTTCCGTGCTGTGTCCTCAGACAATGGGAAACATGGGGTCGTGGGATATTACAAGCATGAAACTGGTATGAGAAGTGCATGGACCACACAGTAAAGGCTATGATGCTGATGGAAGTGAGGTATGTGAGAATTCTCTCCACTGCTCGAACAATGCTGCCTATATCTTCATGAGCTATGATCAGCAGGAAACTTTTCTGACCTTTTCACATAACATCTTGACTTGGAAATTCCAACGAAATCCACTTACATGATTTCAAGTGCTGTTCATCCAAATGGTATTCTGAAATTAGTTTGAAAACAAGTATGCTCAGATTATCCCAGTGGCATTCATGCCTGGATATACAGGAACTTAGAGCACCTGAGGCAAGAGATGATGCTCACAACATGTTTTTCAACTCCTTTTTATGACCTTGATGTAAACCTCAGATGCAGAGCCCAAGGGCTGTGTTCTGTACTCCTCAAGGGAGGATAACAAAGACAACAAAGAAAGAAATTAGGGATATAAATATCTCCTCAAGTCAGCAAGAGTAGTACGGATGGATCCACACACATAAACAGGCTGCTTATTACATCAGAGCTCAGACTGTGAGTTTTGAGACATGGGGAAGCTGATCATATTTATTTTTGTCTTATTTCTTCCAATGCTTTCTCTCCACTTCTGCAGTTTTACAGAAACAGGCTGCTTTTGGAGAATAAAACAAAACACAGAAAGTGATGGAGATATGTGCAAGGATTGTATGTTTTTAATTTATACATCAAAGAAGCATATGATAGACTATGATGCAATGAGCCAGCTTCATAGGTAACTGTCAGTTTTGTTACTTAACTTTCTGTTGGAAAGTCATGAATAATGTGTAAGACGCTTCTATATGGGTACACTAACAGTTTTGGGATCCCTGCGCTTTTCCTCCCAAGCATATCACTTAGGGATGGATCAAAATTTATTATACATTATTCTGAGCAGAAAGTTGCCATGGTTAAATACATCTGATTTGTATAGATTTTCTCATTGCTGATTTGCTGTTCAATCCCATTGTGGTCAGAGGAATAGTAGGGGTTATTTCAGTTTTCCTGTAGTTGTAAAAATTTGCTTTGTGTCCTAATATATGGTCTATTTTAGAGAATGTTCCATGTACTCTTAGGAAAATATATATTTCGCAGTGTTTGGATGGAATTTTATGTATATATCTGTTAGGTGCATTTGTTCCATGACATCATTTAATCCAGATATCTCTCTGTTTATTTTTGGTGGGGATCATCTGTAAATTGATGAGATTGGAGTATTAAAATCACCCATTGCAATTGTGTTTGTTGTTATCTGTGACCTTACTTCTAATAGTGTTTGTTTGATAAAATTGGGAGTCCCCATGTTAGGTGCGTACATGTTTAGGACACTCGTGTTGGAGTGTTCTTTTAATCAGTAAAAAGTGACCTTCTTTATCTTTCCTCGCTAATGTTGGTTTTAAGTCTATCCTGCAAGATATTATGACAGCAATTCCTGCTTGTTTCCTAGGCCAATTTGTTTGAAATATCATTTTCCAACTTTCACCCTAAGACAGTGTCTGTCTTTTATTGAGAGATGAGTCTCCTGAAGGCAGCAAATGGCAGGATCCTGCCAGTCTGCAAACCTGTGTCTTTTGGTTGGTGAATTGTGGCCATTCATATTAACAGTTGCTATGGATATGTACATATTGATTTTCTCCATTCTTTGTGTTTTGTAGTGCTTCTGGTTTCCCCTTTACTTGCTTGTTTTAACTTTTATTTTAGTATTGATTGTTTTTCAATATTTCCTCCTGTGTGTGTTTTGCATTCTCTACATTGTGAAGTATTCCTTTGAGTATTTTCTGTACAGATGGTCTAGTTGTCATAAATTCATTTATTCTGCTTTTGTTGTATAATATCCTTGTTTCTCCATCCATTTGAATAGATAGCTTTGCAGGATAAAGTAATCTTGGTTGACAATTGTTATATTTTAGAACTTGGAATATAACATTCCAAGTCCTACTGGCATTTAGAGTTTGTGTTGAATAATTTGCTATTATTCTGATGGGCTTGCCTTTGCAGGTGGCCCTTTTTCTGTAACTACTTTCAATAGATCATCTTTGGTTTGTTTGTTTAGTAGTTTAATTGTAACATTGTGAGGAGAGGTTCTTTGCAGATTTTGTCTGTTTGCTGTTCTAAAAGCTTCTTGCATCTGCATTGGAATTTCTTTCCCAATTTGGGAAAATTTTACTCCTATGATTTTTCTGAAAATGCCTACTAAGCTTCTGGATTGAAATTCTTCTCATTCTACAATATACTGAATTCTTATATTCAATCTTTTCATAGATATTTTGAAATTCTCATTCTTATCGTCCTGTTAGCTTGCCTTTCTGTTGGTTGGACTGTATTAGTTCTGCCTCCTGGTTTTCTAGTTTAGATATTCTGTTCTCCCCTCCTTCCATTCTGCTGGTGAGGTTTTCGGAAGTTTTTTTTTTGTTTGTTTGTTTTTTTTTTTTTTTTTTTTTTTGACTGACTGTTTTATCCAGAGCTAGGTTTCAGCCTGGTTTTCTTCAGTATTTGATTTCTGTAGAAAGGTAGAATTTGGAGAACGCAGTCCTTTATACCTTGCTTCATATTAGATCCTCCTTTCCTGAAAATAAACCCCACTGTTATTTGTTCATCATTAAGTGGCTGAGACAAATTATCCCTTTAAGTATCTACTCATCTTTCACCCATAAGCACATAACTTGTAAAGTCTCTGAAATGGGAACTATTTTCTTTGTCTCTCTAACCATGGACAGACTTCTCTCATAGATGCTAATCTCTCAGACAATAGGTATATGACAATCCATGATATTCCCTTCCTTTAGTAATATGGTATGTGGAAATGAAAGGTGACAAGTATATAGTATTTCACTATGTTACTGTGTTTAGTTGGACATAAAAATAGCAAAAGTTTGAAATATAGTTGTCAGGTGTTTTGTCTATATTCTAGTTAATACAATGGTGAAACACACAATAAGGAAAGGCCAAGAGAATATTTCTACTCCTGGTAGAATAAGAGATGTCACTCAAAGTTGTTATTACTTACATCCCTTCTGAGATCCTAAATGGGACAGTGTTACAAATGGTAACAGTTACAATTTAATAGCAAGACTGACATGTTACAAACTGAAATTTCCTTTTTGCCCTTCTACTTATATATACTTTTCATTGAATTTAGCAGACATTCTTCCTGAAAATTCTGAGTCTTCTTCACTGTACTTTATGTCTACCTTAGTATGTGGGTCTCATCATTCTGGATCTTTGCTTAACTGCATTCGGAGTATTATCAGTGTCTCTATCCCTTACCCCGGGTCATGCTGAGAAGTTCCTCATGGAGGCAGCATTCTTGCTCATATCACCAATTCTCCTGTGTTTTCTATTGGACCATAGCTTCTGTGCTAGGGGTGTTCACCTGCTGACAAACAGTAGGTGATTCTTGTTCTGTTGATATATTTTGGTTATCCTTTGTTCTCTTTGCTTTCTGAAAAATAAAAATAGATTCCCCAGTTTAGAGTGAGATTAGACTATGTTAGAGTGTACAAGAATTATGAATTTTGAGAGATTTTGATAGCTGTAGCCTTTTGGCCGAAGACTAATGGATGGTTCTCATCGGAGTCTATTATCTTGGTATACATAGGATTCTGAATTGACTTTTAGTTCCAGCTATTTTTTTTTTCCACTGAGTGCATCAATTAGCTAATTAGATAGACATTGTTTACTTACCTAGGGTGACTGACACTTGCTCAGGTGTGTACATCTGGTTAGGATCGTTGCTTGGATTTGTCATAGTCCCCTGATTTCTCACCGTATTGCTGGCTGCTTTCAAACAGCATTTTATTCCATGTTTTCTGCACTGTCTGTATTAACCATCTGGGTGCTGAATTCCTTCCAGATTCAACCTGATCTCTCAATGTTCTGTGATATTCTGCATTGGCTGTATGTGGTTTCATCAGCAATAGGTTCTCACTTTTATTTCTAGGTGGGTAATCAAGTACTTTGACAGAAACTTGTCTTGTTTGGGTATATTCAAAATTCTCTTCAGTCAACAGCACAATGTGGGTTGTAATCAATTTCTGGTACTTGAATTTGCCAGGCAGTGGCAAATTTTTTAGATTAAGGCTTCCTCTCATTCTCTTGAGGCCTAATATTTACCAGACCACCCCTCCATGCTCCTAGTGTCCTACTGATGAGAAGGTATTCTATAATACCAATATACTTTTGGATTTGATTTTGTTTATATTTACATTCCCCTGTGTCTTCCCATTCTCCTTCCCCAACCAATTCCAGCCCTCTCATCTGACCCTCAGGTTCTTGTTGGGTATGATAGCAATTCAAGCTTTTCCAGTTTAGTAACTATGGGTGAGGGAAACCATATAGCATTTGTATTTCTATAGAGTGAGTTCACTAGTATGATCTGTTCAAATCCTACAATTTTCCTACCAATTTCATTATATCATTTTTTCCTTGGGTCTGAGTAGAATTCCATTGTGTGTATGTACCACATCTTCATTCTTCATTTGTCAAGTGATAGGGTTGATTCCGGTTCTTTAGCCATTGTGAATTGAGCTGCTACTATTGAGCAAATGTTTCTGGAGTAAAGAGTGCAGCATTTAGGGTAGATGCTCAGTACAGGAATGGCAGGGTTAGTTGGTAGCAGTATTTTCATCCTTTTCTGGAGTCTACTTATTGATTTCTATATTTATTGTACAAGTTTGTATTCCCACCAGTAGTTAATTCGTTGCCCTCATTCCCTGAGTGTTCTCAAAATATACTGTCATTTTTTTAAAGATTCCCATCCCTTTGGGAGTGTGGTGGAATCTCATAGAAGTTTTAATCTCAATTTCCCTGATGACTAAGCAGGTTGAACATTTTCAAAGATGAGTTTAGCCATTTAATTCTTTCTTTGACAACTTTCTGTTGAATTCTCTGCCCCATTATTTAAGTATATTGTTTCTTTTTTCTATTGTTTAGTTTTTTGAGTTCCTTTAGATTCTGAATGTTAGACCTCTGTCAGTGGTATAAGTGGCCAAGATTTTCTCCCCATCTGTAGGTAGTTTGTGCGATCTGTTTAGGGCATGTTGTTTGTAGGCAAACATTTTATCTTGGTTGGATATGATGGGTTGAAGGATTTATTTAAGTTCCTGGATTACTGCGGTATTTTTCAGGAAGTATGGCCCTAGTCCTATTTTGTAGAAAGGTCCTTTTTGTTTCATCCTGTAGCTTTAGAATTCTGGATCTTATTTTGAAGCATTTCCTCCACTTGGAGTTTTTTTTTTTTTATGGGAAGAGAAATGGGTATAGTTTCATTTTTTCTATATGTAATTATTTAATATCTCCAGCAATATTTGTTGAAAATGCTATGTTTCTTCTAGTTTACATTGCTGTGGTCAGTCGAACTCATTAAATATTAAATGTTCATAAAAAGACCACATGGAGTAAATGTTTATTAAGAACTATTTTAAATATGAAGTCAAAATGCATCTACAGAGCTCCTCTATGGAGCTAGAAATCATTATGTACATTAGGTAATTAAATACCAGTAAATATATATAAAGAAGACATAATAATGAGAGAATTATATAGGAAATTAAAAGGTTTCTTTTACAGAGAGATCCAAAGTTTAAGGAAACATGAAATTATCAACATCTGAAATATCACTATATCCTGAGTTTGTTCTGCTTACTTGGTCTACTAGAAGTCCAGTAATGATATATAGAAACAGAAAAATGGAATGTAAAGGTAAAGCACAATGTCAGAAGAATTATATCCATGATTACCAAAAGCATCATTGTTTTCCATTGACAAAAATGATTTCTGTTTCACAACTCATCCTCTCTCCAGTGTATCCAAATCCTCAGATCTCAAATGTTACCCTCCTGCCACTGTTACATGGACTTGGATGTCACACATGACTCTCAGCATAGCTGCCAAGTCACTATACCACTTACTCCCTTTTATATGTCCTGTGGCAAGGATCATATTTGCGGGTCTACAGAAGCACACATGCCAGTTTGGGCACACTTACCCATTATCCATGCCCTTATTTCTACCCACAATACCTATTGCTGGGTTCCAATGAGAATATAGGAGCAATTCCCAAAATCCATGAACCTCTTCCTAGATACATACTTCTAGGATTCCAAATGTGAGTCCAAGTGTAGAGGCAATCTCTTTGCCCTTTCTACTGCCTATTCTACCTGCTGCTGGGAAGCCACACATTAGAGGATGCCTCCTAAATCATTCCTAAATATGTTGTTGTGGCACCAAGTAAGAAATATATACAGACAATGAATTCAAGAACACAGGAGTAAATGTCCAAAAGATATCAAAGGCAACACAAAGCAGAGGACATACATATGCACAGAGTGCATTCCAAGACAAAAGAAACAAACATCATAATCGAGCTATTTCTAAAGAGGATATTATAATAGAATTCAAAAAATGGTTAGCACATCAATGAAAATTTTAACTGAAATGATTATAGAAATGGAAACCTAATAAGTAAAATTAAAAGAACTGTGGAATTCCTCTCATATAGACTGTATCACATGAGTGACAGCAGATTAGGATTTACAGACCAGGTAAAAGAATAAAAGGATGAGTCAAAATTAATAATATCCAGATGTATGAAGGAAACAAGTGATATTTTCAATATTATGGGAGGGTCATATTTAGAAATTAAGTGCTTAGAATGAATAAACCCTAGACCAAAGGTATAAAATTTATTGAAAGTAATTGTCAAAGAAAATTTCCGAGAAGTAGGAGAAAAGATCCTATCAAGTTACAATAAGCATAGAAACCACCAGACAGGCAGGATCCCCCAAAAACTACCCAGGTCTAGTTAAGGTGAAAAATATAAATAAAGGAATAAGAAAAGGCACAGAGAGCTCTCGGCAGAAACACTCACTAACATATAAAAGCAAGGCTATCAAAATAGGTGATTTTTCAACAAACTCTAAATACAAGAAGGGTTTGGTAAAATGACCTACAACTATTGACTAACCACAAGCGGCACAACTGCAGTGTTATAGCACCAAACCAAAGGAAACATGTAGGATGAAGGCAGAAAAGCTAAGTATCAGGGTGGAGCTTAAAGGGATGTGAGAAAAGAAAAGAGGAGGAGGTGAATAAAACTTTGTTTCAAACACCATAATGAGCCAAATCTTTGAAACTCAATAAGATTAAACTTACACAACAGCAGTAACTCTGCATATTTGTGGTCTTAATTCTCTGATCAAAAGACTTACAGTAGAAGATTATATCAGAAAAGGCAATATTTCTTCATCTTAAAATAATTCACGTTATCATTAGAGAGATATTTTTTAGGCAACAGATGGAAAAAGGTTTTCTAACTGTCATCTTTTATTTTTATATTCAACTTGAGAAGACTTACAATCACCTGATAGGAATTATATGAATTAGGCTATCCCTGGAGAGAATTCCTGTTAGATAATATTGAGTAGGAAATTAAAGTGGGAATATCCAAATTTTTGTGGGCAGCACCATAGGAGGGCAGATAACCTTTACTGTATAAAAAGGGAGAGGCATGGCTGCCAATATGCAGTATTAATAAAGATCTGTGGGCCTCCTTGCTGGACTGAAAGAGACCACTCTCAGATACCATGCTATCCCTGCCAATAATTTCCTTATCAATTTTGAGTATTCTTTAGTAGGACCTGGAAGGATAATCTGCAACAAATATGCCTTCCTTTAGCCTCATTTTTGTCAGCTATGTTGACCTATCAAAGGGAAATTACTTAACACAAGAAGCAAATGAACTCCAAAAATGAATGGATACTTCCAATTCCTGGTGAAATAGAGTTCGCATTACAACCAGGAGAGATACCAATACCTTCAAAGACATTATAAAAGCCACGTCCACGTTTTGCTATTAATAGATAGGATTGACTGTATATTCCACATTAATCAGGGCATTACTTAACCCATTGCCAGATGGTATTTAACAAAAGTACCATAACATAGGAATTTATAAAGGAATTTCTCCATAAGCATGAGGTCCTTTGTTCAAATCCATGGCCCTCACCTAAAATTTTGACTTGGTGCACATACCATCCCATGTTCTCAGTTTAGAATATCTGAATCCCTAGAGATTGGTTGCTTCTGTAGACAAATTGGTGCTCACCAAGTCATCAGAATATTTGCATGTAAATCAGGCATGGTGATACATACATTTAATCTCTGCATTTAGGAGGCAAAGGTAGGAGTATCACCATGAGTTCCTGACTTCCCTAAGACTACACATTGAATTCCAGGTCAGAGAGGGCAAGAGTCAGAGCCTGTGTGACAATAAAAACCAAAGAGAAATAATTACATGTAATGTATAAGAACAACTTACACTGGTTTATAGTGTTACACAGTGAAACAAGCATAGGCCCTCTTACACACACATGCCCACACATACACATATATGCACAAAATGTGATATTCCAAATATGAAGGTGACTATTACCCACAAATACACACCAAAGTACCATAAACTCAATCCTTGCTGCATTTATTTTTCATTTCTTAAAATTGAGAATTCTAGCATCAAGATATTCTGTCTGGTGTAAGTCTACATCCAAGTCTGTGTACGAGCTATAGAATATATATAGACTTTTCACGAGTTTCTCATTAGCCAAAGATGATATATTCATAACATAAATACCTTGATGAATTGTCTTTCATTTAATAATTTAAAAATACCCAGTTGATCCCTATGCTATGTTGGATCATATCCTCACATAAAGGTTCATGTTCACATGAGAATTTCAGGAGAAAGCATCACTTATCACATGTATTACATGTCCACTCAAATTGTTTTGAAGATTATCCTGTTTGAAGCCTCATCCATAATGATTACTGTGTTTCATTTCAGTGTGCCAGTCAAAAAGTATCAATATATTCTGACAATGATTTTTGTCACTGAAGAGATCAACAGAAATCCCAAACTTATACCCAACATGTCTATTAATTTTTTCTTCCATCCTTCCAAGTGTGATGATTCATTGACTCTTGTCTCTCAGCTACATTACACAGAAATGAAACGGAATGTTCTTCCTAATTATCATTGTGAAATAAAAGAATGTATTTTAGCAATTACAGGACCATCATGGGCAAGAAGTAGCAAAATTGGGACATTTCTCTCACTAATCATTAATATAGGACAGGTGAGACTTTGTGATGTATAGAGTAGAATTACGAATCTCATGTGCTTAGGGATATTTCCAGTAGATACTTGGTTTATGAATGTATTGTCAGATACAGCTAATAGAGATATAATCCTTGTCTTAGTGGGGTATCAGTACTTAACTTTAAAAAATTGATAGGAGGAACTATGGAGACATACAAATGCATTTACCACAACCCTTAAACGTTTCTGTACTTTTCCAGAGTTTTATGGGTAGTGAAATACAACGAATAATGGTGTGAGCCATCACCCTTCCAATCATTCTTCCAAAATGGTGATTAACACAATTCAGATCTTAGTTTGAGTTTTCTTCCATTTTTCTTTCTCGCATTCATTTCTATGTTCTGTGTCCTTTAGATTCACTATGGCCCGTTTAATCCTGTTCTGAGTGACCGTTTTCAGTATCCTTATCTGTATCAGATTGCTGCCAAGGAAACAGGGCTACCTTTTACCATAGTCTCCTTAATGCTTCATTTCAACTGGATCTGGGTGGGGCTGGTCATCTCTGATGACGAACAAGGTATTCAATTTCTCTCAGACTTCAGAGAAAAGATGAAAGGAAATGAACTCTGTTTAGCCTTTGTGAATGTGATCCCATTAAACATGGACTTATACAACACAAGGGCTGAGAAATATTATAAACAAATTGTGACATCATTGGCAAATGTTGTGGTCATTTATGGTGAATTAAATTCCACACTGGAAGTGAGCTTTAGAAGATGGGCAAATTTAGGCATCCGTAGGATCTGGGTCACCACCTCACAGTGGGATGTCATCACAAATACAGGAAGAGACATCAATTTTGACTCATTCTATGGTGCTTTCACATTTTCTAATCATCATCATGAGATTCCCAATTTTAAAAAAATTATTCAGTCAATGAACACTTCTCAATATCCAATAGACTTTTCTGTTCTGAGATCAGAATGGATGTACTTTAATTGTTTGGACATTGAATCTAAATGCAGAACACAGAGTTAATGTGCACTCAATAACTCATTAAAATGGTTTGCAAATCAAGAATTTGACATAGCCACGAATGACGAGAGTTATAATCTATACAATGCTGTGTATGCCTGGGCATATGCTTACCATGCAATGCATTATGAACATGTAGATGTTCACCCAATAACAAGTCTATGTGTACCTGACTGCTCAAAGGTATGTATTGTGGGCTGGAGAGATGGCTTAGCAGTTAAGCGCTTGCCTGTGAAGCCTAAGGACCCTTGTTCGAGGCTCGGTTCCCCAGGTCACACGTTAGCCAGATGCACAAGAGAAAGCATGCATCTGGAGTTCTTTTGCAGAGGCTGCAAGCCCAGGTGTGCCCATTCTCTCTCTCCCTATATCTGTCTTTCTCTGTGTCTGTCGCTCTCAATTAAATAAATAAAAAATTTTTTAAAAAAAGGTATGTATTGTCATCAGTAATACCTTCTAAGTATCTCCACATATGTTTAAAACCTGTTGCTGGGAGTTCTCTTGAATTTGGGTGCTTCTACATTTATGTGTGGAAATTCATTTATTTCACATTATTGGGTACATGCAATGGAGTTTCATTTTCTGGGTAGGGTTGTAAAAAACAAAGGTATTACTCATATAACATATTATGTCCATTTTGTCTTTGCTTAATTGGAACTGACATGTTTCCTTTAGTTTTACCACACTATGAAGAATATGCAATTTATTAACCCCAATGGAGACCTAGTGACTATTAATGAGAGAAGAAAATGTGATGCAGACTATGATATTTTCCACATTTCAAATTATCCACAAGGTCTTGGAATCAAGGTGAAAATAGGACAGTTTACATCATATGGTTCCCTCGGTCAACAATTGTATATGTCTGATGAGGCCATAGAGTGGGCCACAAGGAGTAGGCAGGTATATTTACCTAACTGTGATGTTTTACTCTCAACATAAATAGATAAAATCATGTGGGCCCATGTGGCCCTCACAATTTGGCGAAGTGCAACATGTTGTTTATGTTTCTTTTACCAGTGTCCTAGTCTTTTGAAAAATGTTTGGAAATGACAAAATATTTCATCAAAATCTTGACAGACAGGCTGGGTGTTGTGGTGCATGATTTTAATTCCACCACTCTGGAGGCAGAGTTAGGAGGATTGCTGTGAGTTCAAGGCCAGCCTGAGATCACATAGTAAATTTCAGGTCAGCCTAGTTTAGAGTGAGACTCTACCTCAAAAAAAAAAAAGAAATTCTTGACAGACATGACAACATACATTGTAATAAATGGAGTGTGACACCTCAATTTTATTGTAGATGTGGATAAAGAGTTTAGTAAGGGTGATTATTTTCACATAATGTTATGAATGGAGTACATAACATTACTAACTTTTGCAACTACACTTCTGGTTTATCTCAGATTCCCTCCTCTGTGTGCAGTGAGACTTGCAAGCTTGGTTTCAGGAAGTTCCGGCATGAGGGAAACGCTGCCTGTTGTTTTGATTGTTTTCCCTGCCCAGAAAATGAGATTTCTAACAAAACAGGTAAGTTGATGGTTTAGAGAGTCTTTCTCCAGTTTGTCTCTTTTATCCACCTATCTGAAAAAACAGATAATATTTCTTCATTGCTTAATGTAATCACTTGGTTGAAATGACAAATACTCATGACCATAAACATAATATTCTCTTTACTCCATGAACCACATTTTTAGTACCTAGATCCATTGTACATACTGGTTCTCCCACAATAAAAATACTCTTTGAGGTCAAATAGTTAATGAATATATTATTTCTATCAAGGAATGTCACATATTCATATAATCCTCTATGAATCTACATAAAATAAAGTTAATAAGAAGGCATTTTTCACAGCATTATCTTCCCAGGCTGCAAGAGGTTGCTGATGAATAATAAATGCTCAGAGATATAATTTTTGGACTTAAATATTTATATTCATTCTATTCAGTTATTTATTGATTGATTATAGAGGGAAGGGGAGATAAAGTGAGAATGTGAATGCCAGAGCCTCTACCCACTTCAAACGAAGTTCAGATGCATGTGCCACCATGTAGAACTCGTTTACATGGGATGTGGAGAGTCAAACCTGGGTCCTTAGTCTTTGCAAGAATGTACTTTAGACAGTATGCCACCACTCCACCCTTTTTTGGCTTTAGCGATATGTAATTTTGCAAACACTTTCAATATAAGCATAATATCTCCTTGGCGTCTATGAAATAATAATTCAGAAAGCAGTTGATTTTAAGACTTTAGGTAATAGCATATCACAGATATTTAAATCCTTTATCAGGAAACATAAACATTCCAATTAAAATATAATGTGCATCGTTTTAGATATAATGTGAAGCATTTAAGGAGATAAAGGGAAATATTCTGAAGTTAAAAATAAGAATAAAAATGTATCTCATATGTCAAACCTACTGGGCTGAGCACAGAATGGAAAAATAGGTACTATTTTATGTTGCCCTCTATTTTACAGGTGAGAACACAATACAATGAGAGTGGCATGTTAAGTAGAACCTAAAAGCTGTGGCCAATATTATCAATGAGATTTAAATATGATATAAATATTAGTTCCTTAGTATTTTCATCTATTAGAGTCTGGAACACACGCTAACAACCAAACCACCTTTTCAGTGTACCAGAAATCAAAGTGGATACAGAGGAATATTGATACATGATGTAAAAAAAGGAATGAGATTGACATGAAATTTTAGTATGATTGGATAATGTCACAAAATGACTAAAATAATATAATTAGAAGTATATTAAAACAGTGTTCATTCAAGTAATACTTCAACATGCAATCCAAACTAATTAATTAAATACAAACTTTAGTGGTGTTGGATAAGTTCAGTATTAGCATTGATTTTTTTTTTTTAATTTGTACATGTTGGCCATGTTATATTTACCAAATTATGTGGGATGTATGGCCTTATAATATATGATTCATAAAATATATGTGCATAAATTTACAATACATGATTAAGAGAAGTAATATTAGAATTATTGGGAAAATATTCCTTTATGTAAATATTCAATATGAGATACCATATATTTCTTATAAGTCCTCTTTTATGATTCAATACAATTACAATCATAACTGTAAAGCACCATGATAGAAAATACAAAATATAGGTGGCAAGAATTTCTCCCCAGTTCCGTATTGTGTATCATGTTCATTCTTTTCAAAGTCAGCAAATTATCTTGTTCATAATCCTTTCTTGAATAAACTTCTTGACCAAATTATGCTAAAACATAGACCAAGGGTTATTGAGGTAAATTTGGAGAAACAGGTAAATGGTATGTCATCTCAAAATTTGTATATTCCAAGTAGATAGATTTCAGCAATAATCATATTAGAGTTAATTATATCTAGGTGTATTCAATTTCATTCATATTCCCTAAAATATGTGTTGGAACAATTATATGTACCTACTGACATTTGGGTACAAAGCCATAAAACATCAGCTGATACAGACATATAGGCTTCAAAACAGAGAACTGTAGTATGAGGGAAAAATCACATTTTATTATCGAAAATTATGGATATTGTCTAACAAAGGTGTTAAAATCAACATAGAATCATGTACCTCTCTGATCTCATACTTCACTGTGTACAGAACTCTGAGCTAGTGTTTTTTCTTTTTGAGACAAGACTAGCTCTTTTAATGAAAGAGAGCATGAGCTTGAGGGAGGGAGAGAAAGAGAGATAATTGGGGTGCAATGGTCCCTAACTACTGCAGTTGAATTCCAAACGTGTGCCACCTTGTGGAAATGTGCGACTTAGTCATGTATCACCAAGTGTGTCTAACTTATGAGAGATGTGGTGAATCAAGCATGGGCCCCTAGGCATTGCAGGTAAGCATCTTAATTGATAAGCCATCTCTCCTATAGTAGAAATCATAAGAAATACCTCATGTAAGAAATGTCACTGTATAATCCTAGTACACTGCAACAAAATTATTTTATTCTTTTAAGAAAAACAAAGGGTCAAAAGAATATGTAAGGTAAATTAAGTGAATAAAATACAGCTTTGTTAGGCTGAGGAGATGGCTCACCAGTTAAAGCAAGGACATGCAAAGCCTAACCACCTCAGTTCAATTCCCCATTACACAGAGAAATACAGATGTACAAAGTGGTACATGTATATGGTGCTGGTTTTCACTGGCTAGAGTTTCATGTGCACCCATTCCCTCTGGATTTCTCTGTCTCCCTCTGCCTATGAGCAAATAAATAAAGCATTTTTTTTAAAAAAGCTTTGTTTATCTCACCTAATATGATTGTCTTTATTAATTGCCATCATGGCTATAAAGAGAACTACCTTAATTGTAAATAGGTAGTAGAATACAAGAATGTTGTAACAAAGAAGGAAATACTGCCACTAATCTGATGATATTTTACATTGTCTGCCAGATATGGATCAATGTGTGAAGTGCCCAATCAATCAATATGCTAGCCTAGAGAAAAATCACTGTCTCCAAAAAACTATGAAGTTTCTGGCTTATGAAGATGCGTTGGGGATAGCTCTGGCTTGTATAGCGCTTTGCTTCTCTACACTCACTGCTGTTGTACTTGGAGTTTTTGTGAAGCACCAAAACACACCAATTGTGAAGGCCAATAATCGAACAAACAGCTACATCCTGCTCATTTCCCTCAAGTTCTGTTTTCTCTGCCCATTACTCTTCATTGGACACCCCAACATAGCCAAGTGTATCCTGCAGCAGATCACATTTGCACTTCTGTTCACTGTGGCTGTGTCAACTGTTTTGGCCAAAACAATTACTGTGGTTCTGGCCTTCAGGGCCACTGCTCCAGGACAAAAGTTGAGGGGACTGCTGGTATCAGGAGCACCTAACTTCATCATTCCCACCTGTACCTTGATCCAACTTGTTCTCTGTGGAATCTGGCTGGGAACATCCCCTCCCTTTGTTGACACTGATGCACACTCAGAACATGGATACATCATCATTTTTTGCAACAAAGGCTCAGACACTGCCTTCTACTGTGTCCTGGGATACCTTGGATCTCTGGCTATAGGGAGCTTTACTGTGGCTTTCCTGGCCAGAAACCTGCCTGATTCATTCAATGAAGCCAAATTCCTGACCTTCAGTATGCTGGTGTTCTGCAGTGTCTGGGTCACTTTCCTTCCTGTCTATCACAGAACCAAGGGGATAGCCACAGTGATAGTGGAAGTCTTCTCTATCTTGGCCTCCAGTACAGGATTGATAAGTTGCATCTTTTTCCCCAAGTGTTACATCATTTTGATAAGACCCAGTAAAAATAGTCTAAAGAGGGTGAAAAAAGAAAAAACATATTGTACAACCAATTGATTTTTAAATTTTACCTCATATGTCTTAATTTAAATTATATCCTGTAGAAACCCTTGCACTATTGTAAACACTAAATATTAAAAAGAGGGTAAGATATTTGTTAATGTGTACAAGTCTTATTTGGACTCTCACATTGTTTGTTTTCTCAATTTTTATTAACATTTTCCATGATAATAAAAATTATCCCATTGTAATACCCTCTATGCTCTCCCCCCCCCAACTTTTCTCTTTGAAATTCCATTCTCCATCATATCCCCTCTTCATCTCAATCAGTATCCCTGTTATTTTGATGTCATGATCTTTTCCTCCTCTTATGACGGTCTTGTGTAGGTACTGTCAGGCACTATGAGGTCATGGATACCCAGGCCATTTTATGTCTGCAAGTAGCACGTTGTAAGGAGTCTTACCCTCCCTTTGGCTCTTACATTCTAACATTTTTTATCAGCATCCATGTACAGCTGTCAGGCCAGGTTCCATTTACCAGTTCCTATGAGAAGCCAACTTCAAACACTGTCATATGCCTCTGGAGATGGTATGCAGTAACAAGAATAATAATTTCCTCACATCTCTCTCCAATTAGTAAATAAGACACTTAGAAGAAAGCATTGCTAATGTACTGTGTATTTTGCTCCCATTACTCTGGATAACCTGAAATGTATTTGATACCTTCTTCAGATTGTTTCAAAGAAACCTACTATAGTTTGCTGGATAGAGCAAATGTCTTTGACAATGTCTTAAAAGGTTGTATTTCAGTGTTCAAAGAATATTCAGAGATACAGTGAGGGTATGATTAGTAGGTAAAAGAATAGCTCCCTTTGAAAGTAGCAGCGGCCTTACCTAAAGATGTTTTCAATATACATCAATGTTTATCCCTGCATAGGAGCAGATAGTTCATCCCCTGGAAAATTGAAACAGAATAGTTATGGTTTAAATCACTAGTCATTTTTGTTCTGTGGTAAGGAATATAAAAAAGAATGTCAGAAAAACTTTGGTGACAGTGAAAATGTTGTTCATGGTCAATAAGAAAGACAGTCAGGCATAGAAATAATCCAATATGTGCTTCCTGGTACAACTAAGATGATTGCCCTATCATCTTTTTGCTGAATATTCCTTGTCTTTCCTGAATGAATATATCAGCCTTTGTGTTCATGAAACCTGAACTTATTTCAAGCCTAAATGTCTATCTGGACCATGGAATTCTGAATGTAATATGTAGAGAAGTTTAAATCATAGTGACCAAGGGAATAGCTCATCAGCAGTTTTATTTTTGATTGATTTTAGTGAGTGTTCTATCCCATTCTTGTAAAAAAATTACACAAATGATTCAAACATTTATCCGTTGTGAAAATAAAAGTGTAAATATTGACTATTCTAAAATATAAATTTGTACAAATATAATACTGCAAAATATGGGTTATATGTAACTGTTAATCTTTCATTTTTTAAAATTATAGATATGATGATTTCAAGAATTGTTTTCATTTAGACATGAATTAACTGATTACTCACATTTGCATAAGTATGTAAAATAAACAATTAATTTTTAAAAACCCATACAAACCAATGTTAATTTATGAGCTATGCAAAGACAAGATCCAGAATTTTCAATTGTATGGTTAATGAAATGATGGAAAATATATTTGTGTAATATGAAAGTATTCTCCAGTAAATAAGGTTTTGCCTCATTGATGTATTAGTCAGTCTACACAAAGGGTTACAGAAATCAGCCTGTTTCTTAAAACAGAGTTTAGTAATTAAATATTCAGTAATTCTTATAGGCTGAAAGTTTTGTCTCCATGACATGATCCTCTTGGAGATTGTACATTTAAGTGATGTGATCTGCTGTCATTAGTAAATGATATTTAACTATGTTCTTGCATGGGATACTGTCACACAAACTGCTCCTCTCCTTCTGTACTATGTGACGGCACATTTTGCCTTTCATTCCACTAAGGATGTGCTGCTGTCGTCACAGCATAGAAGCACTGGCAACAAAGATGTGAGCATAGAATAAATGTGCTTAAACTGTGAAACAAATTCTCTGCCTTCTCTACATGATTAGGAACTGTTCCATATGCTGCTGATAAAATGGGTATTGTGCCACATTTAGATGGGATATTCTGTAGAGGTGTAGATCTTACAGATTTTTTTAAAGCTTTGGAGATTTATATGTAAGAAATAAAATTGAAGATGTACAACTTATTTTAGGTATGCAAGCAAGACAACTGCCATATCATATATTGTGTTGGCGGCCTATGTTGCCTCACTGAGCCACAACTTACTGGCAGGTATCCCATCACTGGCATAGAATGTTTCTAAAGAATTTTATTTATATTATTTATAAATATATATTATATTTATTTGTAAGGGGAGACAAACAGAGGGAAAGAGAGAGAGAGAGTGACAGACAGAGAGAGAAAAAATGGATGCCCCAGTCCCTCCTGCCACTTCAAACAAATTTCAGTTGTATCTTCCAATTTGTGCACTTGGCTTTATATGGGTAGAGTAAAATCAATTTAATGTTATTAGGCTGTAAATGGTTACATAGTTGCCATAGCATTATTTAGTGAAAAAGATTTTCTTCCTCACTTGTGGTTTTGACATCTAATTAAATATTTGAAAATTTAAATTTAGCCTTTCAAAAGAAACAACAAAGAGAATTAAAATAATCATAATAGGATATTTTAATGGAAGTTTATAAATAGAAATACACCAATGAAAAATCAAGCTGAAATGTTTCTGGAAAGAAAAAACATAATAAGTCAAATTAATATGGTCAAAACGTATAAAGGAAATCACGGGTATCTGCAACACAACAGAAAGTCCAAGTGTACAAATTATAGGCTTAGCAAGAAAGGAACCCTGACTAAAGATATTGAATGCATTGAAAAAAATGTAGAAGGAATTTTCCTCTTTCAAGGAGAGAAGATACTATCTAGGTACAAAAGGTATAGTAAATAGCAAATGCACATGAGCCAAAAGAGAAAATATTCAAGGTAGGTCATAGTGAGAATTGTCATTATATAGAAGTAAGAAGTGTATTGAGAATTCATTCTAGAAACATTCAGTATCATACAAAAGTGAGCCCATCAGATCTGTAAAACTTCTCTTATCAAACTGGAGCAAGCACATAGTTCAATTGACCCATAACATGCTAGGGGACTCAGTCTGAATTTGGGAGATTACATATAAACTAACACATTGTATATGTCTGCAACTTGTTTATTAGATCCAATGTTTAATTTCTTTGTAATTGTGAAAGTAATTTAAATCATTCTTTTTCAATCAGGTAAAACATTACTTCCCAGTTATACAATTAAATGCCCATATTACAAAAAAGAGATTTCATATAAATAATTTAAGTACCCATTTAAAGATGCTGAAAGTATAATAACAGTCCAAGAATGAGATAGAAAGAAATTATTAAGATCACAGTAGAAACAATGAATTGGAAATAAAAGTAAGAATTAAAAAGTTTATGAAACAAAGAGCCGATTCTTTGAGAAATTGAACAAGACTGATATTTCTGTGGTCAAATGAACCAATCAACCAAACAAAAAGAATTCTCAAAGTAACATGCTTAAAAGTGAAAGTGTAGATGTCACACTGATACCAATGTAATCTGGAGAATCATGGGCATATTTCAAATACTGTATTCTACAAAACTGAAAGACCTAAAAGAAAAACATGAATTCCTTGATTCATGTCACAGTCCAGAAATAAATTTATAAAAGGCAGGCATCCTAAACAAATATATTACTTCCAAGGAAATGGAAAAGTCATTAAGAATCTTCCAAAAAGGACAACAAAAAAATCAAGTCAGAGCCACTACTGAATTGAACCAAACATTTCAAGAACAAAAATATTTCTTATAAAATTATTTCACACAAATGAAAAACAAAGAATAATTGAAAGACCTTCTATGAAGTCACCATTAGTCTCATACCTAAACCAAAGAACCCCAAAATAGAAAGTTATAGATATCTATAACTGAGATGAAAGTATTCCCCAATGAAATAGAAAACAACTTCTATATTTTTAAAACATTCCATACCTTTAGACAAGGGTTCTTTTCTTTCAAAACCTACAATTTGTAAACTTGGTCCTTCTGTACGGTTGCAAATATCCCTTATTTCATTTATATATTTTGACCTTGTTAATTTTTTTTCGTTTTATTTATTTATTTATTTGAGAGCTACAGGCAGAGAGAAAAAGAGGTACGGAGAGAGAGAGGGAGAGAATGGGCGCTCCAGGGCCTTCAGCCACTGCAAATGAACTCCAGATTGTGTGCCCCGTTGTGCATCTGGCTTACATTAGTCCTGAGGAATTGAGCCTCAAACCGAGGTCCTTACACTTCACTCATAAGTGCTTAACTGCTAAGCCATCTCTCCAATCCCACCTTATTAATTTTGACAGAAACATTAATTCAGTTTTCTTGTCTTACCTGCTATTGTTCTGTGTTTCATGGGATGCAATTGGAGAGGATTTCCACAGCTGTTAATTTGAATTCTTCTTTCCAGAAACATTTCAGTTATATTTTTCACTGTTTTTTCTCTATATAAATTTCCATTATAATATCCTGGTATTATTTTTTTAATTTATCTGTTTGCTTCTTTTGAGAAAGCTAAATTTAAAATATTTAATCATATGTCATATGATAACAAAAAGTTTTTACCAAATAAAGGTATGACAACAGGGTAACCACTCAGAGCATAATGACACTAAATTGATTTTACTGTACCCATATAGAGCCAGGTACACACATTGGCACATGTATCTAACTTTGTGAGAAGTGGCAAGATGGCATGGTATCGCCATTTTCTTACTCTAGCTTGCTGTTTTTCTCCTTACTGTCTGTCCCTGATCACAAGTTTAAAAATAAAATTCTTTAGAAACATTCTATGCCAGTGATGAGATACCTGCCAGTAAGTTGTGGCCCAGTGAGGTGACATAGGCCACCAAAACAATATATGCTATGGCAGTTGCATACCTAAAACAAGTTGTAAATCTTCATTTTTATTTCTTAAGTATAACTCTCCAAAGCTTTAAAAATCTGTAAATCTACACCTCTACAGAATATCCCATCCAAATGTGACACAATACCCATTTTTTTTTTTCAGCAGCATATGGGAAAGTACCTAATTATGCAGAGAAAGCACTGAGTTGGTTTCACAGTTTAAGCACGTTTATTCTATGTACACGTGTTAGTTGCCAGTGCTTTTATGCTGTGACGAGACAGCAGCACATCCTTAGTGGAATGAAAGGCAGAATGTGCCGTCACATAGTACAAAGGGAGAGGAGCAGTTTGTGTGACAGTATCCCATGCAAGAACATAGTTAAATATCATTTACTAATGACAGCACATCACCCCACTTAAATGTAAAATCTCCAAGAGGATCTTGTCCTGGAGACAAAACTTTCAGCCTATAAGAATTACTGAGGACTGGAGAGATGGCTTAGTGGTTAAGCGCTTGCCTGTGAAGCCTAAGGACCCCGGTTCAAGGCTCGGTTCCCCAGGTCCCACGTTAGCCAGATGCACAAGGGAGCGTATGCGTCTGGAGTTCGTTTGCAGAGGCTGGAAACCCTGGCGCACCCACTCTCTCTCTCTTCCTCTATCTGTCTTTCTCTCTGTGTCTGTCACTCTCAAATAAATAAATAACTAATTTAAAAAAAAAGAATTACTGAATAGTTATGTTAGTCACTAAACTCTGTTTTAAGAAACAGGCTGATTTCTGTAACCCTTTGTGTAGACTGACTAATACATAAATGAGGCAAAAGACGATGTACTGGAGAATACTTTCATTTTACACAAATACAATTTTCTTCATTTCATTAAATGTAGAATTGAAATGGTGGATCCTTTCTTTGCATAGCTCATTAACTGGCATTGGTTTCTATGGATTGTTTTATTAATTGTGAATTTTTTTACATACTTATGCAAATGAGTGAGATTAGTTTATTCATATTTAAGTGAAAAACTGACAAACAAATTCACAATTTTCATATGTATAATTTTAAAAATGTAAGATTCACAGTTACAATCCATATTTTGGAGCATTATATTTCAAAATTTGTATAAATTTATGTTTCAGAATAGTCAATATTTTCATATTTTTGGTATTTTGGAAGGCTATATGTTCTAATTATAGTTATTCATAAAATGAATAACAGGTGTTGAACTCCAGCATTCAATCATTAATATAGGATTATGAATATTCATATGTGAAAAAAGTTCTCAAATTCAAATTCATAACATGTGATTTCCATTGAAATCTTAGTTATACTATGCTACCTCAAGATTTGATCCAAACATTTCACATCCTTCTAGCCTGCATCACCTAGGTCTGTTTTCACACTGTAGCAGTGGACTCTCACAGCAGCCACAGAGACCATGTGACCACAACACTGAAATGATCAGTGTTTTGGCCGATTACAATATTTACACTAAAAGATGCCAGTTTCTGCCAGGAATAAAGTACATCATTTTCATAGTTACATAATCAAATACAAACCACAGTCTAAAAAGTTAAAGTCGCTGGGCTGGAGAGATGGCTTAGCGGTTAAGCGCTTGCCTGTGAAGCCTAAGGACCCCTGTTCGAGGCTCGGTTCCCCAGGTCCCACGTTAGCCAGATGCACAAGGGGGCGCACGTGTCTGGAGTTCGTTTGCAGAGGCTGGAAGCCCTGGCGCTCCATTCTCTCTCTCTCCTTATATCTGTCTTTCTCTCTGTGTCTGTCGCTCTCAAATAAATAAATAAAATATTTAAAAAAAAGTTAAAGTGGCACACACGCAAAGATTTGCACTACAATATTACTGTCTTGATTTGTTGGCCTGAAATAATCATATTCCTGTTTTGGGAGGAAAGGTCAGGCAGTTTAATTGCTTTGAGTTAGAAGAGCCCAAATTGTGAAAAATGAAGCATTTCTGGACAGTGATGAATATAAGTAAGAGCTCTGAAATATGCATTGAATCCTTGACAATATGACGAAACTTATGGTCTGTAGTTAGCTAATAGTAGAAGAATAAATATAATATTGCATACCTATTGTACAGAAGCATGTGGTGCACTGTTTACTTTTACAAAGGAAGAGTATGTTCCCAGCCAGATTCCACAAAGAACAAGTTGGATCAAGATACAGATGGGAATGATGAGGTTAGATGCTCTTGATACCAGCAACCCCATCATCTCTTTTCCTGGAAAATTTACCCTGATGGCCAGAACCACAGTTAGTGTTTCTGTGAAAAGAGGGGACACAGCCACAGTGAATAGAACTGCAAATGTGATCGGCCTCAGGATGCACTTGGCCATGTTGTGATGTCCAATGAAGACTAATGGACCAAAAAAGCAGTCCTTGAGGAAGATGAGCAGCATGTAGTTGTTTGATTATTGGCCTTCACAATCGGTGTTTCTTGGTGCTTCACAAAAGTCCCAAGTACAAGAGCAGTAAGTGTAGAGAAGCACAGGGCTATACAAGTAGAGCCGTCCCCAAGGCATCTTCATAAGTCAGAAACTTCATAGTTTTTAGAGACAGTGATTTTTCTCTATGCTGGCATACTGATTGATCGGGCATTTCACATATTAATCCATATCTTGAAAACTATGCAAAGTATCAGATTAGTGGTAGAATTGCCTTCTTGGTCATGGCACGCTGCATAAAAAGTGTCTCAGAGATGAGCCATACTTGTATTCCATGTTCCTATTGACAATTAAGTTAGTTCTCTCTATAGTTGTGATGGCAACTAATAAAGACCATCATATTATGGTGATATAAACAAAGTTTTTTTAAAAAAATATTTATTTATTCATAAGAGACACAGAGAAAATGTTCACCTGACCCTCTAGCTACTGAAAGCAAACACAAGATACATGTATCACACTGTCCATCTGTCATTCCTGTGTAATGGGTCATTTAACTGAGTTGGTTAGGTTTTGCATGCCTGTGCCTTAACTGCTGAGCAATCTCCTCAGCCTAACAAAGCTGTATTTCATTCACTTAACTTACCTTATATATTTGCCTGATCCTTTGTTTTTCTTAAAAGAATAAAATATTTTTGAAGTGTATTAGAATTATACAATAACATTGCTTACATGAGGTTATTCCTATGATTTCTACTGCAGAAGAGATGGCTTATCAATTAAGATGCTTACCTGCAAAGATGAAAGACCCATGCTTGACTTACGACATCCCTCATAAATCAGATGCCTAAGGAGACACATGAGTAATTCACACATGTGCACAAGGTGGAATATATGTGTGGAATTTGACTGTAGTGGCTAGAGACCATTGCTCCCCAATTCTTTGTCTTTCTTTCGGTCTTCCTTTCTCACACTCATGCTCTCTTTCTTTTTTTAATTGTTAGATATGCACATATTTTTTATGTAAACATCATATATTGGTACCATATTTCATCATCCCTGCCCCTTTTCTGAGGAGGACTTCCTCATTGGGGATGCAGGTCAATCCCACAGGTATTGTGGGTCATGCCTTATATGGGCAGCGTGCACTTATGGGGAAGAGGCAATATCTCTGTGCAAAATGTCCCAACTTGTGGTTATAACAATCTTTCTGCCCCTTTGAAGTACCCAGAAAGATTATCATGCACTTTGACCAAGTAGGTTTATTCTCAGGGCAGCAGGGTTTGTTCAAAATAACAAAATTGACAAATGTAATTTACTACCCAAATACACTTAACCAAAAGAATATTTTATTTTTTATTTCTTATTTTTAATATACATTATGCATGCTACAAAACTTCCTAAATTTCCTCTCCATATGTCATAGCTCATGATACTATCTCTGATACTAGTCATGATAAAAGAGGGATAGAGGAAAAAACACCTTAGATAAATAATCAATTAAACTCTTGACATACATAACCTCTGCCTTTAGTGCTGAGGAGTTTCTCATTGTGTGTTTGCTATGGCATACACACAGAAAATCCAAAATGGCTAAAAAAAAAAAAAGGCTCCTTAGTGCTCCAGGCCAATGCAAACCACAATAATAAAATATATACATTTTGAGTTTTTGTAAAATTTATTTATTTATCTTGAGATTAACAGAGAGGGAGAAAGGCAGGTACAGAGGAAGAGACAGACAGAGACAGAGAGAATGGACGTTCCAGTGTCTCTAGCCACTGCAAATGAACTGTGGGTGCATGCACCACCTTGTGCATTTGACTTACATGGGTACTGGGGAATCGAACTAGGGTTCTTAGGCTTCAAATTCAAGCATCTTACCCACTAAGGTATCTCTCTGGCTCTCCCCATCCCAATAAATGTTGAGCTTTTTACCCAAGCACTCCTGAAAAAAGCTGACTATAGAAGTACCAACAGACCCAGTTATACCCTTACTGGGCATCTACCCTAAAACCTTCAAACCACAGGCCAGAGAGATTTGCTCAACCATGTTTGTAGCGGCTCAATTTGTAATAGCTAAAAGCTGGAATCAACCTAGATGTCCATCATTAGAAGAATGGATAACAAAGATGTGGTATATCTACACAATGGAATTATATACAGCAGTAAGAAAAATCGACACAAAGAAATTTGAGGAAAAATGGTTGAACCTGGAACAGATCATTCTCAGCGAACTTACCCAAACACAGAAAAAAAAAAAAAATTGATACATAGACTCACTCATCTACAACACCTAACCTGAATCTACCCAAGATACATACCCAGCAAGCACCTCATGGACTAGACAATAGGATGGATGGGAGGGTTGGGAGGGTATCGAAGGGTGGAAAACAGTAATCTGGAGCCTAACAGCAATGGTACCATAAAATTCCCCTTCCTAAAAGAAAGACCAAATGGCTGAACCTTCACTTGACCCTTACAGGAAACACCTGAACCACAAGACTCTGGAGAGTGTAGGATCAAGAGTAACCTAAATTTCTACATCTTCCCTCCCTCCCTCTCTCCCTCACCCCCTCTCCCCTCTATCTATCTCCTCTCTAACTCTTGTATATTAGTTATGTTTTTCCTCAATTTCCTAGTGGACACTCACCTGTAACCCCCACTTCCAGCTTGGGCCTACCATCCAAAATGAGCTGTTGATCAGAGAAACCTACAAGGTTTCCCAAAACAATGACAGACTTCTGTCAGAGTACTTGATGACCCATCAAAGGCCAGTGGTAAGACACTATTGCTGAAGACCCCATACGCAGCTGACACGTAAAATGGAATGGCATGGCTGGAAGCCAGGAGAGAGTCAGTCCCCAGACAGTCAGCGTGTCTCTTGCCAGAAGGTGCTACATGGGCGACTGGGGGAAATGACCAATATCTGTCCAAGCAACTCATTGTTTAACCTAATTAGCAACAAATAACTTGATGTGATGCCCACACAAGTGCAATAGTGGCACACAGCCATGCTGAGGAACCAATTGCTCTTGATTTGGCTAACTGATCTCCTCAGTGGTACTAGACCCATAGCTGGAGCTGGGAAACAAGTCAGAACCATACCCAAACATAAGCCCACTCTCCATATCAAGCTACCATCAATCATGGGATACAAGAGGGCCTACACCTATCAAACTGTCTATCAAAAAAGTAAGTGTTATCTCAATTTTCCTAGTGCTAACTTACTCTCTGTTGGAGAATCTGCTTCTCTTTTTCAGATAGATGCAGATCCTGAGGAGAGAGCCACCCCAACATACCTCAAAAGGGGCCCAACTGAAACTAAGGACAATTGGCGAAACAAGCAAGGGTGATGTTTTTCTGATGAACTGGATACCAGCACAAAGGGGAAGGAGATCAACACAGAGAAAAATCAACTCCTGCCAAATCAGAGAGCCAGAACCTCAGAAGCCCCCAAAACCTCAGCACTGAAGCAGACCAAAAATGAACCCAACATGGCTGAGGGAAATTTTGTGGAAGAGGGGGCAGAAAGAATGTCAGAGTCACATGTTGGGTCATGATTTACAGAGACATTTATTATACCAATAACTGTGGGCTAACTCCACCATGCATGACCCATTTACATCAACAAGGAGGGTCCACTAGGAGGGGTAGATCATAGATGAGCCTAAACAATGGTACCAAACTGCCTGTATTTGCTGAAAAGAAAACTAATAAATTAAATTAAAAAGAAAATAAAATTAAATGCAAAGTTCATACTCATCCCATGGTTGGCATCATTAAGTTTAGCCTTTAGAAACACCTATTTTGGAGCTGGGAATCTAGCCCAGTAGTAGAATGCTTGCCTACCTCTCAAGAAGCCATGGATTTGATCCTTAGCACCACAAAATCTAATCAAACAAAAACCCAATTTATATGTGTTTGTGTGAATTTACTTGATTCTTGAGATCAATTTTCTTCCCAGAAAGCTGGTCTAGTACATCAAGTTTCAACCTTTAATAATGTGTACTAGAGACACTGTCCTAATGAAATTCCCTGTTTGTTTTGGCATACTCTGTAAAACTTTTCTTTGTCTGCTACAATCACAGATGACTCTAAGTTCATGATCGGGAACCAGTGATAAAGATTTTGAGGCTTTTCTGAATCATTAATTAGGCTAAGTCTGGTAGATTGTGTTCAAAAGTAGAATTGAATGCCCTTCCTTGTGGAAGAATTAATTTTCATTATATTGGCATCTGAATTTGCAAAGTCACCTTCAAAACATCCTTTGTCCTGCTTCAGAATATCCAAATGGAATGGTAAACAAGAGAGTCAGGTCATGTGACATGATGCTAGCATTAATTATTAAGGCTTGAAAATATGAAAACCTTTGGTTAGTCCCCATTACCCATTGAAGATATGAAAGGAATTTTGTTGTGGACTTCTTCATGACAAAAAATTATGCCAATTCTTCTGAAGTGATTTATAAATTTGATGATTGTGGTGGTTTGATTCAGGTGTCCCCATAAACTGATGTGTTCAGCTGATGGCAATTTGGGAATTGCAGCCTCCAGGAGGTGGTACATTTTTACAGGCAGACATATGAGTATAATAGACAGCTTCCCCCTGCCTGTGTTTGGCACACTCTTATGCTGCTGTTGTCCACCTCATGTTGTCAATGAGGTGATGTCCACTTTCTGCTCATGGCATCATTTTTCTCTGTCCACATGGAGCTTCTCCTTGAGTCTGGAAGCCAAAATAAACACTTTCCAACCCCCCCCCCAAAAAAAGAAGTAAAGGGATGAAATAGGCCAATATACTTTGCTATGTGGCCATCAGTTTCAATAATTTCAAAACTAAACAAGTAATACTTACTCATCAGATTCTTGTGAGTTATAGATCAAATAGCATAATGAATATGTGAATTCACTTAACCTATACAAATGAGTACTGGCCTTCAAGTGAATTTTTCATATTTCACTTAGTACTGTGACTAAAAATGCAAAATTATAAATTACAAAACTATTTTAGATATTAATGTTATTATAAAACTTTATGAGTAAAGGTGATTGCTTGCAAAGGCTGCAAGCCAGGCTGTAATTCCCCACTGCCAATGTAAAGCAAGTTATACAAAGTGGTATATGAGTTTGGAATTTGTTTCAAGAGTCAAGAGACCCTAGTGCACCCATTCTCTCTCTCTCTCTCTCTCTCTCTCTCTCTCTCTCTCTCCCTCTCTCACATGCTCTCATTGTCTCTCTCTTTTACACAAAAATTAATGTTTAAAAATTATTTACTACCTATTGCTCCATTTCTCTGTTGGAACTACTATACTTCGGTTATCATACCATTCTTTCAGAGCACTGACTTATCATGCAATGCATTTCATTTTATATGATTGAAACCTGTTTTAGACTGCTTCAAATTTTTCTTTTTCTGATTTTTTATTTTTAAAATATTTTTATTTATATAGTTGTTTTAATTTGCATTTCTCTGTTGATTAGGGATGATGAACATTTTCTTAAGTGAGTGTTTGCCATTTGTATATCTTCCTTTGTAAATTGCCTGTTTAACTCGGTGCCCCATTTTGTGAGTGGGGTATTTGTGTTCTTATTGGTTAGACTTTTGAGTTCTTTGTAGATTCTAGAGATTAGGCCTCTATCAGTTGGATAACCTGCAAATATTTTCTCCCATTCTGTGAGTATTCTATTGGCTTTGCTTATTATATGCTTGTCTGTAAAGAAATTCTTCAGCTTCATATGATCCCATTGGTTGAGTGACTGTTTAAGAACTTGAGCCACTTGGGTTTTGTTTAGGAAATCTTTTCCCATTCCTATATCATGGAAAGTACTTCCTAAATTTTCATCCAGTAGTATTCGAGTTTCTGGTCTTATGTTGAGGTCTTTGACCCATTTGGATTTGGGTGTAGTGCATGGTGAAATGTGTGGATCAAGTTTTATTTTCCTGCATGTGGTTATCCAGTTTGTCCAGCACCATTTGATGAAGGTGCTATCTTTTTTCCAGCCTATATTGTTCGGGCCTTTGTCAAATATCAAGTAGCTATAGATGCTTGACCCAAAATCCGGGTCTTCAAGTCTATTGATTGGTCTATACTCCTGTTATTATGCCAGAGCCATGCTGTTTTTATTACTATGGATTTGTAGTATAGCTTTAGATCAGGTATGGTGATGCCACCAGAGGTATTTCTTTTGCTGAGGATATGTTTGGATATGCGAGGCCTTCTGTTTTTCCATATGAAATTTGAGATCATTTTTTCTATCCCTGTGAAGAACACTGTAGGTATTTCAATTGGAATTTTGTTAAATCTATAAATTACCTTTGGTAGGATTGTATTCTTCACAATATTAATTCTGCCTATCCAGGAGCATGGGAGGTCTTTCCATCTTCTCAAGTCCAACACACAACTCAGAAAATGGGGCAAGGAGCTGAACAGGCAGTTCACAGAGGAAGAAACACAAATGGCAAACACACACTTAAGAAAATGTTCATCATACCTAATCATCAGGGAAATGCAAATTAAAAAACTATGAGATTCCACCTTACCTCAATAAGGATAGCCAACATCAAAAAATCAAATGAAAATAAATGCTGGCCAGGATGTGGAGAAGCAGGAACACTCATGCACTGTGGGTGGGAATGCAGGATGGTACAACCACTTTGGAAAGAAATATGGAGACTCCTGAAAAAGCTGACTATAGAAATACCCACAGACCCAGTTATATCCTTACTGGGCATCTACCCTAAAACCTTCAAACCACAGGCCGGAGAGATTTGCTCAACCATGTTTGTAGCGGCTCAATTCGTAATAGCTAAAAGCTGGAATCAACCCAGATGTCCATCATTAGAAAAATGGATAACAAAGATGGGGTATATCTACACAATGGAATTCTATACAGCAGTAAGAAAAAACGACACAAAGAAATTTGAGGAAAAATGGTTGAACCTGGAACAGATCATTCTCAGTGAACTTACCCAATCACAGAAAAAAAATCAACACATAGTCTCACTCATCTACAAGACCTAACCTGAATCTATCCAAGATACCTTACATACCCAGCAAGCACCTCATGGACTAGACAATAGGATGGATGGGGAGGATGGGGAGGGCATCAAAGTGTGGAAAACAGTAATCTGGACCCAAACGGCAATGGTACCATAAAATTGTACTTCCTAAAAGACAGACCAAATGGCTGAACCTTACAGGAAACACCTGAACCACAAGACTCTGGAGAGGGTAGGATCAAGACTAACCTAAATCTTCTACATATTCCCTCCCTCCCTCTCCCCCTCCTCCCTCTCTCTCTCCTCTATAACTCTTGTATATTACTTATGTTTTTCCTCAATTTCTTAGTGGGCACTGACCTGTAACCCCCACTACCAACTTGGGGCTACCATGCACAATGAGCTTTTGATCAGAGAAACCTACAAGGTTTCCTAATACAATGACAGAATTCTGTCAGAGTACTTGATTACCCACCAAATGCCAGTTGTAAGACCTTATTGCTGAAGACTCCATACGCAGTTGACGCCTAAAATGGAATGACATGGCTGGAAGCCAGAAGAAGGTCAGTCCCCGACAGTCAGCGTGTCTAGTGCCAGAAGGTGCTACATGGGCGACTGGGGAAAATGACCAATATCTGTCCAAGCAACTCATTGTCTAACCTAATTAGCAACAAATAACTTGATGTGATGCCCACACAAGTGCAATAGTGGAACACAGCCATGGTGGGGAACCAACTGCTCTTGATTTGGCTAACTGATCCCCTCAGTGGTACAAGTCCCATAGCTGGAGCTGGGAAACAAGTCAGAACCATACCCAAACATAAGCCCACTCTACAATATCAAACTACCATCAATCACGGGGTACAAGAGGGCCTACAACTACCAAACTCTCTATCAAAAAAGTATTGTTATCTCAATTTTCCTGGTGCAAACTTACTCTCCGTTGGACAATCTGCTTCTCTTTTCAGATAGATGCAGATCCTAAGGAGAGAGCTGCCCAACATACCTCAAAAGGGACCCAACTGAAACTAAGGACAATTGGCCAAACAAGCAAGGGTGATGTTTTCCTGATGAACTGGATACCAGCACAAAGGGAAAGAGACCAACACAGAGAAAAATCAACTCCTACCAAATCAGAGAGTCAGAGCCTCAGAGGTCCCCAACACCTCAGCACTGAAGCAGACCAAAAATGAACCCAACATGGCTCAGGGAAATTTTGTGGAGGAGGGGTCAGAGAGAATGTCAGAGTCACATGTTGGGTCATCATATGCAGAGACATTTATTGTACCAATAACTATCAGCTAACTCCACAATGCACTACCCATTTCCATCAACATGAGGGTCCAATGGAGGGGTAGATTACAGATGAGCCTAAACAATGGTACCAAACTGCCTGTATTTGATGAAAAGAAAACTAATAAATTAAATTAAAAAAAAAAGAATTCAAAAAAAAAAAAAGAGGGAATGTCTTTAGTTTTTGCAACTTAGGATTATGTTGGGTATAGGTCTGCCATATACAGGCCCTGTTGAGCTATGTTTACTCTATTTCCAGTTTCTTTGGTCTTTCATTAAGAATGGGGGTGGGGAATGTTTTCAAAGCCACGTCTGCATCTGTTGAGCTGATCCTATGATGTCTGTCTGAGTACATTCATGTGCTGTAGGACATTTACCTTTTTGTTTATGCTTAACCATCCTCACGTCCCCAGAGCAACACCAACTTGGTCATAGTTTATGATCATTTGAATACACTGTTAAATTTGTCAGCAAACACAAAGAAAACATATTTATATCTAATCAGAGAGAGAGAAAATATGAGAATGAGTATACCATAATGTATAGTAGCTGCAAACAAACTCCAGACACATGCACTACTTTGCGCATGTGGTTTTACATAAGTACTGGGTAGTTGAACCAGGGTCATCAAATTTTGCAGGCCAGAATGCTTTCTGCTAAGCCATCTCTCTGGCTCTATGAATAGCATCCTACTTCCAATGCAGACTCTATGTAGCCATGATGTTGGGTTCTGAATAATATTTCCTGTTTCCCTATAACAAACAATGTCATCAACTTTTCTCTTGCCTTCACTAATATATTGGTTCTATGATTTACATATGTTTTGATCACTCTGCTATAATCCTGTTCCACCAAGAAAGCAGCACTCTTGATCATTCCCCCAATTACTCTTTGTTTTTGCTTGGGCCCTATTGAGGTACAATGGGTTGAATCTCTCCTCAGGAGAAGCAAATTCTCCAACAGACAGTGAAGTCAGTACCAGATAAATGGGACAACCATTGTTATTTTAGTGAGAATTTAATAGGTGTAGGTCCTCTGTAGCCCACAATTGATAGGAGCTTGATAATGTAGAGCAGGCACATTTTTTTATATATGATTCTGATTTGCTTCCCATCTCCAGCTATGGGTTCTGTTCCATTGAGTGGATCAGTTAGACAAATCATGAACAGTTGGTTACCCACCATGGCTGTGTACCAATATTGCAATTGTGTGAGCATCATGTCAGGTTGTTTGATGCCGAGTAGCTAAGACCACATGTTGCTTGGACAGATGTTAGTCATATCCCTCCCCACCCCCCCCCACCCACCCCCATCACTCATGTACTATCTTCTGGCACTAGGCGAGCTAACTGTCTGGGGACTGCCTCTCTTCCAGATTCCAGCCAGGTCATTCCATGTTCTCCATACCAACAGCATTGGTGTCTTCAGCAGTAGGGTATTAGCACTATTCTATGGTGGGTCATCAATTGCTCTGACAGAAATATGTCTTCTTTTGGGACACCTTGTAGGTCTCTCTGATCAACAGCTCATTGTGGATGTTAGCCAATGCAGGTAGGGGGAGTTACAGGTCAGCGCCAAGGAAAAGAAGGAAGAAAAATATAGGTTATATAAAAGAGATAGAGAGAAGAGGGAGAGAGAGAGAAGATTTAGGTTAGTCTTCATCATACCCACCCCAGGGCCTGATTCAGGTATTCCCTCTAATGACTTGATGAAATTTCAAACATTTAGTCTGTCTTTTAGGGTATATAATTTTATGGTACCATTGCCATCTGGGTCCAGTTTACTGTTCCCCACCTCCACACTACCCTCCCCTCCCACACCACCCTCCTATTTTCTGGTCATAAAATGCACCACATAAACAAGGTTAAACACAAAAACACATGATCATTTTGATAGATGCAGAAAAGGCCTTTTACAAATATAACATCACTTCATGATCAAAACATGGGAGAGAATTGTCAGGATTGCTTCATATCTTAATATAATATAGGCTATACATAAAAGTTCCTGAAGCAAAAAAAAATAATACTTTATGGAGAGAGATTGGATGAATTCCAATTTAGATCAGAAACAAGACAGGGTTGTCCACTCTCACCTCTGCTCTTCAATATACTACTGGAAGTCCTACATCAAGCAATGAGGAGAAAGAAATAAAAGGGATATGCTTGGAATGGAATAAATTAAGTTAGCTCTATAGGCTGGTAACATATTTCCATATATAAGAGACCTGAGAAATTCCATCCCAAAATTCTTGAACGTGATTAACTCCTGTAGCAAAGCAACATGTGAAAAAATCAATGGACAAAAATCAGTAGCCTTCCTATATGCATATGACAGAGATACAAAGAAATAAGGGACATTGTCCAATTTTCAAAAGCACAAAAAATGAAATATATTGGAATAACATTGAGGAAGTGAAAGATCTAAAATAAAATAAAATAAAAACAGCATGGTACTGACATAAAACAGGAGTATAGATAAATGGTATAGAATTGAGGACCCGGACTTTGGGTGAAGCAACTGCACCTACTTGATATTTGACAAAGGCCCTAACAATATAGGCTAGAGAAAAGACAACAACTTCATCAAATGGTGCTGCACAAACTGGATAACAATATGCAGGAAATTAAAACTTGATCCACACATCATTCCATGCACAGCATTCAAGTCCAAATGGATCAAAGACCATAATATAAGACCAGAAACTCAGCTACTAGTAGAAGAAAACATAAGAGGAAATTTCCATGATACATGAATGGAAAAAGACTTTCTCAACAAAACCACAGTAGCACAGGATGTTAAAGAATCACTCACCCAGTGGGATCACATGAAGTTGAAGAGTTTCTTCACAGACAAATATACAATAAGCAAAGCCAAAAGATTACCCTCAGAATGGAAGAAAATATTTACTAAATATCCAACTGAAGGAGGCCTAATCTCTAGAATCTACAAAGAACTCAAAAACTGAAGCAATAAAAAGTCAAACACCCCGCTGACCAAAAGGGACAAAGAACTGTTCAGGCAGTTAACAGAGGAAGAAATACAATTGGCAAACACTCACTTAAGAAAATGTTCATCATCCATAATCATGAGGGAAATGAAAATTAAAACAACTATGAACTTCCACCTTGCCCCAGTAAGGATAGTAAACATTTAAAAATCCAATGAAAATAAATGGTTTTGAGGATGTGGAGAGATAGGAATGCTCATCCACTGTTGTTGGGAATGTAAGATGGTACAAAAACTTAGGAAAGCAATATGGCAATTCCTATAAAAGCTGACTACATAGTTACCAACAGACCCAGTTATTCCCTTACTGGCCATATACCATAAAACCTCCAAGCCTCAGTCCAGGGAAATTTGTTCAACCATGTTTATAGCTGCTCAATTCATAATAGCTGGAGTTGGGATCAAAACAGATGTTCATCAATAGACAAATGGATAACTAAGATGTGTTATATCTACACAATGGAATACTACACAGCAGTAAGGAAAAATGACACAATGAAATTTGAAGAAAAATGGTCGAACCTAGAACAGATCATGCTCAGTGTACTCAACCAATCACAGAAAGGTAATCACCACATAGTCTCACTCATCTATAGCACCTAACTTGAATCTACCCAAGATAACAACATACCTATCACGAATCTCAAGGACCAGACAATAGGATAGGTGGGGAGGCAAGGGAAGGTAAGGGAATGGGAACACAAATCTGGACACAAATGGCAATGGTACCGTAAAATTCTACATCTCAAAAGACCGACCAAATAGTTGAACTTTCACCAGGCCCTTAGAGGGAATACCTGAGTCACAAGGCCCTGGAGAGTGCATGATAAAGACTGACCTTAATCTTCTACTGCTTCTCTCTCTCTCTCTCTCTCTCTCTCTCTCTCTCTCTCTCTCTCTCTCCCTCCCTCCCTCTCTTTCTCTCTCTCTCTCTGTCTCTCTCTTGCTCTCTCTTCCTCTTCTCTCTAACTCTTTTATATTACTTATCTTTTTCTTCCTTCTCTTCGTGGGCACTATCCTGTAACTCCCAGTATCAACATGTGGATATCATCCACAATGACCTTTTGATCAGAGAGACCTACAAGGTTTCCTAAAAGAATGAAAGTTTTCTGTCAGAGTACTTGATGACCCACCAAAAATTAGTGGTAAGATCCTACTGCTGAAGACACCATACGCGGTTGACATGCAACATGGAGTGACATTGCTAGAAGCTGGAAGAGAGTCAGTAACCAGATAGTCACTGTGGCCAGTTCTAGAAGGTATGGGCAACTGGGGAAAAATGACCAATATCTGCCCAACCAACTCATAGTCTAACCTATGTAGCAGCAAATAACCTGTCATGAATGTCACACAAGTGCAATAATGGCACACAGCCATGGTGTGTAATTAGCTGTTCTTGATTTGGCTAACTGATCAGCTCAGTGACAGAACCCATAGCTGGAGCTTGGAAACAAGTCAGAACCACATCCAATAATGAGCTTGTTCTCTGCTATTAAGCTACCACCAATTGTGGGGTACTAGAGGGCCTACACCTATTAAATTCCCTCTAAAAAATAATGATTATCCCTTTTATCTTGTGCTAACTTTGCTTTCCAACAGTGAATCTGCTTCTCTTTTTGCAGATAGTTGGAGGTCCTAGAGAGAAAACCCCTCCATCATTCCTCAAAATGGTTCCAGCTGATACTAGGAATAATTGGCAAAACAAGCAAGTGTATTGTTTTCTTGATGAACCTGGTACAACCTACAGTGTTAAGGAGATTGACACAGAGTACAATCAACTCCTACCAAATCAGATATTCATAGGCACAAAAGCTCCCAAGACCTCGTGCCTGAAGCAGACCTACAATGAACCTAACATGGCTCAGGGAAATTTGTGGAAGAGGGTACAGGAAGAATTTCAGAGCCACACATTGGGTGATGATATACAAATTCATTTTCTCCTACCCATACCTGATGGCTAACCCCATAGTGCATGACCCATATACCCCAACAAGGAGGGGCCAGGTGGAGGGGGAAAGACAGCAGGTGGCTAACAATGGTTCCAACTTAACTGTATTCACTGAGTACAATAGAGATAAAAAAAAATTCAAAAATAAAGTATCCCTTTATTTGAAATGTTGTAGCATCTCAATGTACTCAAGTGTAGGAGCTTATATATCCATTCCTTTAAGGAAGAATCAACATAGTCCTCATTGCCATGGTTTTACACTGACTTAGACTCTGGGATCAATACTACGTTAGGAAGTTGCTATGGGAATTGTGCTATTCTGCACTGACTCCATTTTCTCTACCAAAGATTCAGACATAGCCTTTCCACCACTGTAAATTCACACCAAATAAATACTCAATGGAACATCTTCATTGGGTCAGAAAGAAGTCACTACAGGAAGTAAACCTTCCCTCCACCATGGAGTAGATACTCAACAAATACAATCTGAACCCATTGTGGGGTCACGAGAACCTCATTCCAACTACGAAAAGAAAGAAACAACAGGCACAGGTGAAACCAAACAGAGGAAGTGGCAAGAGGAGTGAGAGAGCTGCTTCCACAGTGAGCCTGACAACCTGCACCAGGGTGATGGAGACAGGCACTGAGGAGACTCACAACACACCAAAGCAGAAATCCAGAGCCTACTGAGAGCTCCACACTAAAGTAGACTTAAAGAACACCCACCATGGCATTCACTTGTTATCCCAGGGCTGGGAAGGCGGAGGCAGGAGCATCCCTGAAATGTACTGGCCAGGTGGTCTAGCTGCACTGGGTAGCTCCAGGCTGAATGAACCCCTGTCTCACATCATACAATGTAGAGCCTTAGAAACAACCAGCAGATGTCAATCTCTGGACTAAAGACACACACCACACATACACACCCACCACACACAAACACATAAACCACACTACATACACACACTACCTTCACACACATACCACACACACCCCACTACACACACATACACACCCCACACACTACACATACACCATATATACACACACACATCCCACACACACAAATACAAACCAAAACCCATACACCTGTCCCCACATACACACAGACACAGCCAACACACACATATGCACACCCCCACACTAAACATACACCCTATACATATGCACACATCCCACACACAACCATAAACTCCACACAAACCACCCTCCCCCCCACACACCCCTATACACCACGACACACCACATACACAAAAACTTACACACACAACACACACACATATACAGAGGAGAGACTCTTACCACACACACATAACATATGCATTACACACAAGTACAAACCAAAACCCATACACCTGTCACCACATAGACACATACATCCCAACATCACGCACTAAACAGACACATACACACACACCGCACACACATATATGCACATATCACACACATTAAACACACCTACACATAGAAATGTACATACACTCATACCGTACACCACACAACACACACATACCACAAATCACACACAGACAAATCCCACACATATACACATACAAACACACCACAAACACACAGTCAGACACACCCCCACTCATATCACACAGAGTGCACCACATGCACAAAAACCACTTACAGTTACACTCACATCACACCACACACATGTACCACATATACACATAGCACACCACACACATATATACACATAACATACACATACGTACACATATAAAAATAAAAATAACATCTCATCACTATATAGACCAGGTGACACTCATAACATTGAGGGTAAATACGTGGTGGATGACCCTCCTGAATACACTTTATCAAATTCACATGAAAATGCACCAAAACTCTGCACTGTAACTTTGCAATTGAAGAAAAAACAAAACAGCATTGCAGCGAATGGCTGATTTATGTCTTTGCTTCTGTCTTTTTGAATTCTTCCAGAGACAGCATGTGGCTGTCTGCCACAGAGAGTGATTCCATTTGTTCATCACTCAGACACGGGTGAGTGTGATGAAGTGACAGGATGAGAGTGGAGGTTGGGTTTTCCTGAAAACACCCCCCACACCTTTTGCTTTCAAACCAACTGCTGTTCACTCCTATTTCTGGAACCATCCTCCTGGGAAGAGATGATTGTTCTTTACATTGTTGTGGCTGGTGGTTTGCAGACAAGGGATTCCCTGTGCAGCTCAGACTAGCCTAAATCTGCAGTCCTCTTGCCTCAACCTCCTGGTTGCTGGGATTACAGGTGTGCATCACCAGGTATACCACCACTTGGTTACCTAATTGGGTCCTGTGGGCAAGAGGGCATGCATTCGCCTTATCCTACCTATTTTGGGAGAATTCATACTTAAAGGAGAAACAGCACAGAAAATATTCAATCAAGGTATATGTTTGGGTCTTTAAAAACAGACATGGGGTGGTGGAGAGATGTCTCAGCCACTAAGGCACTTGCCTGCAAAGTCAGAGGACCTGCTTGGATTCCCCAGGACCCATGGAAGACCGAAGCACAAGGTGGCACATGTGTCTTGAGTTCATTTATAGTGGCTGGTGTCCTGGCATGCACGTTCCTTCTATCTTTCTTCTCCCTGTCTCTCTCTTCTTGCAAATAAAGAAATAAAAATATTTTTTAGGGCTAGAAAGATTGTTTGGTGGTTAACATGCTTGCCTGTGAGCCAAAGGGCCCAGGTTCTATTCCCCAGAACAAATGGAGAGATGGTTCAGCAATCGAGGCACTTGCCCCAAAAGCCAAAGGATCCAGGTTCAATTCCCTAGTTTGCATGTAAACCAGATGCGCAAGGTGAAGCATGCATCTGCACTTCGTTTGCAGTGGCTGGAAATCCACTCTCTCTCTCTATCTGTGTCTCTCCCTCAAATCAATAACATTAAAATCTTTCCAGGCCAACCTCTCCCTGCATGATGCCATACTGAGTTGATTCCTCATGTACACAGAACTCCTCAGCATGCAATTCAAGGATCACTGTCACTAACTACTGGGGAAAAAAAGCACATGAAATTGCAGTTTGGGATGAAGCAAAATTCCAAACAAAGGCAAGGCAAGACACAGAGCCAGCAGATATCATAAGAGATGCTTGATAAGGGTTAAATTCCTGGGCTCAGTGACAGTCAGGCTCCAATCTCCAGTACCACATAAGACTGTTTAAGATGTGTGCATCCATTATGCAAAACAATTAGACATCAAAATAGAAAAATGGGGCATATGGGGGCTGGACAGAAGGCACTGTGATTAAGACACTTGTTGGTGAAGCCAAAGGACCCAGATTTGATTCCTCCAGACGCAAAAAAGCAAGATGCACAAGGTGGTGCATGCAACTGGAGTTTGTTTGCAGTGGCTGGAGGCCCTGGTGGCCCCATTCTCTCTCTCTCCCTTTCAATTAAATTTATTAATTTATTATTCAAATAAAAAAATGTTGTGAAATATAGATAAATAGGGCATATGCTTTGAGTTAAATTAGGGATGGAAGACTGTTTAAAGTGAATGGGAAATTAACCAATGGTTATAAAAGAGATAAACTTGACTATCCTCTTCCAGAAATTTTATCAATGAGGAAAACATGGAAGTCACATGAGTACTAAAGGGACAAAAGAAAGATGTCATATGTGGGGATAGGAGAGCAGACTTATGGGTGCTGCAGTAAGTGGCTTTAAACCCAGCACTCACTCAGGAGGCAGAGATAGGAGGATTGCTGAGAGTTCAAAGCCAGCCTGAGACATCACAGTCAAATCCAGGTCAGCCTGGAGTAGAGCGACATCTTACCTCAAAATCAAACAAACAAACCAAAAATAAAAAACAAAAAACAAAGAGAATAATTGAGGGAAATAAAATCAAAAGCATGATCTCCACATATGAAAGTGCCAAAATGCAAATAAAATAATTATCTTCAAAAACTGGCCAGGTGTGGTGGTGCACACCTCTTATCCCAGCACTGGGGAGGCAGAGGTAGGAGGATGGCCATGAGTTTGAGGTTAGCCATTGACTACATAGTAATGAATAGCAGGTAAGTCTGGCCTACAGCGAGACTGTATGTCAAAAAATAAAACAAAAAATAAAATACAGATGAAGACTGACCTTAATCTTCTACAGCTTCTCTTTCTCTCTTATCTCTAACACTTTTATATTATTTATGTTTTTCTTCCTTTTCTTAGTGGGAACTAACCTGTACCTCCCAGTACCAGCATGTGGCTATCATCCATAATGAGCTTTTGATCAGAGAGACCTACAAGGTTTCCTAAAAGACAGGCAGATTGCTGTCAGAGTAGTTAATGACCCACCAAAGGTTAGTTGTAAGACCCTACTGCTGAAGACACCTTATGTGGGTGACACATAAAATGGAATGGCATGGCTGGTAGCTGGGAGAGAGTCAGTCCCCAGGCAGTCAGCGTGTCTAGTACCAAAGGTGCTACATGGGCAACTGGGAGAAAATTACAAATATCTGTCCAAGCATCTCATGGTCTAAACTACTTAGCAGCAAATAACCTGTCATGATGCTCACACAAGTGCTGTAGTGGCACACAGCCAAGGTGGGAAACCATTTGCTGTTGATTTGGCTAACTGATCCCCTCAGTGGTTCAGGACCCATAGGTGGACCTGGAAAACAAGCCAGAACCATATCCAAACATAAGCCCACTCTCCACTATCAAGCTACCACCAACCATGGGCTACAAGAGGGTCTACACCTATTAAATTATCTATTAAAAAGTAAGGGTTATCTCATTTGTCTGGTGCTAACTTACTCTCTGTTGGAGAATATGTTTCTCTTTTTCAGATAAATGTAGATCCTAAGGAGAGAGCTACCCCATCATACCTCCAAAGGACCCTGGCTGAAACTAAGAACAAATGGCAAAACAAGCAAGAGTGCTGTTTTCTTGGTGAACCAGGTATCAGCACAAGGGGGAAGGAGATCAACACAGAGAAAAATCAACTCCTACCAAATCAGAGATCCAGAGACCCAGAGGCCCCCAACACCTCATCACTGAAGCAGACCAAAAATGAGCCCAACACAGCTCAGGAAAATTGTGCGGAAGAGTGGGCAGAAAGAACGTTAGAGGCACATGTTGGGTCATGATATGCAGACACATTTATCCTACCTATAACTGTGGGCTAACTCCAGAATGCATGACCCATATACCTCAACATGGAGGGACCAAGGGAAGGCAGTGGGACATGGATGAGCCTAACAATCTACCAAATTGACTGTATTGGCTGAGTACAAAAATAATTATATATATATATATATATATATAAAATAAAATAATAATATAATATAATATAACATAACATAATATAATATAAATATATATGTACATATATATAAATTATATACATACATAAAATAAATTAATTAAACTTTGTCTGACACATGTATAAAGATTAAATATTACAGTTCATATAAGGACATGGTATTAGCTTCAAATTTAGTTATCTATTTCTAGTGTTTTACATGGAACATTTTTGGATCATTATATGTATATATATGTGCATATATATGTACATGATATATGCATGTACATATTTTCCTACACATATGTATGTGAATATATAGATAGATAGATAGATTATATCTGTTTATAATATATATATATGTATATATATATATATATATGTATGTATGTATGTATATACATATGTATATATATATAGAGAGAGAGAGACAGAGATAGAGAGAGTCTTATATCTTTAGTAGTCAAAAATACTGGGACATTTTTCAAGTTTACAAGTAGGGTAAGACCCTGAGCTTTGAAGTTTGGAACCCCCAGGTCCCACATAAGACTCGATGGCATAAGGCCTGCATCTGTCATCCCAAAGTACCTATACCAATGGGTGACAGAGTTTGGGGAAACCCAAAGCATGCATGGGTGGTTAGAGGGTTGGTACCACAAAAACATGTCACTTGCTCTCTCGCAAACATGGTGAATGATGAGGCCTCACATCCCAAGATTGTCCCCTGAGTGCTATGTACACACTGTGACATGTTCATTTCCCCCACCACCACATAAACACAAATACAATGTTGTACTCTTCAACTTATTTTTTCATCTTTCTTTTGAGGCAGTCTTCCTCTAGCCTAGGATGAGATTGCTTAGTAGTTAAGCACTTGCCTGCAAAGACTAAGGATCCAAATTTAATTCCTGAGTACCCATATGTAGTCAAATGCACACAATGGTGCATGTGTCTGGAGTTCATTAACAGTGACTGTAGGACCTGGCATGCCCATTCTCTCTCTCTCTCTATCTCTCTCATTAAGTAAATAAAATAATTAATTACAAAAGGTATCCATGGAACAGTTCATTCTCAGCGAACTGAGCCAATTCCCCCACAAAAAAATATCACCACATAGACTCACTCATCTACAGCACCTAACCTGAATCTACCCAAGATACCTTACATACCCAGCAAGCATCTCATGGACTAGACACTAGGATGGATGGGGAGGGAGGGAAGGCATCGAAGGGGTAGGAAACACAAATATAGACCCAAATGACAATGGTACGATAAAATTCTACTTCCTAAAAGGCAGACCAAATGTCTCAACCTTCACCAGGCCCCTACAGAGAACACCGGAACCACAAGACACCGGACAGTGTATGATGAAGTCTAACCTTTAACTTCTACATCTTCCCTCCCTTCCTCTCTGTCTCTCTCCCTCCCTCTTTCTCTCTTTTCTCTCTAACTCTTGTATATTAGTTATTTTTTTCCTCCTTCTCTTAGTGGGTACTGACCTGTAACTCCCACTACCAGCATGGGGCTATCATCCACAATGAGCTTTTGATCAGAAAGACCTACAACGTTTCCTGAAAGACAGGCAGATTGCTGTCAGAGTACTTGATGACCCACCAAAGGTTAGTGGTAGCTGAAGATACCTTATGTGATTGACATGTAAAATGGAATGGCATGGCTGGAAGTTGGAAGAGACTCAGTCCGCAGACAGTCAGCATGTCTAGTGCCAGAAGGTGCTACATGGGCAACTACTGGAAAATGACCAATAACCATCCAAGCAACTCATGGTCTAACCTACTTAGCAGCAAATAACCTGTTGTGATGCCCACACAAATGCAATAGTGGCACACAGCCATGGTGGGGAACCAGCTGCTCTTGATTTGGCTAACTGCTCTCCTCAGTGGTACGGGACACATAGCTGGAGCTGGGAAATAAGTCATAACCATATCCAAACATAAGCCCACTCTCCAATATCATGCTACTATCAATCATGCGGTACAAGAGGGCTGGAATCAATGAAACTCTGTATAAAAAAAGTAAGGGTTACCTCTTTGTCCTAGTGCTAACTTACTCTCCATTGGAGACTCTGCTTCTCTTTTTCAGATAGATGCAGATCCTAAGGAGAGAGCCAATACATCATACCTCAAAAGGGCCCCGACTGAAACTAAGGAAAATTGCTGAAACAAGCAAGGATGCTGTTTTCCTGATGAACTGGACACCAGCAAAAGGGATAAGGAGACCAACACAGAGAAAAATCAACTTCTACCAAATTAGAGAGCCAGAGCCTCAGAGGCCCCCAACACTTCATCACTGAAGCAGACCAAAAATGAACCCAACACGTTCAGGGAAATTTTGAGGAAGAGGGGGTAGAAAGAATGTCAGAGCCACACGTTGGGTCAAGATATGTAGAGACATTTATCGTACCAATATCTGTGGGCTAACTCCACAATGCATGACCCATATACATCAACAAGGAGGGGTCATTGGGGAGGGGTAGGTCATGGGTGAGCCTAATAATGGTACCAAACTGCCTGTATTTGCTGAATAGAAAACTAATAAAAATAAATAAAACAACAACAACAACCAAAAAAAAAAAACCTTTTTTCAATAATATCTAGAGGGCTAGAGATAGATGGCCTAGTGGTTGAAGTGTTTGCCTATGAAACCTAAGTACCCTTGTTCATCTCTCCAGATCCCACTAAGGTATCATACATAGGGGAGGCAAGTACAAGATTGCACATGCCCACTATATGGTATAAGTGTCTACAGTTTGATTGCAGTGGCTGAGGCTCTGGCATGCCAATTCTCTCTCTTTCCCTCACTCTCTCTAAAAACTAAAAACAAAGCAATGCAAAAAAGACACAGTTAATCTCAAATACATTTGGAATTCAACAAGTTGATATAGGAAGAGAGCTTCTAGATGTTATTTATTTATTTATTTATTTTTATGTAAGGTTTTGTTTTAGGACAGGCTGGCCTGCAATTCACTATGTAGTCTCAGGTTGGCAACAAATTCATGTCCACGATCCTCCTAACTCTGTCTCATGAGTGCTGGGATTAAATGTGTGCTTGGCGCTCACCCCCAGCTCAGGTGTAAAAGTTAATTAACTCACTACCACATGTGACTGGAATTTACTTTCCAAAAGTTTATGCAAGCCATTGGTAACCTTCCAGCATCTGAACCCATACCCACATTGTCCCCTTTATCCCACATGTGAAGGGAACATATAACAAGAATTTCAAAGTTGCAAATGTTACTGTAGTTTTCCTAATGGAAGGAAAACATCCCATGATGGGCCAGATTTGTGTCTCCCCCAAGGTTTCTCTGGTTAAACCATTAATCAACATTGTGTATCTCAAAACAAAGATGGTTTAAGAGGGGCCATCTTTAAAATAAAAGATATTTTATCCATTTATATATTGGAGAGAGAGAGAGGATGAGCATGCAGGGGCTTAATCCATTGTAAATGAACTTCAGATGGATGCACAAAATTATGCATATGGCTTGCCTGGATCTTGGGAATTGAACTTGGGTCCTTAGGCTTTGCAGATGTGTGCTTTAACTGTCTCAGCCCTGCGGTGTGTGTGTGGGGGGCAGATTTTACAATATGATCCATAGAGATAATATGTCATCAAGTAGGAATCCTGGTAGATTTGTTAGCATGAGGAGGCATGATAACACATGTCTTTTATTGTTTCCCACCATGTGACTCATGGAAGTCAGGTGATCCTGAGGAACCTGATCACAGGAAAGTCACAAGCAGGTAGACTTCCAGCACCATGGTTACAATGCCCATGTAAAGTACCCATGTAAAGCCTAATGCAAATGAAAACCAACTTCCCCTTCTAAAGCCAATTCCAATCACATACTAGAACAAAGTATACTGCAGATAAGTATTATGTTTAATACTTTTGAATAAATGATTTAGAGAATTTTAAATTTCTGATCAGTATGCTCTGCATTAAACTTGATATTGCTTTGTTTTTTAAAGGACAGGACTTTACATTTAAGAAAAGCCAGTCACTTGCATTTTCTTCTGGCATTTAACCTGAATGTGGTCCCTTTATATCCCAAGTTTGCTTTTATCACTTTAAAAATATTTTTACTTATTTACTTATTTGAGAGAGAGTCAGATAGAGACAATGGTCATGCTAGGGCCTCAAACCACTGCAATCAAGCTCCAGACACAGGTGCTACCTTGTGCATGTGGCTTATGTGGGTACTAGGGAATCAAACTTGGGTCTTCAAGCTTTGAGGAGAGAGAAGGAAAGGAGATGGGAAGAAGGAAGAAAGGAAAGAGATAAGGAAGAGAGGAATGAAGGAATGAATAAAGGGAAGGAGGGAGGGGAATAGAAATATCACAATGCAATATAATTTTAAATGTCAGAATAATGATTAATGAACTGATCTACTCAGAAAAAAATCAAACATGGACCTTTCTCACAGTGATCCACAAGGCCAATAAATTTCAAAGGCTGCTTTAAAGAGAATATTCACATAGACTCCATGGAAACATGCCCTCATTATCTATTTCTGAAAGAAAAAAAATAATTCTGCAAGGATGGCTTGCATGAAATCCTAAAGACCAAACAATTGCTATTTAAAGAACCACAAATAACAGTTCACCTTCTTAGATACAACTGTACAAACCCACAGTCACATCTGACATAATAAAAAAAAAAAAAAAAAAAAACAGATTTGAGAGATGGCTCAACAACTCAGGTGCTTGGGCACAAAACCTAACAATGGAGATTCCATTACCCAGGATCTACATCAAGTCAGGTGCAGAAGGTGGTGCATGTGTCTTCAGTTTGTTTCCAGTGGCTGGAAGCCCTGATATGCCCATGCTGTTCTATCTTTCCCTGCTTCCAAATAAATAAAAAAATAAACAAATATAAAAACCAAATTTAAAAATACAAATGAAAACTTTTTTTTCTCTCTCAAAACATAAATTTAATGTAATTTAAAGGTTACCACTAAGGTTCGATGTGTTGGTGCACAGCTTTGGTCTCAGTATTTAGGAGACTGAGGCAGGAGATTCTTTACATATTAGAGGCCAACCTGGGCTATGTATTAAGACTTGTGATAAATATTACATACATGCATAAATATTTTCAATAATGGAAGAAAAAAGTGAATTAAGCACGATATTGCCTCAAAAAAAAAAGAATTAAAAAAAATAAAGGCAGTTATTGTCTATGGGGTATCTATGGGGTAGCACCTTTAGATTAATTTAACTAATTTAGATTAATTTGTCAGGTTGGAAATCTCTATTGTGGACTTATAGGAGGGACAGACAGACCTAGACACAGACATTCATTACAACAGGAAGAATATTCAATATAGTTTTTGTCAATATGCTCTCTCTGCTTTTCCTGTTTCTAAGTCAACTTGGAACTCTTGTCAGTGAAAACACAGTCACCATACATTACCCTCAACCATCCACTACCAAGGAAGATGAGTTAAACCTTTTTTTATATCCATCACATCTGTCTGTGGTAGTGTGTGAAAGTACTAAGAATATAGATAGCTACCAGCCTGATGAACACATGCTTTCAGATAATTAGAGTTAGAGAGGGGTGGAGAGATGATCATTGGTTAAGAAAAGCCTTACAACCCAAGTTTGATTGCCCAGGACCCAAGTAAGCATGGGTGCACAAGGTGGTGCATGGATATGGAGTTTATCTGCAGCAGCTAGAGGCTTGGTGCACACACACTGTCTCTATGTCCCTCTTCAATCTCTCTCTGCTCCCAAATAAGTAAATAACTTTTTGAAAAAGCAGCCAGCAAGAATCAAATCATGAAAGACGACCAAAGCATTGAATTTTTTTTTAATTTAATTTATTAGTTTTCTTTTCAGTAAATACAGGCGGTTTGGTACCATTGTTTAGGCTCATCTGTGATCTACCCCCTCCCATTGGACCCTCCTTGTTGATGTAAATGGGTCGTGCATTGTGGAGTTAGCCCTCAGTTATTGGCATGATAAATGTCTCTACAAATCATGACCCAACATGTGACTCTGACATTCTTTCCACCCCCTCTTCCGCAAAATTTCCCTGAGCCATGTTGGGTTCATTTTTGGTCTGCTTCAGTGCTGAGGTGTTGGGGGCCTCTGAGCCTCTGGCTCTCTGATTTTGTAGGAGTTGATTTTTCTCTGCGTTGGTCTCCTTCCCTTTTGTGCTGGTATCTAGTTCACAGGAAAACATCACCCTTGCTTGTTTTGCCAATTGTCCTTTGTTTCAGTTGGGTCCCTTTTGAGGTATGTTGGGGCAGCTCTCTCCTTAGGATCTGCATCTATCTGAAAAAGAGAAGCAGATTCTCCAAAGGAGAGTAAGTTAGCACCCGGAAAATTGAGATAACAATTACTTTTTTGATAGACAGTTTGATAGGTGTAGGCCCTCATATACCCCATGATTGATGGTAGCTTGATATTGTAGAGTGGGCATGTGTTTGGGTATGGTTCTAACTTGTTTCCCAGCTCCAGCTATGGTCTAGTACCACTGAGGGGATCAGTTAGCCAAATCAAGAGCAGTTGGTTCCTCACCATGGCTGTTTACCTCTATTGCATTTGTGTGGGATCACATCAGGTTATTTGTTGCTAATTAGGTTAGACAATGAGTTGCTTGGACAGATATTGGTCATTTCCCCCAGTCGCCCATGTAGCACATTCTGGCACTAGACACGCTGACTGTCTGGGGACTGACTCTCTCCTGGCTTCCAGCCATGTCATTCCATTTTACGTGTCAGCTGCGTATGGAGTCTTCAGCAATAGGGTCTTACCACTGGCCTTTGATGGGTCATCAAGTACTCTGACAGAAGTCTGTCATTGTTTTGGGAAACCTTGTAGGTTTCTCTGATCAAAAGCTCATTGTGGATGGTAGGCCCAAGCTGGAAGTTGGGGTTACAGGTCAGTTTTTATTCAGTATCTGCTCACCAAGAATGCAAGGGCATAGGCTGGACAGATGACTTAGCCGTGAGGGCACTTGACTAAAAGTCCAGGTTCAATTCCCCCGAATCCATGTAAAGCAGATATACAAAGTGCCTATGTATCCACATTTTGTTTGCAGTGGCTGGAGGCCCTGCTGCACCCTTTCTCTTCTCCCTGTTAAATAAATACTTTTTTTATAAGAGAGAGAAAAAAATGCAAGGGCAGGAAGAAAAGTTGGCCAAAAGCCATGGGAATTTCTGCAAATGGCGAAGATGCTGTCTGGAGTATGTGTGTGGAAATCGGCCACATATGAGTTCTAAGGGATACAGTATTGAAGATCCCATTCCTGGTTCACACATGCCACAACCATCCTGGCTCAGTCTCCTGAAATTGCTCAGGGACAGATGAGCTTCACTGAGGACTGATAGACAGGCATCAAGGGAGCAAGAAAGGGAGTTGGGATGCAAGCGTCTTTTGTTTAAAAGAAAAGAGGGGGCTGGAGAAATTGCTTAGTGGTTAAGGCACTTGCCTGAAAATTTAAAGGAACCAGGTTTGATTCCCCAGTACCCATGTGAAGCTAGTTGCACAAGGTGGCTTATGCATCTGATGTTTCCCTGCAGTCGCTGGAGGCCATGGTGAACCCATTCTCTCTCTCTCTCTCAAATAAATGAAATATTTAAATGGAAGGATGGAGGAAGGGAATGGCAGGAAAATACAGAAAGCAGGATCCTTGTGACAGTATCCAGTTAGGTCTAAGTCCTCAGAGAAGCACCTTCTAGAACACATAGAAACACATGATCTGTGCATTCAAAGGCAGACAAATTGCACTGCCCTGTTCTATGCATGGATCCTCAGAACTTGGAGTTTTTTCATTACTTTGCCTATCCAAAAGGCTTTGCACATGTGGATATGTCAATAATTTTGAAGTGGGTGGATGATGTTGGATTAACTGCAAGTGCAGGAGTTCTTACCAAGTACAGCCAGGAGAGGAGATGGGGATGGAGGAGGGTTAGCATTGGGGGATGATTAAGGATGAGGAAGAGTTAAGGATGGATCAGGGTTAGGGATGCATGAGGGTTAGGGATGGAGGAGGACTAGCGATGTAGAAGATTAGGGGTAGGGGAGGATTACAAAAGAATAAGACATGGAGAAGAGTGACAAGAGACTTAAAAATGGAGGAGAGTGACAAGAGAGTTAGATATGGAGGAGAGTCACAAGAGAGTTAAACATGGAAGAGAGTCACAAGAGAGTTAGCCATGGAGAGTCACAAGAGAGTTACACATGGAGGTGAGGCACAAGAGAGTTAGCCATGGAGGACAGTTGAGGATGGAGGGAAGCTGGGAGTGGAGGACAAGTTTAAATGGTGTAGCATGCACCAATTTCAAGGTATGATGGTACCTGTACAAGCTGGGGACTTGACATCAAATAATTTTTCCCAGAGGCACCAACCCTCCTCCTCCAAGTTTTCCTCCCTTGATTTAGCTACTTAAGACTCATTTCTAGCTCCACTCATGTCCCTAGCCATGCGAGGTGCTGAAAGCAATAAGTTGGAACTGCATTGACTGAGTAGAAAGAGTGAGTAGAAAGGAAAATGAATTTTAATTAACACTATGCTCTTCATTTTGTGTGTGTGTGTGTTTTTGAGGTAGGTTTTCACTAAAGCCCAGGCTGACCAGGAAATAGCATGGTAGTTCAGGGTGGCCTTGAACTCATAGCCATGATCCTCCTACCTCTGCCTCCAATGTGCTGGATTTAAAGAAATATGACACCACGCCTGCTTTTTTATTTATTTATGAAAGAAAAACAGGCAGATAGAGAGAAAGAGAGAATGGATACACCAGGGCCCCTAGCCACAGCAAACGAACTCCAGACATATGTGGATCTTAGCTCTAAGTGAGTGGACTTCTATGTGAGTAGGAATAAACCTCAGTAGTAGAGACCAGTAAGCTAGAAAGGGAATAGAAAGGGAGGGAGGGGGTCTAAATATATGTAAGTATAATAACATATTAATGTGGGTGAAAGGCCTAGGTGAGGTCAGGGGAAGAGATTGAGTAAAGAAAAGTTGCAGGGAAGATTAATTAAAATTTAAGAAGATACAAGTAAGTCATATGGAAACCTACATTTTTTGGACAATGGAACGCTCAGAAGTCATAGATTGTTACTAGAAAATATTCAGTGCCATGTATGGGATACTTTCCAGTGAGTTGTTGGCCACGGAAGGTCACCAATACTCCCAAAATATTACAGGCTATTGCCAAGATTCTTGGTTTCCTACCAGGAATAGATGGTAAGAACCGATTGCTGAACACCACATGATTGGGCTGCAAGGTCATGGAGAAACCCTCCTGGAGCTGAGCTGGAAGCCTCCTCCATGTAGAACTGCTGACAGAAAGCTTGAAAAAGCTACATTGCATGGAGTTCAATGGGAGAAAGAAATCACCAGTGCAGATATTCAACAATGGACACTGCAAGCCTTACATGTGAACAGCCAGGCCAAATGAGCCAACAGGTTTGTTGCAGTCAGGCTCATAGTGATGGTAGAAATCACCTAACCAAGAGCATCTTGTGAGAGCAAAACAGCTTTATTTTGGCCAGAGACTTCAAGGGATTCTCTACAATGGCAGAAAAAATGATGGCATGAGCAGAGGATGGACATCACCTCCTGGTCAATATCAGATGTACAACAGGAACATGAGAATATGCCATATACTGGCAAGAGAAACTGGCTACAATGCCCATAAGCCTGTCCCCAACAACACACTGCCTCCAAGAGACATTAATTCCCAAATCTCCATCAGATGGGAACCTAGCATTCAAACACTTCAATTTAGGGAGGACACCTGAATCAAACCACCACATACTGCCCATGGGCCCCATAAACTCATAACCATACATAATGCGAAATGCAATGTATTCATCCAACTTTTAAGTCCCCATAGCTTTTATCAGTTCCAATAACGTTCATATATCCCCATATCCAAGGAGGATAAACTGAGTCATAACACCAAAAAAATACCCAAAAACCCCATAATGGCATAGAATAAACATTCACACTGCAAAAGATGGCATTGGACATAGCAGATAAATATTCAACCAATATGAGATTTAAACAGGGCAAACATAAAATTAGGTTGCTCCATGTCCAACAACAAATCTCCAAGTCCAATAATTCTAACCAACCACAAGTCTTTGGAGTTCCCATTCAGCTCCTCCAGCTGTGCTCCTCACCGTCCAGCAAAACTCCATGTGGGGCCAGCAGCTCTCCTTGGCAGCCATTTCGTGGCCCCTGCTTCTCCACTGTGTCTCCACTGCAACCTACAGTTAATCCTCATGGCCCCATGGGGGTCTCCATGCAGGCATCCAGCAAACCTTTTTCACACTGCCCATGGCCATTCACAAAACACAAGACCATGTTGCAAACTCAATGACCCTCTCTTTCCTAAATTTCTCATACTCCACAATGCCAATTTGTTAGTCCAAAGGCGAATAAAGCAGACTTTAAAAGGAGGACATTCCTTGAGCACTCAGGCCCCTTCAAGAGTCTATGTTCTTCCCATTGCCCCAGTCCAGGTAAACTGGCCCAATCTCAAAGGTTGTAATCTCTGTATTTCAGCTGAGCAGGCAGCAGTTTTGTCCTAAAGATTTCTTTCTGTGACACATCCCTCTGCTCACAGCAGTTCATTTCTAAGCAACCCTGCACAACTTCTCAGGACACGGGCGCAATAGCAAGTGTCTCATACAAACTGCTTGCACACTCCAGGCAAAGCTCTTTCTCGTGTTCATAAGCCAAACCTCACAGTCTATAGTTATTACTGCATTCAGCTCTTTCAACTCTGACAAGAATAGTCCACCAAATGACATACAGCACTATAAGGCATCTCTTAGGCCAAGGTTTCCAATCCTTCCACATTCTTCTTGAAAATCAGCTCCAAAAGGCCAAACCCACACAGCCAGGTGTCTAGCAGCAATCCCACTCCTTGGTAACACTTTACAGTTGCACTCAGTTCACATTGCTGGTATAAGTAACCCAACAAAGAGTATCTTGTGGGGGAAAATAGCTTTATTTTTGCTTAAAGATTTGAGTGCATGCTCCATGATGGCAGTTAACATGCTGGCATGAGCAGAGGATGGACATCACTCCCTGGCCAACATCAGGTGGACAACAGGAACAGAAGAATTTGCAAAACACTGGCAAGGGTAAACTGGCAACAATGCCCATAAAACTCCTCCCAACAATACACTGCCTTCAAGAGGCATTAATTCACAAATCTCCTTCAGCTGAGAACCTAGCATTCAGAACACCTAAATTTATGGAGGGCATCTGAGTCAAACCATCAAAGGGTGCAATAATGGCATGTCTGCAATTGAGGAGAACAACTGTAGTATAATTGGACTGCAACCTGCTCCATGGGAAAGAATATATCCTTGATACTGAAAACCTACAACAGGATTTGTCATGAGCCTTACGGGTGTAATGTCTGCTGCTATCTGGCTAAATGTATACACTATGCTCACCAAACTTCCCAGAATGCACTTCTCTCAATTTTCCTACCCATATATTAATGCTACTCTCACTCTTGGTAGAGAACCTTCGTTTTCCATATCGAAGTGACCTTGGGATGACTCAGAAGGCACCATGGTGATGAGAAGAAGTGACAGAGGAGTGTTCAGTACTGAAACATCTCAATCACACTTACTAAGGCCCAGGGTCCATTGCAGAAGAGGTGGCAGAAAGAATGTAAGAGACAAATGAAGGGTAGGACACTGGGTCCTTAGGCATCGTGGGAAAGTGACTAGGTCATCTCTCCAGCCCTATTTTTTTTTAAATTATTTGAGACATAGTTCCCAGGCTGACTCAATTTCCATAATTTTAGACAATAACTTATGGTAATTCCCTCCCTACCCCCACTTACCTATTTGAGAAACTCCAGTCTCCATCACATCCCCTCTCCCTCTCAATCAGTCTCTCTTTTTTTTTGATGTCACATTTTTTCCTCCTATTATGATGTTCTTGTGTAGGTAGTATCAGGCAGTGTGAGATCATGGATATCCATGCCATTTTATGTCTGGAGGAGCATGTTGTAAAGAAACTCAGTCACTATGTCACTGAACATCTTTTTATATCTCTGATTTCATTTTGTAAATCTTATTCAGAAACGTTCAAGGGCATGGAGGCTTAAGCTTGTAATCAAAACTACCATAAGGCTACAGGATGAGGATGGACAGTTTTAGGCAGCCTGGAAACCATGTCTCAAATAATTAAAGAAAAAAACAGGGCAGGAGAGATGGTTTAGTGGTAAAGGCACTTGCCCACAATGCCCAAGGACCTAGGTGCAATTTTCCAGGATCCAAATAAAGGCAGATGCACAAGGTGGTGCATTCATGTGGAGTTCATTTGCAGTGGCTGGAGGCCCTGGCATGACCATTCTCATTCTCTCTCAAAAATAAAGTAAAATAAAAAATTTAAGGTTATTTCCTCACTTTCTTCTACCATGGTTCATACTGTGCTTTTTTTTTTTTTTTTTTTTTAATCTAGGGTCTGGCTCAATCCCAGGCTGACCTGGAACTCACTCTGTAGGCTCAGGCTGGCTTCAAACTCACAGTGATCCTCCCAGCTCTGTCTCTGGAGTGTTGCCAGTAAAGGCATATGCTACCATGCGTGGCTTTACATTGTAATTTTTCAATGCATCCTTTGTGTTGAACAGCAATCCTGGGGCCCAGGGAGGTGGCAGGGTGGGTTAAGACTTGGCCACACTGCCATGTGGAACTGAGTTTGAATACCCAGCAACCATGTAAAATCCTAGGAGTGTTGGTGAGTGTCTGTCATCAAAATGCTATAAAGACAGGGAATACTGATGTTCACTGGCCAGTGAGTCAAGCTGAATTGATGAGCTCCAGGTCCAGAAGACACTCTGAGAATAAGAATAAGAATGTCAGACTGATGGCCTAGCAGTTAAGCACTTGGCTGAGAAGCTGAAGGTTCCTGATTCAAAGTTTGATTCCCTAGTTCCCATGTAAGCCAGATGCTCAAGTTGGCCTGTATGTCTGGAATTAAATTGCAATGGCTAAAGGTTTTGGTGCATCTGTTCTCTCTCCCTCTCTATCCCCCCTCTCTCTGTAATAAATATGTTCTCATTTTCTTCTCCCGATTATGCACTTGATGTCCTGTTTCCTATAGGATTCATGGAAGGAGCTGTCACATTAGGTGGTGGGACCTATCTCTGGAGCTGAACTCCATGCCAGGTATATTTCAAGATTACCTCCTTGCGCTCACTCTCTCTCTCTGTCTCTCTCTCTCTGTCTCTCTCTCAAATGCATAAATTAAAGTGTAAAAATAATGTCAATGTAGCAGACAGTTCCAGGTTCGCTGAGGTAAACTTCCAGACCAAGCACAGTGCAACAACAAAGAAACAACAAAAAACTTATTTACATGTGAAGGAAGAAAGGAAGGAAGGAAGGAAAAAAGGAACTGGAGGGTGATGAATGAAGTGAAGGAAGGAAGAGAAAGAGAAAGGAGAGAGTGGGAGGTAGGAGAGAGGAACAGATGAAGGAAGGAAGGAAGGAAGGAAGGAAGGAAGGAAGGAAGGAAGGAAGGAAGGAAGGAAGGGAGGGGAAGCAAGGGAGGGAAGCAGGGAGAGAGAAAGGAAGAAAGCAAAGAAGGAAGGCAGCGGGGGAGAGAGAGAGGGAAGGAGAGAGAAAGCAAAGAAGAAAAGAAAGAAGGGGAAGGAAGGAAAGAGAAAGGAAGAGGGAAGGAAGAGAGAAAAAGAGGATAGAAAGATGGTCAAAGAAGAAAATAGGTTTGGAAAATTGAAATATAAATGTAATTTTCAAATTATATCATTAATATACCTAGATATTGTCCAAATAACATTAAATATGGGTAATTTCCTGAATTTCCATACAGTTTTAAAATAATTTTATTAATTTATTTGCAAGCAGAGAGAAAGAGAGAGTGAGAATTGACACAGACAGAGAGAATGGGTGTCCCTGGGACTCCAGCTTCTGCAAACAAACTCCAGACATATGTGCCACCTTGTGCATCTGGCTTCATGTGGGTCCTGGGAAATCAAACCTGGGGGCAATGCAAGCAAGCATTTCTAACTACCAAACTATCTGTTCAGCAACTTCATACACTGTTATGTTCCCAAATCCAGTCTAGGCAACAATAACAGCAAGAGACTGTTAATGACTCTTACACTGAAGGCTGTCTATATTCTACTGAAAATGAGTTACAAATTCAAATTCACTACACAAACATGAAGGCTCCCAACTCAGAGCAGTGGCAAATGTCAGAATGCACGTCAGTGTTATGTACTCAGATTTAGCCATTACATATCACATATGGGTATTAGATTACCACAGTGTACCACCATATATGTGCAGAAATATTACTTATCTGTTAGAAATTGGTTCAAAGGTGTTGTGGATATGGCTCAGAGAATAAGGTGCTTGCCTGTGAAGACTAAGGACCCAGGTTTGATTCTCCAGGACCCACATAAGCCAGATGCACAAGGTGGTGCACTCATCTAGAGTTTGTTTGCAGTGGCTAAATGCCCTGGAACACCCATTCTCTCCCCCCCCCTCCTTCTCTCTCCCTCTCTCTTCCCCCCCCTCTCTCTATCTCTATCTCTGTTTGCAAGTTAAAAAGGAAAAAGTAAATTTGTTCAAAGAGTATATGTCACATTAAAATAAGCAGAAAAACCCCCAAACACATATCTAGCAGACTTTCCTAGAATCAGCCTTGTCTTGTCAACCTTTCATAAACATAACCAGGACATTTGAACAATAAACAAAATATGAACATGTTGCATCATTGAACAAAGAATTGGTTTCCTTTCTCTGCTGCCTTGATTTTACAAAATGACTACAGGCAGTCCCATTGAGCTACTCTGGGTAGAAAGGAGGTGCCAGGAGAGTCACAAGGAATGAAGCGTTTGCACTCTGACACCGAGATTTGCACATGGGTGCCACGGATCCAAACTCCAGATCTCATGCTTGCATGACAAGGTCTTTACCCACTGAGCATTTCCCAAGTCTAAATTTCATTTTTGGGGGGATAGGGGCATTTGAATTAGAGTCTTGTTCTAGCCCAGGCTAACCTCAAATACACTATGTATTCTCAGACTGGCCTCAAACTCAGAGATCCACCTACCTGTGCCTCTTGAGTGCTGGTATTAAAGGCATGTTCCACCATGTTTGGCTCCATTTGAAATTTTTGTGGATATTATTAAGCCATATAATTGTGCTTCTTAAATAAAGTGAGTCATTTGAGCTGGAGTTCAGGTACTTGCTTACAAAGTCTGAGGACCCATGTTTGACTCTCCAGGTCGCACATAAGTGAGATGCACAAGGTGATGCAAGTGCACCAGGTCACACAGAAGCACAAGGTGGTACATGTGTCTGGAGCTCAATTACAGTGGCTGGAGGCCCTAGTGCAACAATCCTCTTCTCTCTCTCTCTCTCTTTCCCACTCTCTCTGTCTCTCTCTGTCTCTCTCTCTTACTCCCGCTCATAAACAAAAGGTGGACAGTTGTTTGGGCTTGCTTCAAAACAAAGTGAGCCATGTGTGTATGCATGTAATGTCAAGATACCTATCTATGAACATAACTGACATATGCATAAAATCAAGATACTTGTTAGGCTGAGCACTGTGGCACATGCCTTTAATCCCAGTACTTGGGAGGAGGCAGAGATTGGAGGATCACTGTGGGTTTGAGGCTAGCCTGGGATTACATAGTGAAGGCCAGAATTGCAGGACAGCCTGGGTTAGAGTAAGACCCTACCTTTAAAATCAAAAAGAAAAATTGAGTCATTTATATATACCCAAATATGTGAATATATAACTCACACATATGTATATATTTGTCAAGATACATAAGCATACACACACACACATATATATACACACATACATGACACACATATATACATATATGACATAAGCATAAAATCAAGATATAAGTTGGGCCAGCACCTGGGAGGCAAAATAGGAAAATCACTGTGAGTTCAAGGCCACCCTTAGACTACATAGTGAATTACAGCTCAACCTGGATTAGAGCGATATCCTACCTCAAAAAATACATATTGGGCATTCAGAGAAATAAATAATTCTTCATTGAGTTGGATATAAGAAAATTAAATCATAAACATTTGGAGAAGTGTAGACTGTAATTGACACATGTAATCCATCTGACATATCTCTGGGACATGGTACGGCATTTCAGTACAGATGATCATCATATCCAGTTAACTGGCATTTCCATCACTTCAAATACATATCATGTCATCGTGTTGGTACATAGAAAATTCTCTCTATTCTCTACTAGCTATCTGGTGAAAATGCAATTAATTGGTCAGTGAAATTGTCACAACCAATGGATCATTACAAGCATGACCATACTCTTTCTTTCTCTCTCTCTCTCTTTCTTTCCTTATTTCTTTCTTTCTATTTAGATACTTATTTATATATGAGAAAGAGAGAGATAATGGGAGTGCTGGAGCCTCTAGCCACTGCAACCAAACTCCACATGCATGCCCCACCTGCTGCATTTGGTTTACATGGGTACTGGGGGCCAATCTGGGTCCTTTGCCTTCACAGGCAAGCTCCTTAACCACTGAGCCCAAATAAAAATATTTGAAATGCTCTTAATTTCTTCTGTAAGTACTGTATGTATTTCAAAAAAGAACACAAGGGCTTGCCTTCATTTTTATAAATATCTATCATTTCATATGAGAGAGATTAAGCCTTTATCACCCTACCACTCCCACACACCAACACAGCGAAGACATGAATTTTGAGCAAGCTCATTTGATCTTCAAGGTAATCATTTTGTTCCAGTTTTAGTGCTTCCTCCTTTTCATTGCTACAAAGAAATAGGAAGAAAAGGGATAGGAAAGGAACAATTCATTGTTCTCCACAACCTCAGTTCCTGAAGCCTCAAGTATAAGAATAAATAAATCAAGTAGGAAAATATAAAATTAATAGCTCATTTCACTTACTATTATGACAATTTAAACAGGTTTTTTTTCATGTATGAAATATATTTATTTTATTTATTTGCCAGAGAGACAAATACTGGGTGTTCTGGGCCCTCCACACACTGCAAATGAACTCCAGATGCATGCACCACTTTTATGTGCCTGTATTTACATGGAGACCGAGGAATTGAAACCTGGGCTGACATGCTTTGGAAGCAAGTACCTTTAACTGCTGTGGCTTCTGTCCAGCCCTGTTTTCATATGTGGCAGGGCAATTACCAGGTCTCACATGCCCACTAACTGGCAAAAGATTCTGGCATTTGATTGTGGTGCCTGAGGCTCAGGCACATCAATTCTCCCCCCCCCTCTCTCTCTCTCAATTTTTAAAACTAAAATTAAAAAGAAAAGAATTTCTACAAAAAAAGAGACCAAATAATGTTTGCTGAAAATATATCCACTTTTGCCTTGTCCATATGCCCTGGTCATGAGCCAGAAGCTTGTAGAAGAATGGGGAGTGGTGCTGGAGAGATTGGCCAGTGGTTAATGCACTTGCCTGCAAAACCTAAGTACCCAGGTTCAGCTCCCCCAGTACCCATGTAATGCCAGTTGTACAAAGTGGTGCATTCATCTAGACTGTGTTTTCAGCAGCTAGAAACCCTGATGAGTCCTTTCTCTACCCCCTCCTTGAAAATAAAAACAAAAATTGGGCCGTAGACATGTCAGTGGTTAAGGTGCTTGCTTGCAAAGCCTAAGGACCCAGGTTTGATTCCCCCAGACATTATATTTACAGCCAGTACCATATGTGGTGCATATGGATTTTGTTTGCATCAGCTGGACACCCTGGTGCACTTACTTGCATGTGTTCTCTCTATCTTTCTCTCCCTCCCCCCTCCCCCCCCTCTCTCTCTCTCTCTGTCATAAATAAATAAAAATAAAATTTTTAAAAGATGTACACAGTGTAATTGTACTCTGTTGTAAGGAAAAATGAGATAGTAAAATTTGTGAAGAAATGAACAGGGATGTAAAAATAATCATTCTAAGTAAGGTCACACAGACATAGAAAGACAAACATTTCATGTACTCTTTCATTTGTGGTTCCTAAATGGGATCAGTTGGAGATGAGCTCAAATGGCAGCAAGCACCAGGAATGAGGGCATAAACCTAGAAAGAGATGAAGAGGGAGAAAAAACAGGGAGAGAAGAGAGGAGACATTACTTGGCAGGTTGAGGGGAACAGATTATCAGAAGTGGGAGCACTTGGAGTGGTAGGGGATAGAAAGGGTGCGGAGGGAACTACACAAAGTTAACAGAGCATGAATCAGTTCCATACAAATAGGTTAGCATTATATAAGATATAACCATAAGTAAAAATGGAGGGGAGACAATCTGGACACAAGGTAGAAAAATCTGAACCTGAAAATCATGGACTCAGCCAGGCCAAGAATATGGTTGTCTCTCACAGAGACCTGTTGGCTGGGGAGACCCATGAAGTCCACAAAACAATGTAGACCATTGCCAACGCAATTGATCACCTGCCATAACTCAAAAGTAAGACACAACTGCTGGACATACCACAGGCTATGGTCACAGAACATTGGAATACCCTGCTAGAATGGAAAGTGAAACTACTTCCCTCCAGGCTAATCCTCATAGTTCTGGAAAGCCCTATGGGATCTGCTCAAGGGCAATGGCCAACAAAAGTATGACTCAGCAGGAGGCACTGCAGAAGTATACACTTGTGCAATAGTGGCATGCAGCTTCTGTGGGTAACCAAGAGTTCTTTGCCTGGACATGTGCCCACTCAGTGGGAGAAAACTTGTATATGGCACTGGAAACCAAGTCAGAATCCCATAGTCAGTAAACTCAAATCTCAGAAAGAAGCCACCACTGCTGTCTAGAGAAGAAGAATGAGCTTGCACGCCCCCCCACCCCCCAAAAAAATCTCTCAAATAACTGCAAATCCCCTTTAACCCAAACTGTTCTCACTCCTGGGCAGAGAAGCTACAGATGATTTTATAGATGACAGTGCAAAGAGAGGAGAAACCAGATACATTGATGAAACAAGAAGATAGCTGACTGTCCCACGAGGTATTACATATATACCACATCTGCTGGGGCCCAGGAGAAATTGTACAAACACGGTGATCATATCAAAACAGAAATCCAGAGGCTACAGCAAAGTCAACCCTAAATAGGATTTCCAACAGGACTGCCATACCTCAGGGAGCATTGCAGATGATGGGGAGGAAAGATTATAAAATCCACAGAGTGGGTAGAGATAGATATCTTGAGGCATGGTCCCTCCCATCCCACCACACAGGGACTGACTGATGCCTTCATGATCCACATTGAGTACCATAATCCCACTGAGGAGTGTCCCCAGGGTAATCAGACCAGGGAACAGGGTGCCACAGACTGACTCTCAGGGAGATCAGGACCGAGGGAGAACAAGGGCGAAGGCTCAAGGAGAACAGACACACTCTAAGTTGAATATGCTGCTGCAATTTACTGAAGGTTTCATGAAGGTTTTATACAGATTGAACAGGGAAACTTAGCAAGCCAACAAGTGATCTCAGAAATCATTAATCTAAACAATCTTAAGTATTGTTCTATTGTAAGCATACATGTGATATTTATCAGGCAGGGATGTACCCATTTTTTAAGAAGGACGTCTTGCACCATTGACCACAGCTTTACATGAATAGAAGCTTGGGGTAAGGGATGTAAGGTGAACAATAGGTTATTTATTTTTTATAAACTGAGCAGAGAGCCATCTCTTTCCACTTATTAGATTATTTATATAATCCTCATATTCATTATAAAAGTGTTTCTATCCAAAAGACCACCAATATTTTAAGGCTGGTTTAATGTTTTCCAGGAATTCTTTTCTTTCTTGTCTAGAGTATAAGCACCAAGGCTTACGTGTCCTTGCTAAGCATTTCATAAATGGAAGAGAATGCCGCCATAGCCTCCTTTTTCCTTCATAATTCATTCATCTATTACCAAATGCATCATATCCTCCCTCATAGGGGAGTGGATCTAAGTAGTTCCCAGCTCTGGGAGTCTACTAACAGCCCGTGATCAAGTACTGAACATACCCCCCAGGAAGCGTTCTGGTGGGAATGCCCAACTTTTGTAACTTCTTTTCTGTAGAATCGTCATGCTTTTTATGAACATTACCAATTAACATTTCTACTTTTACTTTCTCAGGATCAGTATTGTTCTAAAACATCATAAGCTGTTTCTACTCTACACCATCTAATAACTGTTCTAGAGTTAATTTTTTATTCCTAGTAGAGTTATACATTTCCTCCATTGTCCTAATCATAGGAGGGGCACATTCAATACTCAAATTGTTCCTTGTATTTTGATTGTGTGTATGATTACCAGTAAGCGTAGCATAGAACTAGCTGTTCTTTGACAAACAACCAGAAGAAAGCAGAAAAGAAATAAAGCACAGAAAATAGCCCATTGGCGCCAGCAATTAGGTCGTCATGACTTCTTGGGCAGCAGGAACCATTACAGTAACTGACTGCCAAGGGGTCACCGGGGGCATCCCTCCGAGGAGTGCTGGCCCTCTGTCCTCAGCTCTCTTCCAGTGCAGAAGCATCTCTGCTTGCTACACAGGCGAGGTCGCCGTGGATGTAGCAGTTCCCCCTTTTTTGTTTTTAAAATGAAACTTAAAGACTTCTTGTTTTATTGGTGCCACAGTGCTGAAAAGGCATTTAAGAAGAATAGGAAACAGAAAGACCACTAAAAGTATTAATAAAAGCAGCACGCCAATCAAAACAAAGTATTGAATCCAATCCAGAGGATTAAGAGAACGAACTTGTTGTTCCAAATCCCTAGCTAGAGTTTCTAAGTCTCCCATTTGTAGATGAGACTGACTAATGGTAGAAATATCTTTTTGTAATGTACCTATATCATGAGTAACATCATTATTCTTCCATACTTCTTGTAAATGAGCCTTTACCTTATCCCATGTCTCTGATGAATTATATGGAAGAGGTGTAACACAAATTGACTGAAAACCAGCATGACACCTAGTAGATAATGTAGTTTTTAAATTAGTTAGATCTTGTCCCAGAGCCAGAACCACCTCCTCAAGAATATTTATTTTTGTTTCCAATTTAGTATCTATGGCAGCCTGTTCCATCAGGGCAGAAGTAATGTTTTTATTTAAAGCATTAACATAATGAGCTGTATGAATTTCTTTAACCAGTGCTGTGGTAGCAATAGCGAAAGTGGTGAGTATTGAAATTAAAGCTGCAATACCAAGAATCAAAGCAGCGACAAATCTCTTTGGCTGCAACAATGCATTAAAAGTTTTTAGCACTTGAAGAGCAGAATTATCATACCAGGGGTCAGTACCTAATTCTACTGGCAACATTACATAAGGAGGTCGTCTAACAATGAGCACTACTTCGAATTTTTTTGTGTCACCTGAGGAAATACAATTGGTAAGCTTATAAGAATAATAATGAACATGGTAAGATTTTCTTACTTTACTAATATTGACAAGATTTTGTTGAGCAATCAATAAGGCATTAGGATAAGCAGCACAAGCTCTAAGCCCAAAAGGTGTAGGTTTTGTAGTATTAGGCTGTCTCTCAAGAAGCATATTTGCAGTGGCAACCAACCTGAATAAATCTGAATGGGTTTTAGATATATTTTCTTTTTTAGCTACCCAAGTTGGTTCCACATAACCTCAAGAAAACCATCTTTTTATTTTTTCCCCTAGCATGTTTCCTAATTCAAATCCATTAAATTTATCCTTATTATTCTTAATGTACCTGTTATATGTGCCTTTTCCTACGGAAACAGAATAATCCCATATTTCAACACCAGAGCCCCTTGGATTATAATATGTAGCAGCATTTGGAAAGCCACAAGTTAACCAAGTAGGATATTTTGTGAGAGAAGAATCCCAATATTGATCCTTATCTCTATACTTCAATATACAGGATGGCAAAGGCAATTCTGTAACTTGTTGATATGTCTCATTATAATTAGGAAAGCCTAAAGTCTGTATTTGTAGAACCCACATTTATCTCTTACCACGATCTGTTCTATTCGGAGCGTCGGTTAGGAACGTCCGATAGCTGGTGCGCAAACAGCCCACTGGTACCCCTCGTCCTTGGAGCACAAAGCAGATTGGCAAAGAATCTGCTCTACCCTCAAAATTAATAAAAGAGGAGGTACTCAGTCTGACTTCAGAATCCTGAGCTCCACCTATGCTCACAGAATCATTGGTTAAAATCTTTATAGGCTCCTGATCCAACCAACCCACAGGCTGTAACAAAGGGGGGTTAGGAACATATGCCCAATAGGGAATTCCTTGAACTTTAGTCGGCGCGGAGAGCAGAGACAAAAATGCCACAAAATACATGCAAGCAGTCAGGGGTTTTCCCTGGCTGATTATTAATTCTTTTGCTTCTCGAGTGAGAGTTCTTATCTTCGTCCATGTCAAATCATGTCCCCGTGTTGTTTTTAGTTTTAGTTTCTCTATCTGTCAGAGCAGCTGTTTGTTGTTCCTCTTTAGCTGTCTCTTGCGCCTGCGTAAAGTGTGGCGGACGAGCCTGTCAGGGATCCAGATGGGAGAGTCCGCATCCTGTGGGAAAACACAAGCATACCCTCGTCCGGAGGTTATTAAGACATCCGGTCCTTTCCAGGAACCGGTCAACAAGTCTTTCTAAAGCACTTTTGGTAATGGAGCCGAAGGCTCTTCAGACCAATGCAACATTGCTGGAGTTTTCTTTTGTTCATTTGTATTTAAATGATTTATAACAAACAGGCTATGGGAAAGAATATGATGAGGAGAAAAATATTTATTAGCAGCTTGTAGCCTTTTAATTTGTAATTTCAAAATTTGGTGAGCTCTCTCAATTATAGTTTGTCCTTGAGGGTTATAAGGAATTCCTGTAGTATGAACAATTTTCCACTGCAGGCAAAAATCATTAAAAGCTTTTTGATGTGTATGCCGGGCCATTGTCTGTTTTTATTTGTGAAGGAATTTCCATTACCTGAAAACATTGAGTTAAATGTTGTATTACATCCTTTATTGCTTCTCCTGTCCTTGTAGTAGCAAAAATAAAATGAGAGAAAGTATCTATAGTCACATGTACATAGCCCATTTTTCTGAAGGATTGTAAGTGTGTGACATCCATTTGTCATAAAACATTGGGCTTTAATCCCCTGGGATTAACTCCAAATTTTAGCGGGTGGTGGACAGGGGGACAATGTCCACATTGTTTAACTATTTGCTTAGCTTGTTCCCTAGTACTATTAAACATTCTCTTTAAAGCTAAGGCATTCTGATGATGAATTCTATGACTTTCTTGTGTTTCTACCACTGTACAGATAGCTGACCTAGTCGGCATATCTGCCATAGCATTCCCATAAGCCAGAGGTCCTGGCAAGTTTGAATGGCCCCTAATGTGGCCAATATAGAACCTTTTTTTTTTTTTCTTGAATGGATTAAGTTCTGTAAATCTTTTAACAAAGGTAAAATTGTGGAGTTCCCCGCTAAAAGGGCAGTCTCTACTGCCGGAAACAAATTCACTACGTACTTTGAATCTGAGTATAAATTAAAAGGTTGAGAGAAATTTTTAAATGTTAAAATTACTGCTCTAATTTCTGCCTGTTGAGCAGATGTCTGGCCTGTTTCCTCCACCAAAGGCTCACTTTTAGGTACATAAACCATAGCTCTCCCTGTTGAAGATCCATCTGTAAAAACAACCAAAGCCTGTTCAAGTGGCTCTAAAGAGCAAAAGCGAGGGAAGATAAATTCTACAGATTTTGTAAATTCTATAATAGGATGTTTTGGATAATGATACATAATTTGTCCTGTATAACCCTGTAGAGCCAAAATCCAATCTTCATTATTTTGTATTAACTGTTCTACCTGACTCTTATTATATGGGGTAATGAGAATTTGTGGCTCTTTTCCAAATAACTCTCTGGATCTTTGCCTGCCTTTAACAATTAACAAATAACACATAAATAGGTAGTCTGTAAGCATTTTTGTTTGTGCATGTGGTAAATGCAACCATTCCAATACCCCATGCTGCCATAAGCAAGCAGTGGGTGTATAAGGAGTAGCAAAAATGAGCAAATGCCAAACTAAATTATAAGATATTTGTTTTACCTTGGCAGCAGTAAGAGCTTCCTCCACTAACTCCAATGCTTTTAATGCTTCTGGAGTTAGAGACCTTGGTGACTTTGGATCAGGATCCCCATGTAAAGTGTTAAAAAGAGGGCTTAAAGCTCCGGTGGTTATTTTCAAATGTGGATGAATCCAATTAATGTCTCCCAATAATTTTTGAAAATCATTTAAAGTTTTTAACTTATCTCTTTTGATGGTAACTTTCTGTGTTTGAATATAATCATTATGAATCCATTGTCCTAAATAACTTAATGGCTTATTTCTTTGTATTTTTTCAGGAACTATAATTAAACCATGAGCAGTTAACTGTGCTATGGTATCTTCAAGTAAATTTTTTAATGTCTCCCTATTGAGGTGTGCTAACAAAATATCATCCATATAATGTATTATATAAGCTGTGGAATATTTTTTCCTAACTAATTTCAATGCCTGATCCACAAATTTTTGGCATAAGGTGGGGCTATTTTTCATACCTTGAGGCAATGTTTTCCACTGATATCTCTTATAGGGCCTCTGAAAATTAGGTGATGGCACACTAAATGCAAAACATGGGCTGTCTGCAGGATTTAGCTGTATAGTAAAGAAGCAATCTTGTAAATCTATGATAATTATTTGCCAGCCATCTGGAATTGCTACCGGAGAAGGGAGGCCTGGCTGTAATGCCCCCATATCTTCCATAACGGCATTAACAGCTCTCAGGTCTTGTAATAGTCTCCATTTACCAGATTTATTTTTTATAACAAAAACTGGAGTATTCCATGGGCTATTGGATTCTATAATGTGCCCTCTTTCTAATTGTTCTCGAACTAATTGCTCCAGAGCCTGTAACTTTTCCTGAGTAAGGGGCCACTGACTAACCCATACAGGCTCAGTCGTTAACCATTTAATCTTATCTGCAAATAAATTTTCTGCAGTGGCCCCTATATAAAATGCTGTTTGCTCAAATGTTTAGCTGTAACCAGTCTTAGATCCATGTTTTCTAACATGTCTCTTCCCCAAAGGGAAAAAGGCAGGGAAGGTAAAACATAAGGCTGTATATAACCTGATTTTCCTTCATCTTCCCATGTCAATAGGGTTGTACTTTGCATAACACCAGAGGCAGAGCCTAGGACCTAACAAGGATGACCCTTTCTTGTGTACAGGCCAATTTGAGGGCCACTCAGAGGCTGAAATACATGTCCTATTTACCCCTGTATCTAAAAGTCCTTTAAATTTTCTTCCATTTATTTTAATAACCTTAAAGGGCCTTTCATTTAATTCCTGTACCTAGGCTACTACACCTGTGGAGCCAAACTGACCCATACCTCTTTCCTTCTTCAGGACAGGGTTAGGTAAGTTAACATAAGGTAGCAGCAATAACTGTGCTATTCTTTGTCCTTTATGTATTTGTATTGTTTCTGATAATGGTCTAACCATGATTTTTATATCATTCTGCGAATCAGCGTCTATAACACCTGGCAGAACTTCAAAGTTCTTTTGATAATTAGAATTCCTTCCAATAATCAGTCCAACTGTTTGAGGCAATAATTGTCCTGAAACAGCTGTAGGAACCAATGTTATTCCATCCCATTTAGAGAGAATCATGTCTTTACTACTTGCAAGGTCTAGCCCTGCACTCCCTGGCGTAGCCCTAGGAAGTTGATGAATAGTAAACTCTGGAGCAAGAGGATCTAATTTTAATTCCTTCTGCTCTTGAGGGGGAGCTCCCTTTTGTTCTGGGCTAGGAGCTTGCCCTTCTCCTAGTTTTTTGATTCATTTTTCTCTTTTTTTTTTTTTTCATTCAGGGGGGTTCCATTCTTATGGAACTTAGACTTACATTCATTTTTCCAATGCTTTCCTTTCTTGCACCTGGGACATAATCCAGGAGCAGGTCCCTTGTTATTGAGGCCTGAACTTTGTTGCCTGCAGTCCTTCTGCAGATGCCCTGCCTTGTTACATTTAAAACATACAGGACCAGGTCCTTGTGGGGAGGCTTTTCCTCCCCCATACATCTTTTTTACATAGGCGCTGAATCTCTGTCCCTTCATGGCTGCAGCATAGGCCATTCCCTGTACCACTGCTGGTGCGGCATCCAAACAGGCTTTAATGTAATCCTGTATTTGTCCTGTCTTTCTTATGGGTCTGATTAAATCCTGGCACAGCGCATTAGCATTTTCCCAAGCCAATTGTTTAAGGAGAAGATTAGTTCCTTCTGATGGCGGAAGCATCCTGTTGATAGCTTCCTCTAATCTAGATATAAAGTCTTAATAAGGTTTCTCATTGCTCTGCCTGATGCCAGCTAGGGTACCTCCCTTGGTTCCTGGAGGAGGAAGGTTTCGCCATGCCAGAACCGCATTTCTAGTAATGACTTCAAGAATGTCTCGAGGAATTGAGGTTTGTGCCTGTGCTGTGGCATAAGCATCCGTGCCTAAAAGCATTGCCATGGTAGGTTTTGGACTCCTACGTTTTATGGAATCTATAATAGCATCTTTTGCTCTATCCTCATATTCTGTCCTCCAGAGGATATAATCCCCGGGAGTAAGAGTTGCCTTAGCTGTTTGATACCAATCATAGGGTGTCAACCACAAACTTGACAGTATATCTAGCACTTGCAGTGTATAAGGTGCAGAAGGGCCAAATGTCCTAACTGCATATTGTAATTCCTTCAATGTTTTAAGAGGAATGGGCTCCCAAACAGGTTCATCATTTTCTGTTAATTGTTCAGACACTGGAAAAACAAGAGAGCAATCTCCAGTTGCCCGAGCTTCCTTAACTGCTCCCTGGAAACCCATTGGTGGCAAAGGAGGCCTTTTTGTCTTTTTTAGTGGTCTAGATTTTCCCCAACTCATCGGAGGATGACCATGTGTATGGTCCCTAAATTCATCATCAAAGTGCATTCTTTCTATTTCATCATCCAGCCCCCAATCATCATCATTGTCATCATCAAATTCTATCTTTCCATCAGTTAAGATGGGGGCAGAAGGTTTTAAATTAGAATTGTTCGGGTTCAGGGGTCTTAGTTCCCCGTCCTCAACATCATCAATAACTACCTCATCAGGCTCCTCGGAGGCGGTTTCTTTAATTAAGCCTTCAAAGGGTTTTTCTGTGAGAATTTACCTTACTTGTAACCACAATGGAAATGCCTGGGCAGGTAGAGTTTTTTCTCCATTTCTTTGGACGTACCTACGCATTTCACGTCCCACTCGTTTCCAATCCTCATAGGTCATGGCACCTTCCTCCACGAACCAAGGGCTAGCTTGTTTTAAGAAAAGCATAAATTCTTCTAAAACCTTTGTGGACATATTAAACCCATTTTTTTGCCAACATGCGCTGTACCATGACCCCCAACATCTTTTCATTTCTACTCATTGAATGCCCCATGATTTCCTTGTGATTACTCACTCTTAACCGGTGATCCTTTACCGGCGGGACTGCAGTTCCCTGGTGAGAGCCGATCCTAAGTTCTGAGGAAAGAAAGGAAGAAAGCTTACCTGTCCTTCAGGTCCCTGTTTGGGGCACCACCTGCCACGGACTGACTCTCGGGGAGATCAGGACCGAGGGAGAACAAGGGTGAAGGCTCAAGGAGAACTCGGGATTTGGCGAGGAAATGACAGACAGACACACTCTAAGTTGAATATGCTGCTGCAATTTACTGAAGGTTTCATGAAGGTTTTATACAGATTGAACAGGGAAACTTAGCAAGCCAACAAGTGATCTCAGAAATCATTAATCTAAACAATCTTAAGTATTGTTCTATTGTAAGCATACATGTGATATTTATCAGGCAGGGATGTACCCATTTTTTAAGAAGGACGTCTTGCACCATTGACCACAGCTTTACATGGATAGAAGCTTGGGGTAAGGGATGTAAGGTGAACAATAGGTTATTTATTTTTTATAAACCGAGCAGAGAGCCATCTCTTTCCACTTATTAGATTATTTATATAATCCTCATATTCATTATAAAAGTGTTTCTATCCAAAAGACCACCAATATTTTAAGGCTGGTTTAATGTTTTCCAGGAATTCTTTTCTTTCTTGTCTAGAGTATAAGCACCAAGGCTTACGTGTCCTTGCTAAGCATTTCATAAATGGAAGAAAATGCCATATCCTCCTTTTTCCTTCATAATTCATTCATCTATTACCAAATGCATCATATCCTCCCTCATAGGGGAGTGGATCTAAGTAGTTCCCAGCTCTGGGAGTCTACTAACAGCCTGTGATCAAGTACTGAACATACAACCCAGGAAGCGTTCTGGTGGGAATGCCCAACTTTTGTAACTTCCTTTCTGTAGAATCGTCATGCTTCTTATGAACATTACCGATTAACATTTCTACTTTTACTTTCTCAGGATCAGTATTGTTCTAAAACATCATAAGCTGTTTCTACTCTACACCATCTAAAAACTGTTCTAGAGTTAGTTTTTTATTCCTAGTAGAGTTATACATTTCCTCCATTGTCCTAATCATAGGAGGGGCACATTCAATACTCAAATTGTTCCTTGTATTTTGATTGTGTGTATGATTACCAGTAAGCGTAGCATAGAACTAGCTGTTCTTTGACAAACAACCAGAAGAAAGCAGAAAAGAAATAAAGCACAGAAAATAGCCCATTGGTGCCAGCAATTAGGTCGTCATGACTTCTTGGGCAGCAGGAACCATTACAGTAACTGACTGCCAAGGGGTCACCGGGGGCATCCCTCTGAAGAGTGCTGGCCCTCTGTCCTCAGCTCTCTTCCAGTGCAGAAGCATCTCTGCTTGCTACACAGGCGAGGTCGCCGTGGACGTAGCAACAGGGGATAAAATAGCTGTTTTATTCAAAAGCTGCTATATTATATATTGAATTTGAAAAGTGAGAAAATTTCAGGCATCAAATTAGACATGATCATAAATGCTCTTCCTAAATCAACAAAATTGTGACACATGCCTTTAATCTCAGCACTTGGGAGGCAGAAGTAGGAGGATAGGCATGATTTTGAGGCCACCCTGAGACTATACTGTGAATTCCAGGTCAGCCTGAGCTAGAGTGAAACCCTATCTCGAAAAAGCAAACAAACAAACAGACAAAATAGAAATGGAAAGTAGAACAGTGGTTGCTAAGAATAGGAAGTGAGGGTGCACACAAGAAGCTACCTGACAAGCCCAGATCTTCAGTTCAGATTAAAAAATGTTCAGGAGTTGTTTAGTACCAATGATTACATACAATGTTGATACAGTTAATGTCATTGAATGATATACTTAAAAAATTTTAATGTAAAATTTGGGCTGGAGATATGGCGTAGAGGTTAAGCGCTTGCCTGTGAAGCCTAAGGACCCCGATTCAAGGCTCGGTTCCCCAGGTCCCACGTTAGCCAGATGCACAAGGGGGCGCACGTGTCTGGAGTTTGTTTGCAGAGGCTGGAAGCCCTGGCGCGCCCATTCTCTCTCTGCCTCTACCTGTCTTTCTCTCTGTGTCTGTCGCTCTCAAATAAATAAATAAATAAAATTTTTAAAAAAATTTAATGTAAAATTTAAGTTATGTGTGTTTTATCATAATTTTTAAATGGCCTTTAATGCTGGATATTTAACATTTTTCTTACAAATTCTGTAATTTTAAGTTTCAATTCATAGTGGTCATTTCAGTTTTATGACTGTCATAATGGAAAATTTCAAAACACAGTTACAGACTAAAATAATAATAAAATAATTTATATGTGTCATTGTAAAAAAGTAGAATAAAATAAATAATATTATACTGGCACTTTCTGAGGGGTGTTCGAGGTAGGTCTCACTCTGGCCCAGGCTGACCTGGAGTTCACTATGTAGTCTGAGGGTGGCCTTGAACTCATAGTGATCCTCCTACCTCGGCCTCCTTAGTGCTGGTATTAAAGTCATGTGCCACCACGCCCAGCTCTTACACTGGTACTTTTTATGCCATTCATTAGGAATTTAAGGCTGGAACCAGGAAGATTGCTAAGCAGTTAAATATGTTTATTTACAAAACATTGTGGCTTGGGTTTGGTTCCCCAGTACTCACATAAGGCCAGATGTACCAAGTGGTGCATACATTTGGAATTCATTTCTCTCTCCCTTCCTCCCCCCTCCTCAGTTCAATTTTTTAAATATTTATTTTAAAAGGATTTTATGGTTAAGACTTGGCTGAGTAAGTAAGACCTAGGTTTGATTCCAAGGGCCCACAAAAGCCAGATGTGGCCACAGATGTCTGTAGGTTCAGAGGGGCAGAAAGAGAAGAATTCCTAGGACTTTCTGGGTCAGCCACAGTGACCTAAAAAGGGAACTTCTAGGCTCAGTGAAACACTCCATTTCAATGTAATAAACTGGAAGAGTGATAGAGGAGGATACCTGATAATCTCTGGCCTCTGCATACACACACACTGCACATGCAGTGCTTGCACACACATGAATTTATTAGACTCTTCCAGTATTTTGTCTTACAAAAAATGTAGACTAAAGAAAATCCCTCACAGGTAATAGTGACACACACCTGTAAACTCCAGCCCTTGAGGACATTCAGAATTTAAGGTCATCTTCAGCTACATAATTGAAGGCCAGCCTGGGATGCATGAGACCTTTCCTGAAAACAATAGCAATCAAATAAAACAATAAAAAGGACTACCAGATATAGTGGCACTCATCTTTAATCACAATATTCAATATTTTGGAGGTTAAGTTAGAAATATCTGAGTTCAAGGCCAGCATAAGCTACATAACAAAATTTGAGAGGAAAAAAAAACCTGACAAGTTATTAATCCATTTATTACTATAGTACAATATTCTGTGTAGTTAAATTAATTAAATAGTAAATACGCTATTATCATATTTATAATAGTTCCTTTAATCTGTTTTTCTACAATTCAAGTAAAGCCTTCTGTGCTCGGGAGAGTTCTACATGTGCACTGTCCTGGTTGCCCCTGTGAAGAACAGTGCCACTAGAGCAGAGTTCATGGAAATAAGTTTTAAAAATTCCAAGTCAATTCACCATTCTCAAGATAATATATTTTTCTTTGTTGGTTTTTCAAGGTAGGTTTTAAATTAGCTTAGGCTGACCTGGAAATCACTACGAAGCCCCAGGGAGGCCTTGAACTCACAGTGATCCTCCTACCTCTGTCTCTCCAGTGCTGGGAAAAAGGCATGTGCCACCACACCTGGCTCAAGATCATTATTCAAGCTCCTTTATTATTTATTTATTAGAGAGAGAGAGAGAGAGACAGTGAGACAGAAAGACTTTGTGCATACCAGGGCATTCAGCCACTGCTAACAAACTCCAGGGACATATGCCACCTTGTGCATCTGGCTTATGTAGGTCCTGAGGAATCAAACCTAGGTTCTTTGGCTTTGCAGGAAATACCCGAACTGCTAATCCATCTCTCCAGCCCAAGGACATTTTTTTAAGCAATGAAGTGTGAGATGTTGTCCTCTCTCTATAATGAAATTTGTTTTAACTGTAAGAATTTTATGCATTTATATTATACATAAAGGGACGCAGATCATTAATTATTATCATATTTCTTACATATGTAATACCTGTCTAATTATTAGTGAACACCAAGTCATTAAGGGGAGATACTATCTCTTATTAAAAAAAAAAAACTATATTGCATAGCATGCAAAGTCCCAGATGGCTGATAGCTAAAACAGGTGGAGCTAAGACTGCCCAGGCCAAGGAAACAAGCAGAGCAGTGCAGCTCTAAAGCATGTTCTTTCTCAGAGCAGTGATGCAGTCTTCACAAGAAAACTCGAAGTAAGTCACTATGGCATGGTTTGGGGGCACACACCTTTAATTCCAGCACTCAAAGGACAGAGGTAGAAGGATCACTGTCAGTTCAAGGTCACCCAAAAAGGGCAACTCACTATAGACAGTGAACAATAGGCTAAAACAATGAACATTGCTTGAAACAAAACAGCAGAAACCTACATGTCCTTCAAACGTTTTAAAGTCAAAAAATACCAAACCCTTTGAGTGTGATGGGCCTTGGAAAGTGGAGTTCCAGGAGTTCAGTGTCATCCTTGATGACATAGAACATTTAAGGTCAGCCTGGGCTACATAAGTCCTTCTACTCCAAATTAAGGGAGACAGGGATGGGTCAGCGCTCAAGAGCACTTTCCATGTAGGCATGGGGGCTGGCGAAGGCCTGAGAGACCACTCGTTTGAATCCCATGAGCCATATAAACAGCTAGGCCTGGGACATGCACAACTACAACCCTAGACGAGCTGGGGGACAGAGAATCAAGACTCACCAGAGCACAGGCAAAAATGGTGTGCTCCAGCATCAGTGACAGACTCTGGCTCAGATTAGAACAAGCACATGGAGAAGGACTCCCAACATGTTCTGGCATCTGTAGGCAAGTGCACTCCAGCACAGGTGAACAAATAGGACACCACAAAGTCACCTCTACATGCAGACACCACATACACACCCCTCCACACATGCGCAGGAAAAAGAAAAGCATTTTGTGTTTTGCTCATAATAGAATCTAGACATCTCTCTCCCTCCCTCCCTCTCTCTCTCTCTATCTTGTGTGTGTGTGTGTGTGTGTGTGTGTGTGTGTGTGTGTGTGTGTGTAGGTCATGAATGTAGAAAAGGGGGAAAGAAGACAAGGGAATACTTGTGACAGGAAAACAGAATGGACTAGTTGGGGAGAGGCAGAGAATCAGAAAATGGGGCTCAAGGGAATAGAAGACAGTGAAGGAAGAGGATGAATAAAAATAAAACAAAAAAAAAAACAATGAAAAGAAAAATTAAACTTCTTGGCTATATTTCTTAATGAAACAGTAAAAATGCATGCTAATGGCTTTATAATGTAAAACTTCATTATCAGAAAGGATACTGTGGAATGGCAGAATTGATTTTATATGCACAGCACAAACACCAGTATATGAGAAGCAAACACATAAACATGGCACTTGTTTTCTTACTAGTATACATTATTGTACAAATATTGTATTTTGTTATGACATTCTCATGCATGTATATAATGAACTTTGATCATATCTACACATACACACACCTTTATTGACCTCATCTTCATGACGACCTCCTTCTCTTTCAAAAACAAACTTCCCTTTTACTTTTTAAAAAATATTTTTTATATATTTAGTTGCAAGGAAGAAAGAGAGAGAGAGAATGCACAAGAGCATGCAGGGCCTCTTGCCACTGCAAACATACTCAGACACATGTGTCACTATGTGCACCTGGCATATGTGGGTACTGGGAAAGCAAACCCAGGCCATCAGGCCTTGCAAGCAAGTGCCTTAATGCTGAGCCTTCTCTCCAGTGCCCCTTTTACATTTATTCACTTATATTTTATATTTTTCAATCTAGATTCAGCTTATGAGAAAAAACATGCGATACTTTTTGGCTCTGGCTTATTTCAAGTAACACTAAGGGATATCTAGTTTCATCCATTGTCCAAAAAATTACATAATTTTACTGTTTTTGCATCCAATCAAAACCACATTGTGTGTATTGTATTTTCTTTTCTCTGTTGCTGGACAACCAGGCTGATCCCAAACTCAGCTATGGACAACAGTGGTATGATAAGCATGAATGCATGGGCATCTCTATTATACACTGTCCTAGACTCCTTGAGGCATATATCCAAGAGCTGTACAGCTGGTTCATATAGCAGATACATTTTAGGAACATCTATGCTGATTCCCATAATGTCTGAAGTAATTTACAATCTCAGTAAATAAGCGTCCTTAATTATCCTCTCCACATCCTCCCAGCATTTTTTGTGCCCCAAAAATCACAAGCCTTTACCCTGTTGAAATAGAATCTCCTTATAATTTATAGTTCCATTTTCCTCATGTTTAAGATCATTGAACATTTTTTATGTATTTATTGGTCATTTGTACTTCTTCGTGGAACTTTTAATTTGCCCATTGGACTTGATTTTGATTTTGGTGTTTTTTGTTTTAATTTGAGTAACTTTTATATATCCTGGATATTAATGCCCTGTGAGACAAAAAGCTGGCGAAGAGTTTCTCCCGCTCTGTAGGATGTCTTGCCACTCTAGTAACTGTTTCCTTTAATGTGCAGATTCTGGTCACATTCAGTACAATTTGTTATGATTTCTTGTACTATTAACAGTCCCTTCTGGGTCAATGAAGAAATCAAAAAGGAAATAAAAAAATTTATAGAGTCAAATGACAATGAGAACACAACATACCAAAATCTCTGGGACACAGTGAAGGCAGTTCTAAGAGGTAATTTTATAGCCTTGAGTGCCTATATTAAGAAATTAGAAAGGTTGCAAGTAAAAGACCTAATGCTTCACCTTAAAGCCTTGGAAAAAGAAGAACAAGGCAAACCAAAAGTCAGTAGACGGGAAGAAATAATAAAGATTGGGGCAGAAATTAATGAGATAGAAACAAAAAGATCAATCCAAAGAATTAATGAAACAAAGAGTTGGTTCTTTGAAAGGATAAACAAGATTGATAAACCCTTAGCAAATCTGACCAAAAGAAAGAGAGAAGAGACACAATAAAATCAGATGAACAAGGTAACATCACAACAGATTCCAGAGAAATTCAAAAAATCATAGGGACGTACTATAAAAACATATACTCCACAAAGTATGAAAATCTGAAAGAAATGGATGATTTCCTTGATCTATATGACCTACCTAAATTAAATCAAAATTAGATTAATCACTTAAATAGACCTATAACAAACATGGAGATCCGAGCAGTTATCAATAATCTCCCAACTAAAAAAAGCCCAGGCCCAGATGGATTCACTGCTGAATTTTACCAGACTTTTAAGGAAGAGCTAACACCATTGCTTCTTAAGCTTTTCCAGGAAATAGAAAATGAAGGAATTCTACCAAACTCCTTCTATGAGGCCAGCATCACCCTGATACCAAAACCAGGCAAAGATAGAACAGAAAAAGAAAATTACAGTCCAATCTCCCTCATGAACACAGATGCAAAAATTCTCAACAAAATATTGGCAAACAGAATACAAGAGTATATCAAAAAGATCGTTCACCCTGACCAAGTAGGCTTTATCCCAGAGATGCAGGGATGGTTCAACATATGCAAATCTATAAATGTAATACATTACATAAACGGGTTGAAGGACAAAAATCACATGATCATCTCATTAGACGCAGAGAAAGCATTTGACAAAATCCAACATCCCTTCATGATAAAAGTCCTACGGAGGCTGGGAATAGAAGGAACATATCTCAATATAATAAAGGCTATTTATGACAAGCCTACAGTCAACATATTACTAAATGGGGAAAAACTGGAAGCTTTTCCACTATAATCAGGAACAAGACAAGGGTGTCCACTGTCCCCACTTTTATTTAATATAGTTTTGGAAGTCTTAGCCATAGCAATAAGGCAAGAGACACACATAAAAGGGATACAAATTGGAAAGGAAGAGATCAAGTTATCACTATTTGCAGATGACATGATTCTATACATAAAGGACCCTAAAAACTCTACTAGCAAACTGTTAGAGCTGATCAAAACCTACAGCAATGTAGCAGGATACAAAATAAATACACAGAAATCAGTAGCCTTCATATATGCTAACAACAAACACACAGAGGATGAAATCAGACAATCACTCCCATTCACAATTGCATCAAAAAAAAAAAATAAAGTACCTTGGAATAAACCTAACCAAGGAAGTAAAGAATCTATACAATGAGAACTTTAAAACACTCAAGCAAGAAATTGCAGAAGA